>NW_023601543.1:10655878-11104846 GCF_014898055.3 Talpa occidentalis
TAGATACAGATCTATATTTTTGGATATATATATATATATATACATATATATATGAATTGGGCCATGGTTGCTATGGAGATATATAGATATATCTCTTCTACCTTCAAAAGTATTCAGGGTGGAAACAAAGGGTAGAGAGGGCACAATGGACTGTGGCAGGAGATTGTTAGTTCTGTAGCATAGGTATGAATCCATACTCCTAAAACATACACAACTGTAAGCAAACATTATCTCAATAATAAAAGACAACTAGTCAATTGAAATATACACATTGTATTTCACTGAAATATATTTCTGTGGCACCCAGTGCTGGTCCACTTATGTCATAGTCAGCTCAGATCATAGTAGCCCTGGATGGGGCCAGGATATAAATACAGACTCCCTTTCTGGGGCAGTTTAGACACTGGAGAAGAGCCTGCCTGAGTACATCAGGACCATATCTGGGTGGAAGGCTCATATCCAGCTACCATCCTCCATCCTCTCATCCGGCCAGCAGTTACGCTTGACATCATTCAAGTTCCATCAGAAAAAGCAGACGTGGCCAAGAAGAGCAGAAAGAACCAGGTAACAGGGGGTGCAGTGGATGGGACAAGTAGCCCAGAGGAGTCACCAAGTTCTTCCAGATCTTTCCTTTCCATCCTCCCTCTGTCCTTTCCTTCTTTCTTTGTACCCTTCTCTCCTTCCTCATTTTGGCTTTCTCTTTTCCTTTTTTCTTTCATATCTTCTTTCTTTCCTTTCTTCCTCTTATTTTTTCTTGCTTTCTCTTACTTCACTATTTTCCTTTCTTTCACTTCAAGGAGCGTTGGAGGCAGTTTATGAGGATTCATTGAATATAGCACCCTAAACAAATGTTAGAGGGCAAAAAGATAAAGGCACTAAGCAGGTACTCTAGCCCAAGATTCAGTTAGGACACCAAAGTCAATTCAAATTAACAGCAAAAAAATAAACTACCGGATGGGAGGAGGTTTCAAAGGAAATAACGGACCTGGAATTTGAGTGATGAGTGACAAGTGTATGGCTAGAAATGAAGTAACAAGCATTTCAGTCTACGAAGAGACACTGGTAGCTACACTAGGCCTGGGTATAGTGCCTAGAGCAGATGATGGGGAGGAGCCTTGGGACACGGAGGTGCTGGAGGGGGGACAAGGGACAAATCACACAGGATCCTGAATGCCTGCTGAAGAACAGAACTGGGCTCCTGTGTAATCACTTAGAATATATGTTGGATAATATGTAAATTATGTCTTAATGTTAATGGAAACTCTTAAGTATGGAAAAGGGCAGGAACGAGGGGATTTAACAAGTGTTGCCAGGATACTGTGCTGTAAGGAGGCTATGAGGCCACAAAACAGCAGCTGAGAAATTGGGTGAAGATATGGGGGTGAAAAGGAGGAAGGGGCTCTTGAGAGCCTTTAGGGAACTCTGAGATAACGAAGTTAATAATGAATTTGTGTATTAGAACTTCTACTACAAGGTAAGCTGTAGGAAAGGACACCAAACTTTCCAGGTCATTACTAGTCACAATTCAGCAACGAAGGCGCTGATTGGCTCCGGGACCCATGGGGGCGGGACCATGATGTGTCCATTGTGAAGTGTGCCTTGGGCTGCTAAATGTGATTTCTCATTGGTGGAAACTGGCTCAGTGGCTGCCTCCTACTTAATCAGACCACTGATTCAATAGCCAATGTGATTGCTCTACCTGAGCACTCATATCATAGGGTTTGGCTGTTAAGAGGAATAGGGATGGCAGCCCTGGGTATAGTGTTCTCTCCATAACACTTCCACCTCACATAGAAATAGAAGGTGGCAGTACTCGTGCCTGATAAAACGTCCTCACAAGGTGCTCTCTGAGTGACTTGGGCTTAGCAGGTAGCCATGGTGCCTCATTGTGAGCAATTGATGACCTCTCAAAACTAAGGTCTCCCATTGGTGGGAGCTGACCCAATGACTGCATGTCAATCAGTCCTGGGCATCAGCAACCAATAGTCTGATTACACCTCAGCACCCATGGTGCTGCTGAGGGACTGATGGGGGCAGAGCCAACAAGCCTCCTTTGTGAGGTGTTGATGACCCTCCTAACTGAGGTTTCTCATTGGAGGAAACTGTCTCAGTGACTGCCTCTTAATTAATCATAGTATCGGGCCTCCCCGGTGGCGCAGCGGTTGAGTACTGGGTTGCGAAGCTGCCCGCGGCCTCTGCGACGCCAGTTTGATCCCCGGCTGCTCCCCGGCCACTAGAGGAGGGTCCCGCATGGCGCGCAGACCTCTCCTGCTCCCGCTGCTCCCCCTCAGCAGTGTACTTCGGTCCTTCTGCCTGCTCTGCTCCCCGCGCTGGCTCTGGTGAATTCTCTCACCCTCCCGCGCTTCTGACTGTACCCAGTGCATGTATAAACAAACAAACAAATTAAAAAAACATGCCTCTATAAAAAAATTAATCAGAGTATCGATATCAGTAACCAAAGTGACTGATTCTGCCTGACCACCCATATCATAGGTTCAGGCTCTTATGAGAAATAGGGTGCCTCTACATGATAGTGTTCCCTCCATAACACTTCCAGGTTGCACACCGCACCACACCCTTGTAGAAGAAATAGAGCTGGCAGATGTCATCTTTCATATATTTATTAACATGTCATCACAGCGTGGTCTCTGAGTGGCTTGGGGTAGCAGGTGACCATGGTGCCTCATTGTGAGGCACTGATGGCCCCTCAAACTAAGTCCCCATTAGTGGGAACTGGATCAATAGCTGCCTCCCACTTTATTACATCACTGTATCCACAGCTAGTGTGCTTGATTGCAACCACCACACCCAGGATAGCTAGGCTATTCATGAAAATATCACAGTGGCCTTAGACAATCTTAATCCCCCATACAAATCCACTTCTGATCACTAGGGTGTGCAAGGTGACTCAATGAACACCTCCCACTTCATCATCTTCTGTTTTCACGCCTAATGTGCTTATTTGCCACCCCAAGTCACCCCAGGACTGGCCATTAAAAGCAGTAGGCATGGCCCTGGAAAGCAGTGTTCCCATGACTTCCCTACCTCCACACAGTGCAATCCACCCTGGGGAAGGAGTTTGGAGATTTCCAGAAGTCTTTCCCAACATTAGTATTTACAGGTGTAACCAAGAATCTCTTTAATTGGATGAAGGGACTGGTGGGGGGGAAGTCTTGATTCCTTCTTTGTGAGGTGTTGACTGGCCTCTGAAATTACAGGTTCCTATTGGTAGAGGCTGTGCCAATAGTTGCCCTGCTGCTTAATAATAGTCTCTCTCTCTGCCAACCATGGTGGGGGTTTGTTTTAGATCTTAAGGTGAAAAGGTCTCTCCCCCATTACCACTCTCCTGAGTATACAAAAAGCTTAAGAGGGATTTAGTGAAGAGATTATTTAAAAGCTCATAATCTTGAGACATTAAGTGATAAATGTCGCTGAGAGTACGTGAAATAGGCTAGACAGTATTACATAAAATGGGAAAGGAATTTAAACATCTTTCTATATGTAAATGTATGTAATATCGATCTATCTATATTTATATGCTATATAAACATATAATGTAAAGACATCACCAGTCAGAAAAGGTATAGGCCTTTTCCTGACCCCACTTGAATCTTTTGAAACTGATTTTAATTTGCTTTTCGGATATATATATATGAATTGGGCCATGGTTGCTATGGAGATCTCAAAGCTCATCCTAACTTCTCTGTGGTTATGTCTGAAATGATGTCTTTGGGGAGATTCAAATGATAAGGATGAGGACTGTGGGTGTCTGCCTCTCAAGATGCCACTTGTTATCAGCCACCATCATCTACTAAACTAGAAAGACTCATAGATTCCCAATCTTAATAGATGATTACATTTCATAGTAGATCTTTTATCCTGTCAACCATCCTGAATAACACACCAAATTAATTTGGGGGCATAAATGGATGTGCTTTTTAGGGGAGTTTGGCTCTATTTTCAGCTGTGAATTATGCATTAGTAAGAATTATTTGGACAGCATTCACCATCATTTCCGAAGTTAATGAAATTCCATTACACTTCAGTACATTTTCATTTCACCCAGTGGTAAATTAATTCTCCTTCACTCTTTCTGTCTCTCACTCCTCTTTGGCATCCTTTACAGTAGTTATCGAGTGGGAACATGGCAGGGCTTCGTAACTACAATAAGTGAAACAAGGGCCCGGCGGGACAGACGCTGCTGATTCCCTCTCTAATGATGACGGTCCTGACAACTCTAGCCTAGCCCAGATGAGCGAGGCGACTTGTTTTCACAGCTGTCACTGCTGTTTTCACTGCTCTAGAATCTAGGTTCAAGTTCAGGGGGCTGAGTTGGGCCACAACTTAGATGTCTGGCACACGTCTCATCTTGACACACAGCTCTCACTGGTGAGCTGCCAGCAACCACAGCACCCGCCACTCAGTCACATGGCTGAATAGATCACATGACCTGGGGACGCTCCTTGGGCAAACGGGAGGACCAAAAGCATGGCCAAGTTCAGCTTTGCCCCACTAAGAAACCATCCTGCTTCCAGCCCCCTTGTCATGGCTCAAGCCAGATCCTGCTCTCCCAGGTCCCCTACCCAAAGAGCAGCAAATATCTTCTGTCTGGTGCTCTAGCAAGTGACCAAATTGCTCCAGAGAAGCTACTTTAACCCCTCACTTACAGGCAATTCTACATGTTTCTAGACTCTTCTTCTGGCTAATAGTGTAGTAAGTTAAAGAGAGTCCGGGCTCTGAACTCAGAACAACCAGTTAAAGCACCTTGGACTCCTGTGGGAACACTGCCAAGTTCTGTACCAACTTGAGTCCTAGTTTCCACAGCATGAAATGGAGGTAATATCTCTCTCCACAGACTCATTTTGAGGAAGACAGGAGCTAATGTATGGGAAAGTATCGAGCACAGGGCTTGAAACTTGGTAAATGGCAGTTATTATGACTATTACTAGCTCATTCTAATGATGCTCACTGACTGTTTCTGATTCCCTGTGCTTTTTCTATTTGCTGTTGCACACAGCCTCCTGCCCATCCCCCAGGGGGCTTGGAGGAGGGGAATAGTAGGCACTAAAGAATGACAGGTCCAGTCTCTATTGCACTAATACCCAACCATGCCTTTTGCTTCCTTCCCCATTCCCCACTCCCATAAATATGCCCAGACACCTTTATTTATATGGGCTATTTTAAGGTTTTCTGTCCACAGAAAGTTCCAGAAGAGCTGTGCTCCTTTCTACTCCCTTGACTCACTCAGTCCAGCAATGAGTCCCAACAGGCACTGTGCTGGGCCAAGAAATATTCCTTGAGGGCCTGCTCTGTTCCAAGCACCAAACTTCTTAAAGATTTAATGATGAGCAAATTACACGTGGTCCCTTCTCTCATGAAACTTAGCCAATCAGGGGAGGAAGACATTAAATATATAAATGAATTTATAAGTCTAAACTAAGAGAGGGGCCTCCTCGGTGGCGCAGCAGTTGAGCGCTGGGTTGTGAAGCTGCCCACAGCCTCTGCAGCGCTGGTTTGATCCCCGGCTGCTCCCTGGCCACCGGAGGAGGTTCCTGCATGGCGCACAGACCTCTCCTGCCGCCCGCTGCTCCCCTCAGCAGTGGACTGCGGTCCTTCTGCCTGCTCTGCTCCCCGCTCTGGCTCTGGTGAATTCTCTCACCCTCCGGCACTTCTGACTGTACCCAGTGCTTATATAAATAAATAAATAAATCTTAAAAAAAAAAAAAAAAAAAAAACTGAGAGGTAGGGGCCCTCCCTGGTGGCGCAAGGGGTTAAGCACCACACTATGAAGCAATCTGCAGCCTCTGCAGCACGAGTTCGATCCCCTGGCCATCCAGGGAGCAGCCCACATGGCGCAGCAGACCTCTCCTGACTCAACTGCTGCTCCCCTTAGCAGTGTATTTCAGTCAGTCTGCCTGTTCTGTTCCCCACTCCGTCTCTGGTAAATCCTCTCACCCCCACCCCCAGCATCTCTGGCCTGTACCCTAACTCTTGTATGCATAAATAAACAAATCTTTAAATAAAAAAAATAAACTAAGAGAGGTAGGGCCTCCCTGGTGCTGTAGGGGTAAAGTGTTAGTGCTACCACCACAATGGCCCGAGTTCGATCCCTGGCCAGGGAACTAACCCACAGGGTGCAGCAGACCTCTCCTGTCTCACCCTCTGCTCTCCTTAGCAGTGTATTTCAGTAGATTGGCCTGTTCCGCTCCTCACTCTGTCTCTGTTGAATCTTCTCACCCCCTGTACCTCTGGTCTGCACCTCAGTTCTATGCAAAAATAAAATATTAAAAATATATACATATATCAAGAGATAACAGTTTTAAGAAATAAAAATCTTTAAAAAATAGAAAAAACTTTCCATACCTAAAAATGCAAAAAAAACTCAAGGTTTGAGAAATGAAGCTTCAGGGAACCTCAGAGTCCCTCCTTTCAAACATGCACCTGTACTTGGTGGGAGATGCTGAGTGTCATAGAATATTCTAGGTGGAAAGAGAGGTAGATGTTCAAGTCACCCCCAAGATAATGCAGCAGTTGAGGTGAAGAGGAAGAACATTTTCAGAGCACTTAGTGATTTAATTATACAAGTAATGAGTGATACATTATAAACTTTCAGCCTCCAGGCAGATGTATGTTTTAATTAAGGAAAAGACTGGAACTTTGGAAAGGGCTCCAAAAGCCTAAATATCAAAACATACATAAAACAAATCTGTTTCCATGAATGATAAAAGTCCTCAATCAATCTGTTCTTCCAGAACAACTAGAAATAAGATGGACGGTCTGGGCACTGGTCTGCTAATGCACTAACCAGAATAAAATCAACCAGATGCGATCCCATTGATTGTACAATCATCGGTCACTTTCTGGTCAAAAAAACTGGCCTTCACCTAAGCAATTCAGGCATGTAACATCAACAGACTCCAGCTTCCATATAGTAGTCGTCACTTGACTCTCCAGCTTGATTTAATTGCCCTGTATGACACAATGTATATTTATTGGGATTATTTGATGCTCGCCATTTCAATTAACTCCAGACAGGTCCCCTCCATGGGTAAAAGACAGAACATAAGTTTATTTGCCTGCATTAACAAACTGGCAGGTAGTCAGGCAAACACAACCATAGCAACATCTGACTAGTAAGCTGCCCAGAGCCTCCAAGCCAGCAGGGTGATTTGAGTCAGGTGGAGATAAGAGGGTAACCTTGACCTTCATTTATAGCTGTCAGGGAAATGACAGAACTGGGGAGGTGCCCTACCCCTGCTGAAAGCAGAAGCCATTAATGAGAGGAAGTAATCGGTATTGATTGTGGAAAGCACAGTAAATCCTGTGACTACATCCATCCCTTATCTGGAGATGTTCTCCAAGTGTCACTGATTCTGGGAAGTGCAGATTGCTGGGACTAATTTGCACAGTAAAATTGTACAGAAAACTGAGGACTAAAAGGCAACATGGTGCAGTCATCAGAAGGGAGCACTGGGCATCCAGGGGCCCAGGTGCTGGTCTTACCTCCACCATTGTGAATAAGCAGGTCCCAATATGGGCAGTAGCTTCATAGTGTTAACCGAGGCAAGATCTTTCTAGTCAGTGCTGGGCCTCACTAGGTCCATCTGCAAAAGAAGTTACACAAGATGGTCATAAGTTTCTCTCTCTCTCACTCACACACACACACACAGACTCAATCTCTTTCACATACACACACTTTCTTACACAAATTCTTTCTCACATGACTTTCTCAGTCTCTTAGACTGAGACTCAATTTCTCAAACTAACAGACTCTCAGGCACTGATTCTCAGACACACTCTCAGTCTCTCTCACACAGAAACTCACTCTCAATCTCTCTCACACATGTACTCAGATTCACACATCTTCTCTGAGTCCGTAGTGCCAACAAGCACAGGGCAGGTTCACTATCGATTTGGGCAAAAGGTTCCAGAGCCCTCAGTGAATTTTTCAGTCCTTAATGCTCTCTCAGGCACACCAGGTAGGGAGGCTGGCACGTATGGAGGCAGGCATGTGCAAGGCAGGAGGCTGGGAGGCAGGCAGGCAACTGAGCCTCCCAGCACCATAACCACCACCCACCCCCACCCGGAATCTCTATACACGTTCTCTGGGCTCTCTCGTAGTTTCACCTCTTCTGTAGTCACTCATCCCCTGGTAGCCATTCTGCCATCGCCGTCCTCCTGTAGCTGTCCTTATATCCCTGTCCTCTAGCCTCAGGTGTGCCACTTACACATGCCCACACCCATGCTTCAGGTGTCCACAGTCAGGCATGTGTGCCCCGCACCCATGCTCCCAAGTGCCTTCTATAGCAACCCTCAGGTGATAGGCACAGAGGCTAATGGCATAAAAAGCCCTATTAATTCCACTTGCCCTACAGAGTCTCTCACGCACATCCTCACAGACTCTCTCAATCTCTCTTACACACTCTCAATCTCTCACACAGACACTCAACCTCTCTTACAGACTCTCAATTTCTCACACTCAGACTCCAAATTCAAAGACGTGACCAATTTCCTAACATTGAAAGGAGGGATGGCATTCTCTAAGGTCAGCTTTCTAGAAGAATGTCATTTTACTGGAAAGAATGCTAAATAAGCTCCCCTCTTTGGACCAGATTTCAGGCTAAGATCATGAACTTAAGTCTTTCTCCAGAGTTCTTCATTTTACTCTGGAATGACTGAGTCACCACATAACACGCAGCCACTACTGTCTTTAGGTACTGCCCATATCAGGACCTGCTTATACACTACTTCAGCCCCTAACAAGACAAGCTCCGTTCAATAGAAGAAACCAAATTATTACACATCTTCATCCTGCTTCCCATAAAGACTTTTCATCTCGGCAGCAGCTTGGGAGAGATCTGAATATTCAGCTTCCCGGCCAGCACCTGAGAGTATTAGCTTTGTTTTTGTTTTAGTTATCCAGATAGGTATGCAGGGGTATCTCACTGGGTGTTTAATTTGCATTTCCCTAATGGCTTAAGGAAGTGGAGCATCTTTTCATATGCTTATTTGCCAGCATTGTGCCTGGCAAGTAATAGGTGCTCCCTTTCAAGATTTCCGGTGATTTCTGCACCCTTCTTCCCAAACAGAATTTGAATAAAAGCCATTGAGTTAAGACCTGACCTCCCTCCTCAGGATTTTAAGCAGCAGTTGCATGATGGGGGACAGGCCAGGGGGCTGGGCTAGTCTAGGCAGCTTTGGGAACTTCTCACACAACTCACCGAGCAGGTGGCCAGAGACGCACATGCGCGTGCACACACTGTTTTCCTTTTTAATTAAAAACTTGTTTCACAAACAAATCAAAATACAACCCCTAGAAATCTGACTATAGAATTGAGACTGCCAAGGGGGATGAAAGGGTGGTAACAAAGAAGGGAGGGGGCCCTACAGACTGTGATGGAGGACTGTGGGTGCCTTGGTGGTGGGTGTGTTGACATACTTCTGAAGAGGTGTGAGCCTCTGCCCCTAAATCCTATAGTGTGGTAAAACAATTTTGCCTCCATAAAAAATAATACAGAGGCCTCCCTGGTGGCACAAGGGGTTAAGTCGCAGCACTATCAAGCTATCGCCACCCGCTGCAGACTGGGTTCAATCCCCAGCCAGGGAGCTGACCCACATGGCACAGCAGACCTCTCCTGTCTCTCCCCCTGCTTCTCTCAGCAAAGTATTTCAGTGAATCTGCCTGTTCTATTCCCCACTCTGTCTCTGGTGAATCCTCTCACACACACACCCCCGCCCCGACACCTCTGACCTGCACCCCAGCTCTTGTATGCATAAATAAATCTTTAAAAAATAATAATACGATTAAAATTTTCTTTCAGAGTTAACTGCATATTAAAAGTAGGCAGCTCGCCAGCGAAGTTACTGAAATAAGTGGCATAAGGAGCAGCCGGATGTGCTGCGGGCTACATTGTTACAGTTATGATTCACACAAAAGGAGATGAGAACATTTACTCTCTTTATGGTACCACCGGCACACTAACTTGAAGTTTCCAGAGTTTCTCATTTCTTTGACTGTTTAACAACCCAAAAAAAATCTTGATTCTTGAAGACTGGATACTTACTACAAAATTTACTTTCACTCACTATATATTCATTGAGTATCTAAGACATCTCAGCCGATCTGAAACTGGGCAAGACAATATGGTGGGATTTAATGATAGGAGACTTGCTCTCAATGCCTGAAGACAACTTGTGGTCCACTTGCACCTCAGCTTTATTTCAGGAAAGGGCTGAAAGTTCTGATGACCATCCAGACTTAGTGCCTGGCATCTGGGCAGGTGATGGGCCTCTTTTTTTTTTTTTTTTTTTAGTGGGCATTTTCTCTTTTGATGACCTTCCCAACACAAAGTTTCCTTAGTCCCCGACTCACTTCCTTTTTTCACAGCTTTCTCAGCTATGCTCAACTATTTCCTGTTCATGTTTCCTAAATGTCCTTGCTATCATTTGCCTTTAAAAAGAATAAAGAAAGGCAGCATAAAATGTTATATAACCCAAGGAACCACAAAAACCTCAAAAGTGTGGAGGGCTTGAGTAAGAATAAAATTAGTGCAGTGCATATTCCATCCATATTACATAGATGTATAGTAAATGTTAGATAGACTGATTGATAAGATTCTTGCTTAAGGAATTGCTTCACCTAATTGACAAATTAATGGGAGAAATGGAGGGGCATATTTGACAACCAACACTGGAAGGAAATCCATCCCTTTTGGTGAATAATTCTGTGTATACTTACATATTATTTAAGGGAATTTTGTGTGCAAGGGAAGGAGGTTTGAATCGCTTACCTACAGTTAATTCTTAATTATCCACGTTAACAGAGAGAAGCTGAAACAACAGATAACCCAAAATTCTTCCCCTTAATCAGTCACCTGTCCTCCTACAGCCCTTTACACCAGCCCAGGAAACAATTCACTGTAAACGAGGGAAAAATGTTTTCCCCGAGGTAATCTCTCCCCCTACAGGCCACTGGCTGGTAGATCAGTTCCCGGAGGAGAAACTTATCACCAGAATGTCCCAAATTAATTTACAGTGGAGTGTGCGAGTGGCAAGGAGGAACCTTTCCCTAGAAATAGAGCTGTAAATGTCCACTAGCTACAGGGAACACCTGTGGTGCTTACTGAGAGGTATTAGCTCTCGGGGAGTTCGGGGCCTCTGAGTAAACTGCTCTCAGACTCAGTTTACAACATTTTTACCTCACTGGGCCTTTGTCAGATCCTCTGAGATCATGAACCCAAAGCCCTGACTCAAGGGACTCTCTAGATAATGGCCGCTATCATCATTGTCGTCCTAATAATAAGGTTGGTCACCGTGCAAAAATCATTAATAGGTCACCTGAACTAGCAGTTGTGAGTTTGTTGCAATTGATTTATTACCAGGGTAGTAAAAATTTTAATTTGTTCACATATATTCTAGCAGATGCAAATTATGTCACAATAAACTTTGTTAACAATTCTGATATTCTTTCCTGATAGCAGAGGAAGAGGTTTCCACCCATGATCTGGAGCCCTGAGCACTGCTCCAAAGGTGGGAATCTTGGGAACATTGAGATTTCCTACCCTAGGGCCTTGACACCCAGCGGCCCGCCAGCTTTAAAGCATTAAGTTTAAAGCTCCCCTCAACTCCCCTAGGTTCCTCCAGGTTTCCCACCTGACCACCCAATCCAGGCCACTTAGTCGGTTCTCTTTAAATATGTATCATGGGGCCTCCCCGGTGGTGCAGCGGTTGAGCGCTGGGTTGCGAAGCTGCCCGCGGCCTCTGCGGCGCCGGTTTGATCCCCGGCTGCTCCCCGGCCACCAGAGGAGGGTCCCACATGGCACGCGACCTCTCCTGCCCTGCCGCCCGCTGCTCCCCTCAGCAGTGTGCTTCGGTCCTTCTGCCTGCTCTGCTCCCCGCTCTGGCTCTGGTGAATTCTCTCACCCTCCCGCGCTTCTGACTGTACCCAGTGCATGTATAAACAAAAACAAAAACAAACAAATAAATAAATAAAAACATGCCTCTATAAAAAAATAATATGTTTAAAAATAAATAAATAAATATGTATCATGGACAAGATCTCTTAATCTTGCTCCCAGCCAGTGATTTTGCAAATATCAAACCACCTAGTTTGATGGACCTACTACCTGTGTGACCCCCTACAAACTCGCTTCTGTACAATTGTGAAAAGTTGCTCTAAGTGGAGCCAGTTTAAATTGGGGTCAGGGTGGCCGATATAGACAAATGGCCCCTTTAAATGGTCTAACACCCCCCACCCAACTGAGCCTAACACCCAACATCCCAAGAAGCCAGCAAGAAAGAACATCCAGTTGAAAGGACTAGTAACAGTCAACTTTTATCTCCTTTTCTTTGTGACAATCCACAGGACCATTGGTCCTTGTGACTCCCTCACCTGACCATTATCTCATCCTCCATCACCTCTTCCTTGATAATGGCACCCTTTTCCTACTAAAAAGGAACAGCTTTCTGTCCCTCCCTTGGGATACATTTGGGTTTTATGCCTGAATCTGTGCACCCTGCACTGCAGGTCTTTGTTTCCAAATAATGGCCTCTTGAATGGCCTCCTAAATTTTTAGGTCAACACTATGACATAGGTTGCCCTGGAAATCTTCTGAGAATGTTACCTTCCTGCTCAGACCTTCCAGGGTCTCCTTCTTGGCTGGCAAGAAGAGAGCAGGAAAGGACACAGTGTATACACATTTGGAGGAGGCCAAAGACCAATCATGTCGACTTAATAATACTGCCCAGAGAAGCTCGTCTTCCAGCTTCATTTTAATCAAAGGGAAAGAGATTGGCTTGCAGAAACATTGTAAATTTTAATGTATGAGTGAAATCCTAAGTTATCTGTTGGATTGGGTGATTTCTGGTATTTTCCCCTAGGTGGCCACAGAAGGCCCAGCCCTTGCATGAAGCCATATTCCTTCTTCTCACTAGGTGGCAGCAACACTTAGCGTTGCCAAATAAGAAAAGTGTCCTTTCTGTTAATTCTATGAAAGCTCTCACCTATATATTTGATGGGGGGTGGGGGGGAACCTCTATACATCATATTGCTATTTTTATTTTCCTGAAAAACTGGCCAGGTTTCATTCCAATCACAAGTAATCGCAAATAATGCTATAGAAAATGTAAAACCGGGAAAAAACCAAGACAGCCACTGAGTGGGAACCTTCCCTTTGTTAGGAATGACTTGCCCTTGGTCACACAGGTAAGTAGAGGCAGAGTGGGAACTAGCACGCCAGTCTCTTAACTCACTCCCAAGCTCTTCTTTCCAGAGCTGAACATGCCCAAGAATTTCACTTGTAATTGTGCTTCCTGAGAGATATACACTAACCTCTCTGGGCCTCTAGTTCTTCATTTTTCATATGGACAGAGTGGACCCTGCTCCCAGGGCCTTACCAGATTTAGAGACCGCAACTCCAAGGAGCAGGGAAGCACAGAACACTCAGGCATGTCACTAACAGGGATGCTCCGAGCTGCGTGTGCTATAATTTCCAGGGACAGAGTCTGATATAACACACGCATGAAAGTCTTGTCTTCTCTTTTCCCGTTACAGACAGCATGTGCATCTTAAGCAAAAACAATGAAGCTATATTCCAGCAGTAAGAAGTGGGAGGGGTCAGTGTGTTACAGGGCAGAGAGAGGGACACTGCAGGACCCCCAAACCTGCCTACTCTAAGTAGGTTCTGCCATCTGCCCCATGAAGACAAAACATACTTTTAATGCATAAGACCTTCGATAGAAAAGAACTTTAATACGATTAGTGTGTAATAGAAGAAAAAGAAAAAAAGTTTCCAAATCAAACACCCAAAGTTACCCATCCCCTTGTGCGCAAACGTCCAGGCAAACAGGCTTGGCCCCAAGCAGGACAGCTGAGGCCAAAAGCCTGCCATAATTCTAAGGCACCTTCTGGTGGCAACGCATAAGAAAGGGGCAGAAGGGGCCAGGCAAATCTGGAAGGAAAAGAGCAAAATCAAGGTAAAGGCTGCCCCTGTCAACCTCCCCATGGGTCTCTCACCGCATCTGTTTCAAGTGTGTCCTTCTATGTCCCCCAAGTCCCTGAAACAAGTCCAAGGCCGAGAAGCAAGCAGGGCTTCTCCTTCACGCATCTTTCCGCTCCACGTGCCTCCCCAGTCTTCTTCCTCCATCTCTCTCTGCTTCTTCTACAGCAGCTCCGTCCTTTTCCCCAGTGCCTGTGTTTGCTTCACCTCCCTGCCCAGCCACACCCTTCCTTAGGGTGGGGCAGGGAATTTACACTGTGAAAATTCCCAGCTTCGCCTTCCTGCCCAGCTCCATCCTTCCTCCGGGGTGGGACAGGGAACTAACACCGTGGCAGTGTCCAGTGAGAGGGGATCTAAGCCACTTAGAAGGTTAACTGTGGGATTCGGTGGACTGTGTCTAACTCTGGGTTTCTCTCTTAGGAGAGGAAGTGAGAGATAGCTGTTCTTCCCCGCTACCATCCCAGTGTCATCACCCTGACGACAAGTCTTTTACTATACCTGATTTTGTTCCTCCGACTCCTCTTGAAAATGCAGACCACCAAGAGCAAATCCATCAGCACAGGTAAACCTCCGCTTTCTCTTCACAGCTCTCTTGTGGGAGACACCTGTATTTGCAAATATCCTCGTGTACCTATCATCGAGGGCCCCACTTCTCAGAAATTGTTCTGAGGATGGAAACTACTGAGTCTTTCCAGAAAGCCTAGTACTAGACCAAGTCATGTGACCTGGTAGTGTCCTGTGGGGCCACTATTATAACCAGGTAATCCCTTTAGACATGCAGGTGTAGGGGTCCCAGAGTACCCCTCACCCTGCCCTGTAACACCTCACCAAATTCAACCCAATTTTACTGATAGTTGTCAAAATACCTATGAATTTTAGTCAATGCTTTGTTTACCCTTCACAAATCACTTGGAAATTTTTATCTCATTTGATCCTGGAAACAGTATTAGGGTCAGTGGCAGCGAAGTGACCAGTTCATAAAGGAGCATTTGAGAAGCAAGACAAGATCAAGAACAAAAAGGTCTTCGACTCAAACAAACCTGAGTTCAATCACAGCTCTAACCCTTCCTAGTTGCGTGACTCTGGGCAAGTTAATCTTTCCAAGCCTCAGTTTTCTCATCCATAAATTGGAGAAAAGTGTTCACTCCGGGGTGATATCAAAATGGCTTTTTGTTCGTGATGGAGAGCCATCGTTTTATTTGGTGAAGTTCTGTGGATTGTCCCGCTTCCATGTGTTGCTTTTGTTAGCTTTTGCCTCATATTAATACAGAAACTGTTCTGTATTAGCACAGTCACTTCTGTTCCAAGATCCAGCGCAGAAAGAGGAAGTTAGAAAAAGGCAAGGAAAGCTGAATTCTGCCAAGGATAAGCGGGTGGGGTGAGTGGAGGCCTGGAAGGAAGTTGCAACCAAGAATCCCCAAGTTCCTTTTCCAGACCTAGAGGGAAGAGTTAACTCTACCAGGCCCCCCCCTCCGCCCACCCCCGCCCCACCCACCAATGACATCCTCTCCCACTCTGGGTGATACAAGAACTTAGCAAACTGGTGCTGTCTTTCTGGAGAGCAGTCTGGTTTGAAAGCTCTTTCTAGGTCTCTTTCCATTTTTAAGAACACATTCCAAACAAACAAGTCCAAAAGGAGCCCCGGGGGTGGGAGAGTGGCAAGCTTTGTGAGGTTCTTCCAAGCCCCACTATTTATAATGGTGAAAAGCTGGAAGCAGCCCACATATTCAGTGATGGCAGAGTGTCTAAAAAAAAGTAGAGTCTACCAACCAGATGGAATGTTCTTCAAGGCATTAAAATGGTAAGTATGCCGGCTATATTAAGTAAAAAAAGGAGATCACAATGTGGTATAGACACAAACATTACAACTATGTAAACCTAAAAGATATCTGGACCCAAATCCAAAGGAAACAAATTGTGTAGTTGATAGAATATCTCGATTTAGTTTTGTTTAGCTACTGTGCATGGCAGTTTACAGATGTTATCTCATTGACACTTCGTGCAAGTTGATTATCGCGTCAATTTCTGTGCACACACACACACACTACTAGGAATATAGTCGGCTTCTATAACAGTACTTTGAAAATAGGGCTTTGAAAACAAACAGCGCTGCTGCCATTTACTGAGCTATGTGACCTTGGTAAAGTCACTCCCCTCCAAGTTGTCTCATTTGCGAAATGTAGAGGAAAGTGACTAAATTAAGACTTTGAGCTCTCAGAGTAATTACCCTTTTTTCTATCTCTGGTGCTTCTGAGTATCCCTGCTCAGAATGCCCCTTCATATACCCCCACCCACACCCCAAGTGTCCTTTAACAACAGGTTTTGAAAAGTAAGGTGCAAAATACCAGCAAAGAAAAATATAAACTGACTTTCCTATTTTTAAACAATGCACAATTCAATGATTTTACTGCCATTCATGTTGCCGTGAATTTGGGAGGCCAGACTGAAAGTGCTTCCTTTCCACCACACCCAGAGAATTGGCAGAGATGACGGGGAAGGGGAAACTACTCCCAGAATTTGGAACTAGACACAGATGTGTAAGTGAAACGTGTTGAAATTCTGGGCTGTGGCATCCCAGAGACCAAAGGAAAAATTGAATTCAGTGTTCAGTGGCATTAAAATAACCTTGTCATTGCAGAGACATATCCCCCCATCTCTCCATCCCCCCAGCCCTCCATCCTTCCACCCCACCCCCCATTCTAGCCGGCTGCCTAGGGGGTAGAGCTGTATGTGGAGGCACTTGACCTGGGTTAACCCCTCCTAGGCCGGAAGGTCTCCAGAGGCTTGTGCTTCCCAGCTGCTGCTGATTCCTGCAGATGAGCTGCTGAGCTGGCTGTGGCCTTGTGGCTGGCAGCCTCTTCAGATGGGACTTCAGTCTTTGCCTCAGTGGTTAGAGAGACGTTCGCTGCCTGCGAAGTCTGTCTTCTATGAAGGTCCTTTCCATCTTTAAGAAATGAGGTCGCACAAGCATCCTAGTGGCTGCACTATACTTGCTGCACCTTCTGCCTTCCCCAGAGTTGTGCCTAGAAGGGGCGGGGGTGTCTGTGAGTGCATGACAGTGTGCTCTGTGCCACCTCCAGGGAATAGACCAACGTGGTCGGTCCCCTGTTCCCCAACTGCTAGTATTCTGGTTTAAAAAGATTTCAAGTATCTGCATGCATCCTGTGTTTGTTTCTCCCCAAACAAGCCTCTTTGTTAGTGACAATTTTATTATTCTTTGCATGAAAACTTAAATCTTATGTCTTGCTACAAATCCCTCTTCCAGCCTCAAGTCAGTAAGTTCCCTTGGCCTCCTGTCCTTATTCTCTTCTGAGCAGATGAAATATCTCTTGTCCTCTGGCCACAAATGAAGGAGGGGGGGAGACAAGAAAAGGCAGGGATCTGAGCTGTGCGGTTACACGTCAGTAGTGCTAGACATTTCAGGGGATAATGCCACTGACCTCGGCACAATTGTCAAGAGATGATGTGAGCAAAGTACATAACCTCAGCACATTGCACATAGTATGTGCCGCCAAAGTAGAAGCCACTGATTATGTTGGGCTCATGGTTTATATCAAACACTGTACCTGATCCTTTGTATCAACTGCTGTGAGTAGAAATAAAAGTTCTAGGCCACTGTTATTAGGCTCATTTTACAGACCAGGAAACAAAGGCTAAGGGTGGAATCATCTTTTTTTTTTTTTTTCTTTTTAAAGATTTAATTATTTATTTTTATGTAGAAAAACTGGGATATAGGCTAGAGGTGAGGGGGGGTGAGAGGATTCACCAGAGACAGAGTGGGGAGCAGAACAGGCAGACCGACCGAAACACACTGCTGAGGGAGCAGTAGGCAAGACAGGAGAGGTCTGCCGAGCCAGGAAGGTTAGCTCCCTGGCCGGGTGATCACTGAACTCAGGCCAGTGGCTATAGCATGATAGCGGAAAGGCTTAATCCCTGAGCCACCAGGGAAGCTCCAGAGTGGAGTCATCGTTCAGGGGCAGGCCTAGAAGCACTGCACTCCAAAGCCCATGCTCTTTTCACCACCCTGCTAGTGGGGAATGGGCTTATGTTTGGGCCTCGCAAGGTACCTGGTCTGCTGCCCTCTGTAGCCTGTCGGTAACTAGATCTCAAATGCATATATGACAGCATTTCTCCCTAAACCATTTTTTTCAAATATCATTTCCTCCTTCTATAAACAGACCGAACACATCCCTGACTCACATTTGCACAAAGTCATTTCACATTTTGAATTTTCTTTTCCCTGCTGTAGTAGGCCCTACAGCAATTCCACAGGCCCAGGGCCAAACCCGAGCTCCTTGTGCGGGGGATGTGTGAATCCCACAGGCTGAAAAATAGGCTGAAACCTACTGACAGCGGTCCCCAAAGCACTAGTCTTCCCAGGCTATTTCCCAGCAGGCTGTGGATTAAGATATAAATGAGACATATGGATATGGGTGAAAGCATCTGTCAGGACTGCTGTAGTTCGTGTTACGGTCAAACGAACACACTGGGTCATTTTTAATCATGAAAACACCACTAAGCAGGCTTCCTAAATATTTCCACAGAACCCAAATGGAAATCAGTGCTTTATTTCTCACACCTTCCTTCTGAAGTTAGCCTCATCTACACTATCCTGCATACACACTTCCAGAAGGAACCTCAGCTGAGTACATATACCCTCCTCTTAGAAAGAGGGAAAAAACAAGTGGTTAGTTTCAGAAGAATGAACTATTCTTTGGTTGAGGGGGAGTCAGGGGGCCCATTGAATGGATTATCCCACACATTTTAATCAATATTATTAACAACCTCAGAACACATATTAAGCACAAACTGTCTACAGAGTTCTCACAATAACACCTAGAAGAACTGGCCGTCCCATAAATAGGCACTCCTGGGGAAGCCTGGGATTAAGAGCCGCTTCTTCCAGGAAGCCTCTCAGATTCTTCCAATGTTCAGTCATCTCCCACATTCCCACTCTCCCTCCCACTCCCAGCTTCAAATAGCAAGTCCATTATGCCACTGATGTGATTTTGGCAGAGGCTAGCAGGCCCTGTTTTGGCAGCCCTGTCTTGCTCTGGTTCCTCATGCCCCTGGAAAGCTTGAGAGCTCTAAAGTCACATGACTGAATTTAAATCATTCCTCTGTGAAGGACTGGAGGTGAGGGGTTAGTAAAGATCAAGAGGCACACAGGGGGAGCCAAGGTGCTGGCCTGGTTTGGCTGCTGCAGAAAGAGGCTCCGGGAGGAAATAGAAATGGGCCCAGAGAAAGGTAGGGAGCAACCCATAGGCCCCTTCACATAAATAATGGTCAATAAACATCTGTTAACTTTGCCTTCACAACGGATTGGTGTCTCCATTTATTTCCCTCCCATCTCCATTTCAGTTTCACTGGGAGGATATAGGTCAAATTCCAGCTAGATTACATAATAGTTCCCAGCATTGGATCAGGAAATCTCACTTTTTTTTCTTTCACAAGATTGTTGGGACAGCCTTGGTATGTGTGGAGGAAAGAGCATTAGGTAGGGTGTCAGCAGACCTGGGTCCCAGCCTTAGGAACGCGTCGACCCCCCTCTCTGAGCCTCAGGGAAAAAGGAAAAGGACTAAACTAAGTGGCCTTGACTGTCCTTTCTGTCACATTCTGCGATTGGTCTTTGAGAATAATATTGGAAAGTAAAGAACAGCAAAGTCAGTGGTATGTGTCTATCACAAGAACAGAAACGTAGGGTCTATTTACCCGTTGTTGACTTCAGAGACAACGTCTGCTCTTGCTCTTCTCCCTATCCAACCCAAGAGTCTCCCTTGAAAACTCTCCCGGGGGGTTGGCTGTTGGGTTAAGTTGACCATTGGAAGTTTTGTTGTGTGTGGCTGAGCCCTACGCCCCAACTGTGTGCAGAGACAGGAGAACCCCTGGGGAAAGCTGCTGCTGCTCTTGGCTGCAATGTGTGCATTCTGTGTGTGTGTGTGTGTGTGAGTGTGTGTGTTCTGATGGACCCACGCACCCTGGGCAGTGTGCATACGGGTCCCTTTGTATTTTCGGGCCGTTTCCCCTCCAGATACACATTCTCTAAATAGATCTGTGAGCTGGCCTTGAAGAAAGAGTAAGGTTTACAGAGCAAGTTTTCGACTACATGATAATATCGGCCCATTGGCCACTGAATTTGGCAAAGGGAAATTCTCAAGAAGAGCCAGCGTAAGGACAGATTTGTTTACCATTGAAAATGGCTTTGATGGGGTTCAGATGTTGGGGTTCAGTGAGTGAGTGAGGTCCTCAGGTTCCCTCTGAGAAAAGTTTCGGCAGTTTCTCATTCAGCACACAAGGCAAGTTTAAGAAGGAAAAAGACATTTGCATGAATACAAAAAGGCAAAAGCTGCATTTTGAAGGGGGCAGGTTTATTAGGGAAAAGAGGCGCCTGCATAGATGCAGGCAGGCAAAGAGTTGCAATTTGCCAGAGTGTTCTTTGGGGGGATTCACTCTGTGGAATTTTATCCATTGTGGAGTCTATCACTCCTAAGGTCTGGTTGGGTTACTCTGTAAGGACTGGGGTTCCTTTATAATGACCAACAATTCTCCATATCCCCACCTAAGGTTTGCCCCTTTAGACTTTCCACAGCAGGCTGTGCCAAAGGATTTTTCAAAGCCGGTTTAACCACTATGTTAATCATCTCTATCTTCACCTTCAGGCTACTCCAGGAGGCCTAGGGAATACTCAGTGTCAGACTTTAATTCTGCTGATTCCTAAATTTTCTGCTCGAAGCTTCCATCAGTTTCAGCCTGAGTCTCAGAGCTTCATACTCTTCAAGAACACCGTGTACTTCCAGCTGATTAATGAAGTGCAATAATGGATGGGATTCCTTCCATCCACTGGGCTTTTCAAACATCTACAGCAGGACCTACCAGTCACAAGCCACACCCTCTATCTTAGAGGCGGCTGATTTTGCAGTTAGGTGCTGAGTGTAGGGATGGGGGAAGGGAAGAACAGTGGGGACCGACTACATCTACACCAGTCTAACCCGCCTTCCCTGGGACTTGTCTCTCTGGGGGTCATGAGGAGTTCCTTCTCATTTCACTTCCTGTGTGTGATCCTGGATGTCTTTACTTTCCCTCATTCATCTAACCTCGTTCCTTTCCAAATGCTGGTGCTTACGTGCATGACCTGGTCTCTGTGGGGGAAAGAAACCGTGTGGGGGAAGAAAAGAAAAGGTGAATCATGTACACAATGTGCTGTATTGGACTTTATCACAGGAAATACTAGTACAAATCCCTGTTGCACCTCCCTGCAATGATGGGTGCCCCCATGTGATGGCCTTCCCACTGTGATGTTCATGGGCATTGCCCTGGCAAGGCCTTCAGTGCACCTACAGCAAAGTATCTACCTGCGCTTTGTTAAAAAAAAAAAAAAAAAAAAGTATTAAGTACCAGGATTTCATGACTCGAGATCTGTAGGAGACTTTTTAATATTTGTCATCACTAAAGTATCATGATAATCAAGTACTCAGTTGTCATTGACATCGCACTAGATATTATTCAGTACATTTCCTTAGAGGTGTATGTTACACAACTAATAAGCCCCATGGAATGCAAAAGTGTGGGAATGGGGCCTAGCAATGTGTATTTTAACAAACCATCCCGATTCTTCTTTTCTTTCATCTTCTCTCATCTGGATCTTACCAATTTTCAGCTCTAGTAGAAATTCTGAAGTGTCTTTAAAGGGCATTCCTTGATATTTTATGTTTTTTGGCATCCTCTGAAGCTTCCTTTGTATTACAAGCCTGTATTTAGAATGAGAAGGCACAGCTCATGTTTGCTCTACTTTATTTGAAGTCTAGAAAAAAAAATGAGGACATTTTCTTGCCCTTTAATAATTTTAAGTATAGACTTTTTCAACACCCCAGTGGCCATCCAAAATATTTTCATTTCTTCCTTCTTCAGTACTGTGGAGGCTTTTAGTATTCTCTTTCATTCATTCAACAAATATTGGTTGCAGGATAAACAGGGTAAGCTAACTGTGGCATGGTTTCCTTTACACATGCAGTTTGAAGTCAGTCCTAAGTACTCAGCCTTTGTGGACTCCGCCTAGTCTTTCAAGAAGGAAGGCTTAAGAGGTGCCTTACTTTTTCTCCATCATGAGACATATATTCAGTGCCCTTTTTCAATGAGTTTCTTTTTTTTTTTTAAGATTTATTTTTATTTATTTATACAAGCACTGGGTACAGTCAGAAGCGCGGTAGGGTGAAAGAATTCACCAGAGCCAGAGCGGGGAGCGGAGCAGGCAGAAGGACCGAAGTACACTGCTGAGGGAAGCAGCGGGCGGCAGGATGCGGGAGCAGCCGGGGATCGAACTGGCGCTGCAGAGGCTGTGGGCAGCTTCGCAACCCACTGCTCAACCGCTGCGCAACCGGGGAGGCCCTTTCAATGAGTTTCTTATGAAGAGCTTGAGTCAATTCTAGTAAAGGCTGAAGAGACAGCTGTGCGGAGACATGGGTTATAAAAAGTGTAACTTGGAAAAGGTTCCATAGCCAGAGTGTGGGGACTGGATCAACAAAGAAGTGGCAGACATGGACAAGGAACCAAGTGTGAACTTGGGCTTGTCACCTGGCAAATCGGGAGACAGCAGGGAAGGAGGACTAGCTCTAAGGGGGCTTGAACCCCAGCTCTGCCACTTCCTAGCTGCACTAACCTGGGGCAAGTTAATTAACCACCCCCCACTGCCCTTCCCTCCAAGCCCCCAAACCATGCCTGTTTCCTCTAATGTAAAATAGGGATAATAGAGCTATGTCCTATAGTTGTGGTGAGGATTGTATGAATAACCCATGGAGAACCTGTAGCACTGCCTGCACTACCGACCCCTCACTTCTAGCTCCCAGCCCAAAGCCACACTGCCACACCCTTCCTCGCTGAGGTTGTTCGGGATTTCCAGTTGAGAGGGAAATACCCTCCACACTAGTGGTGATGGCTGCCTCCTGCTCTCCTTAGAAGCTCCCTGCCCCCATTCTGCAGAGTTCAGGCCCTGAGACTCAGCCCTCACCTCAACCCAGGAAAGACCAGAAAGCAAGTCCTCTAGGTCCTCCATGCAAAGGGGGTGGGGGTGGCGTAGGGAAGTATGCTGAAGGGTCATGGAAGGCGGGGCAGGCACAGAGCTGAAAAGGCTGCCAACAACCAATAGCCAGAGTCTGAGGTAATTCTGCAACTTGGGAGGGAAGAAAAGCGCAGATTTGGGAAAAGGAAGGAAAATATGAGTAGGTTTGGCCAGAGATGAGTCCAGAATGAAACATCACTCGTCCCCCGGCATCACAGCCAAGCTGCAGCAGATGCAAGGCAAGAGCTAGCAAGGAGACGGGAAAGCATGCAAAGTTGTGCGCCTCCAAAGTGTTGCCTGATGGCAGAATCTGACTGGTACTTCAGGGCTGCAAAAGAGCCAACTCCCGGCTGTGAGACTTAAAACTCACAGGACAGGACAGTGGTGGTAGCAGTTGAAATGCAAACTTGTTAGACTTGGGAAGTCCACTGAGTGTGTATTACAATTGAATTTCATTTTTTAGACCTTCAGCATTTAACAGAAAAGGTGACAATACCTGTACCTATTATGACTGAGTATTTTTCCTGCTGGTGTCAGGTTTATTTTTTTTTTTTTTAAAGATTTATTTATTTATTTATACAAGCACTGGGTACAGTCAGAAGTGCGGGAGGGTGAGAGAATTCACTAGAGCCAGAACGGGGAGCAGAACAGGCAGAAGGACCGAAGTACACTGCTGAGGGGAGCAGCGGGCGGCAGGAGAGGTCTGCACGCCATGTGGGACCCTCCTCCACTGGCGGGGGAGCAGCTGGGGATCGAACTGGCGCTGCACAGGCTGTGGGCAGTTTCGCAACCCAGCGCTCAACCGCTGCGCCACCAGGGAGGCCCTGGTGTCAGGTTTAATGGGAAAAGGGGCCAAACAAAGGATGGGGGGCAGCGAGCAGGATTGCAGTTCTGTTTTTGCTCACTGGGGAAAGAGAGGGGAGGCGGGGTTGGGGGGGAACCTCCCTGGGTTCTTTCCAGCTTGTCTGGGTTGCCTCCCAGAGTAGACTCACTCTCCCCAAGTTGGCAGCTTTCAGCTGCAATATTTTTCTGAGAATGTACAGACAGTCTCAGGGGAGCTCCTTTGGGAAATGCTCTAGCCCCAAGAACATATCTAAGCGGCCCCTGATGTTTATTCATTAGCTCAGAATCAATGTGGGGCACCTCTGCTTCCCAACCTGCACAGAGTAGGTGGTCAACAAGCGTGACCGAATGACTTACATAGGGAATGAATGAATGAATGGGTGCTAAACTGAACAGTGATCTCACAAAGATATCAGAGATAGAGAGGGTTATCTACAGATTAAGAGAGGCTTAAAAGGCACATTCATGTTGTGTGTGGACCTGGTTTGGGTTTTCATTCAAACATAAAAAATGAGACAATTGGGAAGCTTGAACATTGATGAAATAGTTGATCATTTCACTTGTCCTGCATTGTGTTTTCCAAAACTTTTAATAGTGTCATCATTTTAAGAGTTACTTTTTATTTTTATTTTATTATTTTTTCTTTTTTTTTAATTTTTTTATAGAGGCATGTTTATTTATTTATTTATTTATTCATTTGCTTGTTTTGTTTATACATGCACTGGGTACAGTCAGAAACGCGGGAGGGTGAGAGAATTCACCAGAGCCAGAGCGGGGAGCAGAGCAGGCAGAAGGACCGAAGTACACTGCTGAGGGGAACAGCGGGCCGCAGGAGAGGTCTGTGCGCCATGTGGGACCCTCCTCTGGTGGCTGGGGAGCAGCCGGGGATCGAACCGGTGCCGCAGAGGCTGCGGGCAGGTTCGCAACCCAGCGCTCAACCGCTGCGCCACCGGGGAGGCCCTATTTTATTTTTTTTTAAAGATTTATTTATGCATACAAGAACTGGGGTGTAAGTCAGAGCGAATGGGGAGCAGAACAGGCAGATCTACTGAAATACACTACTGAGGGTGTAACAGGGTGGTCCCAGGAAAGGGGGAGGTTCCCTGCCCCTCCCAAGGGAGGGTGGAGCTGAGCAGGAAGAGGAGAAGCGGCAGAAGAGACTGAGGAAGGAAGCAGGATGGAGCCAGAAGGAGACCTGGAGGAGACGCATGGAGCCTAGAGACACGTAAAGAAACTGCGCTTGTCTTTTAGTCGTGGACTGGGTGACACAGATGTGGGTGAGACCTGTGGGGAGGTGACAATGGCAGCTTTTATCTTGATGTTGATTTTGCTCTTTTCCTTCCGGGCTTGTCCAGTTGTTTGTGACCCTTTTCTGTGGGTCCCCACTGGAAGATGCTTTAGACTTGTGGCAGGTTTTGGGGCCTTGTTCTGGGCCGATCCCATATGGATGGACTTTTACCCACGAGGGGACGGGTAACTTTGGGTGCTTCATTTAGAAACTAGACTCTTTGCCTTACCTGTATTGTTTCCTAGTTGTATTAAAGTTCCTTCCCATTAAAGTCTCATATGTTTTGTGTTGATGCGGCGGATGGCAGAACCCATTTAGAATAGGCAGGTTTGCGGGGCTTGGGCTACCCCTCTCCCTGTCCTATAACAAGGGGACCAACGGGCGAGACAGGAGATGTCTGCTGCACCATGCAGGGATCGAACTCATGCTGTAGTGGTTGGCAGTAGCTTGATAGCACTGTCTTTAGCCCCTGCGCCACCAGGGAGGCCCTATTGTCATCATCTTTAAAATAATTCATATTCAAGATTTCCCAACTGCCCCTATAAAGAGTTCCCTTTAAAGCTAGTCTTTGAAATCCAGGTTCTAATCAAGGATCATGCATCGCATTTGGTCTCTTTAGCTTCCTCAGTTCTGGAACACACTTCCATCACGATCGTTTTTTTAATCTTTTATGACATTAACATTTTAAAGCCTTAAGGCCAGTTTTGGAGAACATGTCACAGTCTGGATTGATTTCAATGTTTCCTCTAATTTCCCCATCTAATAATGGGGTCAATATCTTTACAAGAAACTACAAAGGCGATGAGTCTTTCTAGATTTTGTTTCTGAAGTTCTAGGCCAGTTTGTCAAAGTTTAATGTTCATGTGGGCACACACTTGTGCCCACGTTCTACTGGTGCTCCAATCACATGTGTGTAATATCAATAGTGGCGGCTAGCATCTGGTATGTTATGCAAAGTATTGATCTCTGTATGTTATGATGCTGTAATGGCAAACTTTTCCCCAATCGCATTAACCTACATCCACAACACTTATCATTCACCCTTAGTTTTTGTCAAATCTGTAGGTGTAGGGCCTCCCTGGTGGCGCAGGGGTTAAGGCGCAACCTATGAAGCAATCTGCAGCCACTACAGCAAGAGTTCGATTCTTGGCCAGCCAAGGAGCAACCCATATGGCGCAGCAGACCTCTCCTGTCTTGCCCACTGCTCCCCCTCAGCAGTGTACTTTGGTCAATCTGCCTGTTCTGTTCCCCACTCTGTCTCTGGTGAGTCCTCTCACCTCCCACACCTCTAGCCTGTACCCCAACTCTTGTATGCATAAATAAATAAAGCTTAAAAAACCCCAAATCTGTAGGTGTAACATGATATCTTGGGGGTTTCCCCTCATACTTATGGACTGCTAGAGTTTGAGCATCTTTTCTTATGCTTATTAGCCATTTGTTTCCCTTGAAAGGCCCATTTATACCTTTTGCTCATTTTGTTGGAGGTTGTCTTTTTGTCATGTATTTTTAAATCTTTTTGCATTATGGATACTAATCCTGTATGAATTCTACATCGCTCAACTGTCATGAAAGTGTCGCATAAAGCTAAGCACCCCTATACTGCCGTCAAATCTTTGCAGTTCAACTTCCAGTCTGTCATTTACTGTGTGCCTCTGGATACATGGGTAACCGCTATCCGTTCTACTGTCCTCATTTCATGGGACGGCCGGGGGATTGAATGAGTGAATATATGTAATGTCGTTATAGAACAGTGTCTGGCACATAACACGAGGCAGTAACTGCTTTGCTGTTACTAGCTTCTATCTTACAGCTCCCGTGTCATTGAAGACCCGCTGGTCTCATCAAAGAGCTCTTTCACGGGTCCCTGCCCCACCTGGAGGCCTGCACCATCCTGCACCATCCCTGAGGCCCCATTCCCTGAACTGCTTCCCTACAACCGTTTGCGGTACAGACTCACAAGGGGAGCCACGCCACCAGGTGTTCGGGAGTACCTGGAGGGGCATGGCCATGTAGTTTTTTCCCTGTGTGTGTGTGTTGCGGGGGGGGGGGGGTGGTCTGTAACCTCTAAAGAGCCGCCTCCAAAATGGGGAGAGACTCCTGCCAAGGAGTCCTGTCCTTCACCCTAAAGATACGTCACCTAACTTTGGGACCTGACGGTGTCGTGATTGGGCCACGGTGGAAAGCCTCTACTCCTGCGCGGGCCCCCAGCACTAGCCCTTCGCCGCAAGCCCGCCATCCCTCTCCAACCTCTCCCGGGGCCGCTCTCGCTCTCGCGTTTCAAAGCCCGGCCAGCTCATCAGCGCGCGCCCCCAGGAGGCACGCAGTACCTGCTCCCGGCGGGAACGAATGAAGTCACGCTACACGTAGCAAGGCCAAAGTGATGCGAGGCGAGCGCCGGGGCCGCGCGCTGATTGGCCGGCCGCCAGGGGATTGTGAGGCCGGCTCGGAACGCCGCCGACGGCGTCCTCAGAGCGAGGCGGACGCGGCCTGGAGTGGCAGGGTTCTTCGCGAGCGGAAAGCCGAGCTGCCTAAATTGCGACTCCGAAGGGGGCGCGGCGGCACCTCGGGCCCCGCCCCGCCCCGCCCCCGGGGGCGAAGGCCCGGGGCTCGTCCGGTGCAGCCACGGCGGCGCCTGAGCCTGCGCATTTGGGTCCCCGACCCCGAGGCGCCCGACGGTTCGGCTGCTCGGAAGATGGCGGACCGCGCTGGCAGTTCGTCCTCCCTGCGGGGCATGAGGGAAAGAATGGGTGAGCGGGCCGACGGCTCCCGGGAGTGGGTGGGGGCGGCGGCTCGCCCGGGCGGCGGCTTCCTGCGGCCCGGGGCTTTGGGAGCCGCGCGGCGAGCGCCCCGAAACTTGACGCCGGAATCGCTCCGCGCAGACGGGTGCTCCCCGCTCTCCTGATGGGACCCCACCTCCCCGGGTCGCGACGGGGCGGGCGGGGAAACGACCGAGTCCGGGCGCCCCTGAAGGGCCGCAGGCAGCGGCCGCGGGCGGGGCGGAGGAAACTAACGGGCGCGGCTGGAGCGGGGGTGAGGGGGAGGGCGATGGAACCCCGGACCCCGCGGATCGTCCTAAGTCCCGCCTGCTTTGGGGTGTGGGGACGGTGGCGGACGCTTGGGGCGACCCGCACACCGCTGCCTGGGACGCGGGGGCTCGGGAACAGACTCCAAGCGACCCGGGCGCCGAGAGTCGGGAGTTTGCCCGCAGCCCGGGGCGCACCGCCGCAAGCCTTTCCCACGGTCGCCGCGCCTGCCTGTAGCTGCAGCTCACCTTCCTCCTGCACCCTCCTGGTCCAGATGGGCGAGGAGGGGGGAGCCGTGGGGGCCGGGGGTGTCTGTGCCTTTGAAAGTTGGGATGAAACTTGGCTCTTGGCTGCTGCAGAATTGCCGGCCGCACGGTAGCACAGGACTTCACTCAGATGTCCCCTTCCGTGGACTCTTGCGGACCCGAGGCGGAAATGAACGGGCATCCACCCTTTAAGGGTGCTTGCAGCTCCTCAGCGGCTTCCATCGCCAAAAAGTGCCTTTTCCCCCTCAAAGTCGTTCCTTTTTTCAAAACTTGGCCGCGCGTTATGTAGTTCAGGAGACAGCTCCACTGCTTGAGCGTGATAGTCTATCTTGCTTGGAGGAGGTTTCTTTTTTAAGCCTCTTAGGCTAGTTTCCTCCAGATGGGTTTGGAGAAAACGATCATAGTGTTTTTTTAATCAAGATCCTTAGGGATTTTTTTTCATTTGCAGTGAACACATTCGATTGGCCGCGATTGGGAATATTCATGTTATTTCAGAACACTTCCAATCACTTCCCCAAAGGATATGTGAGAAACATACACTTAGATCGTTCCAGAGGGAGAAAAACTTTTCCTTCTGTCTCTAACTTATTATGGTTCGCCCAGAGAGAGTTTGCAGTAAATCCAGATAGTTTTATTACATATTGACACCGAAGACTCTCACATTGGTTTATTTCAGCGATTTAAATTAACCAGCTTTCTGGATAACTCTGTATTTCAAAGCTGAGACAGTTGCCTGAATTTTCAGCATTCCAAGCCAAAAAGTTAAAGCTATGAAAAAAAGGCTTAACCCCAATGCCTGGTTGATGTAATTGTTGCCTTTTTCATATTAGAAATTGAAAACATCAATTGTTAGATTTTCACAGGACACCAGCTTGATTAGAAGTGCCTTCATGGTCTCAGTTGAGACCATGAATGGAATGGTTTTTGCTAAAAGGTCAATTTCAT
Source organism: Talpa occidentalis (assembly GCF_014898055.3). Classification (NCBI taxonomy): domain Eukaryota; kingdom Metazoa; phylum Chordata; class Mammalia; order Eulipotyphla; family Talpidae; genus Talpa; species Talpa occidentalis. The sequence goes on from NW_023601543.1 coordinate 10,685,296, forward strand.
CCTGGTGGGGGCAGGAGTCAAAACAGTTCTGGGCCAAATAACTTTGGGCACACAGTTCACTCTACATAGATATTACATTTATTGAGCTTCTAAAAAAAGATTTACTTATTTATGCATACAAGAACTGAGGTGTAAGACAGAGGTGCCAGGGGGGTTGTGGGTGGTGAGAGGATTCACCAGAGAAAGTGGGGAGCAGAACAGACAGATCTATAGAGGGAGCAGCGGGAGAGGCAGGAGAGGTCTGCTGCACCAGGTGGGTTAAGGTGGGTTAGCTCCCTGGCCGCCAGAGAATTGAACTGGTGCTGCTGTGGCTGGTGATAGCTTGATAGCGCTGTGTCTTTAACCCCTGGGCAACCAGGGAGGCCATAGTTATTGAGCTTTTTAAAAAGATTTATTTATGCATACAAGAACTGGGGTACAGGCCGGAGGCATGGGGGGGTGGTGAGAGGCTTCACCAGAGACAGAGCGGGGAACAGAACAGGCAGAGCGACTGAAGTACACTGCTGAGGGGAGCAGTGGGCGATACAGGAGAGGTCTGCTGCGCCATGTGGGCTGCTCCCTGGCTGGCCGGGAATTGAACTCTTGCTGCAGAGGCTGCAGATTGCTTCATAGTGCGGTGCTTAACCCCTTGCGCCACCCGGAGGCCTGAATCTGCCTTATTTTTATGGTTCCCTGATTGAAGGTTTCTTTGGTGATCTATTAATTTTTCAGTAATATTTTCTCACTCTCTCCATGGTCTGATGACTTGCAAACTGGCATGACACCATGAAGAGAGATCCTTGGTGTGGGCGGAATGGATCAGCTGGAGGCCTTACCACTTCCAACTGCTCAGCTTTGCTTGAGGGTGGACCCTACCCCCACCCCCACCCCCAGGACAGGGCCAGCAGCTGTGGGAAGGGTTGCAGGGCCCTCCAGCGGGCTCTTTGAGCATTACATCCAGCCCCGGAACTCCAGATATAGGACTTTATTGGGGTTGCAACTTTTATTATTTACTGTTACCCCCCTAACTGTATAGCACGATGTCCATTAATCTGTAAGTTTTATCATGGTGTGACTGTTCTCTGCCAGGACAATAGCCCTTTTTCATAATAAAAAAGGAGACCTTTCAGTTATTTTTTTGCAGTCTGCACCCATTGCTATGTGATGAAAATGCTACTTTACGTGCTCTAATCTTTCTAATGAGTATAGCAGAAAGGGTCTTGGAGAAAGAAAGGTCATGGAGAGGAGGAGGTGCATGTTTTAAGTTGAATTCTGAGAGTGATTTCAAGAGCAACAGATTTGGCAGACAAGACAGAATTGCTGAATAGGTATTGGCTTGTGCCTTTATCAGTGACGTCTCATAGTGTTAAGCACCTTGGGGTAATCACATTTGGGTGTCCTGCCTTTTCTTGGATTTAGCCTACCCTGGTGGAGCAGAGCTCTAGTGACAACTCTTGCGCGCGCGCGCGCGCGTGTGTTTGTGTGTGTGTGTGTGTGTGTGTGTGTGTAGGAGGCCTAGAGAGAAGCAAAAATTTTCCACTAGATTGAAGTCAGTAATGAGCTGAAACACTGTATACAAAAGGGGCCTCAAAATTTCAAGGACATCTTTTTAAGTTCTGTTATGTAAAGCAGTCTTTTACTTTGCCTTTCTTAGTTGTGCCTGTTTTTGGTTCCATTTGTTCCGAGTCTTTTACTGAGTTAGAGAGCCAGGAGATTAATGAGTTTGTACATCTTCCACTTGTAGGAGAATGGTTTTCTTTTTGCGATGTCTTTTCCATATTTTCTCTAAGTTCAGCATAATTGTGCTTTCCTGTTTTTTAAGAATTGGTAGGGGGCCTCCCCGGTGGCGCAGTGGTTGAGCGCTGGGTTGCGAAGCTGCCCGCAGCCTCTGCAAAGCCGGTTCGATCCCCGGCTGCTCCCCGGCCACTAGAGGAGGGTCCCACATGGCACGCAGACCTCTCCTGCTGCCCGCTGCTCCCCTCAGCAGTGTACTTTGGTCCTTCTGCCTGCTCTGCTCCCTGCTCTGGCTCTGGTGAATTCTCTCATCCTCCCGCGCTTCTGACTGTACCCAGTGCTTGTATAAATAAATAAATGAATCTTTGCAAAAAAATAAATAAATGAAAGAGTATACCTTTAAAAAAAAAAAAAAAAAAAAAGAATTGGTAGGGCCTCCCCGGTGGCGCAGCGGTTGAGCGCTGGGTTGCGAAGCTGCCCGTGGCCTCTGCGGCGCCAGTTCGATCCCAGGCTGCTCCCCCGCCACTGGAGGAGGGTCCCACATGGCGCGCAGACCTCTCCTGCTGCCCGCTGCTCCCCTCAGCAGTGTACTTCGGTCCTTCTGCCTGCTCTGCTCCCCGCTCTGGCGCTGGTGAATTCTCTCACCCTCCCGCGCTTCTGACTGTACCCAGTGCTTGTATAAACAAAACAAACAAACAAATAAATAAATAAATAACATGCCTCTATTAAAAAAAAAAAGAATTGGTAAATGCTTTATTTTTAAAATATATCCGCTCCTATCTTTTCTTTTTTAAAAAAATTTATTTTTTATTTATACAATAGCTGGGGTACAGGCCTGAGGCGTGGGAGGGTGAGAGGATTCACCAGGGACAAAGTGGGGATCAGAACAGGCAGATGGATAGAAAGCACTGCTGAGGGGAGCAGCGGGCCCGACAGAAGAGGTCTGCCACGCCATGTGGCTATCTCCCTGGGAGGCCCTCAGGGGACATTTTAATCCTTAGCCCACATATTTCATTTCATTATTGTTGGATCAGCTTTACATTTAGTCCTTAGTTTCTGTGCTATTTTAAACAGAAGTAATTAGAAGCAGTTGAGGTGGGGATAGTGAACAAAAATCTTACAGAGCTTTGAGTGGGTTTTGTGTAGTTTGTCTTTGATAACTATGTAATGTTTCAAAATAAAGTTGCTATTTAATCTACCATTGAATGGAGAAAGTTAGGATTGGTTTGTTTTCTTATCTGAAAAAAAAAATGGGGAAAGAATCAATGCCTACTTTATAGGACTGTTGTGAGAATTAAGGTAATATAAACAAAAGGAACTTTGAGAATGGTGAAGTGAGGTACGATATGTATTATGTAGGAGGGTTTAGTTTATTGACTGTATTTCAGACTTGCCCTTAATACATTAGTACTCAAATTTAGAAGATAATTGTGATACACAAAATTTTGTATTATCTGAGCCTTTTTTATTTTATTTTTTTTAAAGATTATTTATTCATACAAGAGCTGGAGCACAGGCCAGAGATGCGGGGGGAGGGTGAGGGGGTGAGAGGATTCACCAGAGACAGAGTGGGGAACAAAACAGACAGACTGACTGAAGTACACTGCTGAGGGGAGCATTGGGCGAGACAAGACAGGTCTGCTGAGCCATGTGGGTCACCTCCCTGGCCTGGGATCGAACTCCTGCTGCAGTGACCGAACTCTCGTGCTGCAGTGACCCACTGCTTCACAGGTTGAATCCTAACCCCTTGTGCCACCAGGGAGCCTAAGCCTTTTTTAGGTCTTTGAGGGTAAAAAAAAAAATCCTTTTCCCCTTTTGAGATGGTAATCCCGGGCCTCCCCGGTGGCATAGCAGTTGTGCGCTGGATTGGGAAGCTGCCCGCAGCCTCTGCAGTGCCGTTTCAATCCCTGGCCGCCAGGCGAGGGTCCCACTTGGTGCGCAGACCTCTCCTGCCGCCCGCTGCTCCCCTCAGCAGTGTACTTCGTCGGTCTGCCTGTTCTGTTCCCTGCTCTGGCTCTGGTGAATCCTCTCACCCTCTCACCCTCCTGACTATACCCAGTGCTTGCATAAATAACTAAATCTTGAAAAAAAAATTAAAAAAATTTAAAAAATGAAATGCTAATCCCTATGGCTGCAATTGTGTTGTCACTGTCAAGGTTACTGTGATAATACTCCAGGATATCTTTCCACAGTCCTCTATTCCTTAGTTTTGTTAACTGCCCTGCTTCCACTGTTAGATTTGTCTTAATATAAAGAAACCAGAGTTGCCTGCATGTCAAGGGGGCATACTTCCTGTGCTTTCAAACAGAGCTCAAAGACTTTTCAGTGTTGCTCTCCAGATCCTTCCAAAAGATGCCCAGTATTGTGGGACCTTTTAGATAACAGCCACACAAGGAATGGAAGGATTCAGGGGCTCACCTAGAATAACTCACATCCTAGAATTTAAGATTTTCTTTCTAATTTTGTACCCCAGTCTTATGTTTCACCCCACTTGAAGTTTCTTTACTACTTTACTTGGGTGTGAATGTACAGTTGTGTAATTTACATTTGCTTGTCTGACATTCTTCTACCTAGAATAATACCATCTCATTAGAAATTCCTTCCTCTAGATGGGCGCTTTCCCACCTCACTGTACATCAGAATAGAGCTTTAAGCTATTGCTTAGGCCAGCCCCACCCCCAGAGGTGGGAGGGGGGAGGGGTACAAGCCTGCAGGCCGGCCTGCTTTACCCATTGTTACAGAAGCACCCAGGTAAATAGTGTACAGCCCAGGTAGAACATCCCCCTATTCCTCGGTAATGTATCCGTGTTCTTAGTTTCTCCTCCAGTCTCTTGAGACTCACTGTTGACACTTTTGCTTCCAGATTCAGATCCATACATTTCAAACCTGTCTAGGTTCCCCAAGTCTGATGAAGTACTCTTTCTAGTTCTTCCACTCCATTTTTCTAGTACTTGGTGTCATACCTAGTTGGAGGCATTTTTTGAAAGCTCTTAATTGTTGGGTCCTACTGAGCTACAAATTGCTCACACTATGGGCTCTGCGCCCGCAGGTACTCGGGCACTGCCACAGCCAACACTTGTAGTTCTTGAAATTATTGTTGAACATGGGAGTTACTCAGTGGGTATTTGTTGATGCAAATTAGTTCGTCCTGATTTCCCCTTAGAGGCATACTCTCCTTATCAGAGGTACCTGGGCTATGGTTCACACCCCATGGTGGGCTGCTTGTACTGAGTATCTGATCCCCTTTATCTCCTCCTGTTTCAGTTGCCGCAGCTCATGCTGTTGCTGAGGAAAGAAGAAGTCAAAGTGGGTTTCACTCAGTCCCTTTCCAGTCTTCCAACACAAGAACTCCGTGCAAGCCTGGTATAATTTCTAGAATGCTTTGGTGTTCAAGTGCCACCTCTTCATTTTTTGATACCTATGCATGCCTAATTATGTATTTTTTTAGTAATCGATGGATCTGTGCTGAGGAATGACATGAAACAAAAGCTGGCGAAAGAACGTAGAGAAGAAAAACGAAGACAACAAGATGGTATCGTAGACTTTTTTAAAATCAAAATGAATGGATTTTGTGTTAAAGTTACATATTTCCCAAGGGGCTTTACTGACTTTTCCTAATCTGCTTATATGATATTGATTACACTGTTTATGTATTGTACTAGATCTAATGCTTATAGTAAAATGAGCTAGAGAGGACCAGTGAAAAATATTTGACTTAAATTGTTGGATTTTTGAAGTGGTTTCTCTTAGCTTTAATTCTTCTGTAAAGTATGAAAATTTCTTCAAATTTATAGAAACAAGTAGAATGGGATTTCAATAATAATGATTCTAAAGATGAAACTGAAGTCGCTCATTGTTCTAACATAAATACTGATGATGTCTTTTACTGATTGCCAGGCTTCTCGAATGTAACTTTTGTGTTGATTAGAATCTAAATTAAGATTTCTTCCAACACCTACAGAGAGAATGCTTTTTCAACTATGTGTTTTTCTCCTTTGGGTTTCTAATTCCACTGACCAAAAAAACTAGGACTCAACTTCATTCAAATGGAATATCAGTTATCTTTGTTTTGGTCAAGGAGCAGTTTCTTCCTGCAGCTCTTTGGGAGTGTTTTACAATTGCATAGATGCTCTCTAGGCTTTAGTCAGGGGGAATTTGAATATGGGAAAGCATCTTGCTGTTGAATAATCTGCTCTGTGGCAAAGTCCAGGAATGTTAACCTAGAATGCTAACCATGGTCCCTAGAGATGAGGCCTCTGAAAGGCGTTTCCTAGTAACAGGAAAAAGAAATATTCTGACCTTGTGTATTTTTTTTAATTCTTATTTTTAATGTACAGCATGTTAACTGGGGGTTTAACTTCAGCTCAAATCAGTAGAACTATCACATGAAAGAACATATTTCTTCTTGATTTGGGATTTTAGTTGGACAGGCTGAGAGTCATCTAAGCTAATTCAGTTCTCTGGGGTTAAACGAACGAACACCCAGCGAAAAGGTTTTTTTAGTAGCCATCTCTTATAATAGTAAATTTTATTATTAAGATGTATAATAGTATATATATACGATTTATAATAATGACTCTTTCACTTAATCTTTCGTTATTAGCACAGGTTATGTTATTTTTTTAAAGAAAGAATTAGCTATATTAGCCTTTTCTTTCTCTGTAAAATGGAACACTTAAAATATTTTCTTGGCTCTTATACCTTAAAAATATACTTGGAATATTTCAGCTAATAAAGAAACTCAGCTACTTGAAAAAGAAAGAAAGGCCAAAATCCTGTATGAAAAACAGCTGGAAGAAAAACAGCGGAAACTTAAAGAGCAGAAAGAAAAAGATGAACAGAGGCGAATATCAGCTGAAGAAAAAAGAAAACAAAAATTAGAGGAAGAAAGGGTACATGTTTTTATAGCCTGTTACTTAGATGCTATACTGTGTGGTCTGGATCTGGAATACTTGTTTCTTAGCCCTTCTCTGCCCTTACAGGTTTAGCCCTGGGAAGGGAACCAATGCAAATTCTTCCTTGCTTCTTCCCTTCAACATTGGAGGCTCTTGCTCCTGTCCTGATCAGATCCTCAGAGTCTAGACTCACTAGCTAAAGTCAAGAGGGGGCTTGGAGATACACAGAATTAGAGGCCTGTCCACACCTCAGGATGAGGCGTGTGGCCTGAGGTTTGCGCCAAGTACCTCTCTTGCTTACCAAAGACAGTGCTGTCCAGGTGCCTAGTATTCACAGGCCCAGCTCAGTCCTTCCTGACAGGCTGGGCCTCTCTGCTTCCTACAGTTCCCCTAACTGCCACGTCAGTCTCTGCCTTCCCTTCTGCAGAGCCCTAGTTCCCTCTGCTGTGCGCTTGCTGTCCCCCTCCCCTAGGTTCCTCACAAGCCCTTTCATTCTCTCTTGTTTTGTAGCTCCCACCACCCTTCCATTCTTCCTTCTAGGCAGTTTTGTGGTGTCTTTGGCTCTCTGTTGGTATGAGTCACTGCCTGGGTTACGCCCTCTTTCCCCCTCTGTCCCTCTTCAATTTGTCCTGTGTTGTTTATACTCGGACATTTGGCTACCTATTGCATTCTGTCTTATTCTCTTGGGCAGCACATTTTTCTTCTGTAGTAGTATCCTTGATTCCTGAATCTGGCATATTCTCTCACGCCTTTCTCTTTCTTGCTGGCATTCTCTCTCTCTCTCTCTAGTCCAATGACTCACAAGTTCCCCTAAATGTCTTTGTCCTCTGATTCTCTGACTCTGGCCTTTTTCTGCCTGGGTGCCTCACTTTTCTTTCTGCTTCTTTTGTCTTAAATGTCTGTTTTCCTCTCGCCATTTTTGGAATTTCTGCCTGTTCTCTCAGTATGTTCTCTCAGTATGCCTCTTGTTCTCTCTGCCTTTCCTACTCTAATGTTTACATTTTTTTTTTTCTTCGCTTCCATTTCCCTCCTGTGAGCTGTCCTCCCTGGAGCTTTCTCTGTGGTACTCACCTTTCCTCTTTATGTGGCACATAGCAGCCCCTGCACACACCTCGCCCCAACTGGTATCCCCTCTGTGGGCATTCCTTATTCTCACACTCTTCTGCCCTGTCTGTGGGCCACTATCACTTCCTTTTTCTTTCTGAACCTTTTTCTCTGGTTTATGCTCTTGTGTTTTTTCACATTACAATATGTGATAGATTTCAGAATTTCTATTACCCTGTCTTCCCCTGTGAAACATCTCCTTATCTGTGAGAAAGAGAACAAAGGAGGAGGGGGGAAGATCCTGAGAGAGATTGAACTTTAAAGAGTACAGGCAGAGAGAACCAAAGAAAGTAAAGAAGTAAACTATGGGCAGGGTAGGAGAAGATCCCTGGAGGAAAGAAACAACCCCAAGGGCTCAGGGAAAAAGGTCATCTTAGAGAAAGATAAACATGAAAGAACCAAAATGACCCCAGACAGAGCAGGGCCATGGGACGCCGTGAGTATGCCACATGTAGGCAAGGAGCGGGAACGATTGCATAAAGCAGGGAGATGCCCAAGCTCAGTGGCACTGAGGAGAGGGGAGTGTGCGCGGGAGGTAACGAGACACGGGACAGGGGCTTCACCCGAGCCCTGAGGGCTGGACTTTTGGAAACAGCAGGACAGAACTCAAAGGAAACAAATGTTTTACGAATATAAGATTAATCTGGTTTTAGTCTTTATTATACTTTTGAGGTCTCTGAGTAATATAGAACAATTTTCTGTTAAAAGAATAATTTCTGAAATCGTGCCATTAGATACATTTTATGATAAGAACTGTAGTTGCTGTCCTCAGAGAACTGGGGCGCCTCTCCCGTTTTCCCTAGTATGTTTATCTTTGCCTTCAGAGAACTGGTGAGGGGACCTTGTGAGGATGATGTTGCTATGAAACCGCAGTTGTCAGGGTAAAAACAGGAAACCTTCTGACCCCGAAGTTGATTTGCTTACCTAAGTATAGTCCATGGCATGAGAAAAACCTGAGAAAAGGAAACTTTTTTGGCAGTGGAATCTTCACTGCAGTGTGGCATCCACATATGTGAAGCTGTGATCCTGACAAGTTTCAAAGGAGTTTGAGGTCAAGACAGACACATTATCCTTTTTATTTTTTTAATACTTTTTTTAAAAAGATTTATTTATTTGTGCAAGAACTGCGGTACAGGGCAGAGGTGCAGGAGGGTAAGAGAATTCACCAGAGACAGAGCGGGGAGCAGAACAGGCAGACAGACCAAAGACACTGCCGAGGGGAGCAGTGGGCGAGGCTGGAAAGGTCTGCTGCACTATGTGGGCTTCTTCCTCACCAGCTAGGAATCGCACCCAGCGCTGCAGAGGCTGCAGACAGCTTCACAGCACGGCGCTCCACCCGCTGCTCCACCCGCTGTGGAGGCCCACATTATCATTTTTAAAGCTTTATTAGTTTACACCAAAATTCAAGGTGTTACAAATGGTGGGCATAGTACATGACTTGCATAGATTTCACTTATACGTGTGAGTAGCTTTTTTTCCTTGCCTCATTCTACAAGGAATTTAAGGTGTGTTAAAATCCACGCCACAGCCAATGATAAAAGGTTGACAGAATCAAGCAGAGAGGAAAATTAAAGTAGGAAAATAGTAAACCCCCTCAATCTCCATACACTTGCTGGAAGAAGGCTGCAGGTCTGACTAAATTTCCTATGCAATTTCCTATGCAAAGAGGGAAGCAGGGTTAGTCCTTTGATTTAGATACAAAAGATTAAAAATGAGTTATTTAGGACCAGCACTGATATATATTTATTCCTGAGACATGTCTCCAATTATTTTTAACTTCTGCCTGCTAAAAACCAAAATTGACAATTGGGGATGTTTCATGACCCACAGATCAGAATGATACCAATATAACTGAACATTTGTTGGCATTTACTTTAAACAGGAAAGATTTAAAGCTGTTCTTTATCGAACCCTGGAACGGAGCAACCGTGTCGATCGTCAAAAAAGATGGTCCTGGGAAGGCTCTACAATGCCTTTGAATTCTGAAAGTAAAACTGGTAATTATGAGCAGTTAAACTTCAAGTGCATTCATGTTCTTGTTTCAATTTTGACTACAAGCATAGGTTGCATTCATGAAATTTAGAGTTTTGTATCCTGAACCAAAACACTGCTCTATGCTCACTGACACACACAGTACAGTAAATGTACATAAATTTTTGTCATGTGAGCTGTAAAGGAAACAGGTGAAATTTTATAATTTCACACAACATTCATATATGGTAACATAATTAACACAATTTCATGAAACAACTCGATGTCATGTAGCTTTATGAGGTGATCAACTGAAAATTGTGTGCCTACTTAATGCATGTTTCTGCTCTGTAGAATTAGATCACACACTCATTTTGTTTCAGCTAGTGCTATATGTTTTATTTTATTTTATTTTTTTTTTGGTTTTTTTTTTAAAGATTTATTTATTTATTTATACAAGCACTGGGCACAGTCAGAAGCGCGGGAGGGTGAGAGAATTCACCAGAGCCAGAGCGGGGAACAGAGCAGGCAGAAGGACCGAAGGACACTGCTGAGGGGAGCAGCGGGCGGCAGGAGAGGTCTGCGCGCCATGTGGGACCCTCCTCCGGTGGCCGGGGAGCAGCCGGGGATTGAACCGGCGCTGCAGAGGCTGCGGGCAGCTTCGCAACCCAGCGCTTAACCGCTGCGCCGCCAGGGAGGCCCCAGTGCTATATGTTTTAAATGAGTACAGTAAATATGGTATCTTTTTCAGGTGATAAACATCCTTTATCTGCTGACAAATTAGGACACGAAACTTCTGGTTTACAGAAACAAACACCTTTGTCATCTGCCAGTCTTCACAATTCTACTGCGAAGAGTAAGTAGTTATTTCATCTATTCTACTAATTTCAATGTAATGAAATCAGTTTTTTAGATTTATTTTTAGAGCGCCACTTATTCTGTAGACAGTGGAACATTTAGGTTTACTTCAGGAGAGCATCCCATTATTTCGCAGTAGGTGAGATGGTCATTACCTTTTACTCCTGGTGTTTGCCCTTGAAGTGAGTATTCCTGATTGAACACACTGTAGCTGCGTGTGTGCTGATGGCCATTTCTGGCTTGGAACACGTGGTACTTCTCAATAATGAGTGAAATGGATCTGGCAACCATATTCATGCATCAATAAAGAAAATCCTTTTTTCTCTCCAGAGGAAAGCATAGAAATGATCTTGGAAGGAAAAGGACATGGTAAACATGTCACGTCATTCCCTCAATTTTAGCCATTAAAAAAGAAGAAATAAGGTTCTCTCTGGTGGCACAGGGGTTTAAGTCTCAGCACTATCAAGCTATCGCCTCCACCCCCCCCCCCCCACTGCAATGTGAGTTAGATCCCTGGCCAGGGAGCTGACCCACATGGCACAGGAGACCTCTCCTGTTTCGCCTGCTGCTCCCCTCAGCAGCGTATTTCAGTAGATCTGCCTGTTCTGCTCCCCAGTCAGTCCCTGGTGAATTCTCTCCCCTCCCCACCCACCAGCACTTCTGGCCTACACCCCAGCTCTTGTATGCATACATAAATAAAACAAATTAAATCTTTAAAAATAAAATAAAAAAGAAGAAATACTACTTTTGTGCCCTACACATTGTAAAAGAAAAGCATGACTTCAGTTTGGATATTTTTAGATTTTTTTATGTATGCATACAAGAACTGGGGTGTAGGCCAAGGTCTGCTGCATCATGTGGGTCAGCTCCCTGGCTGGGAATCGAACTCTTGTTGTAGTGGCTGGCGATAACTTGATAGCCCTCTATGTTTAACCCTGCACCACTAGGGAGGCCCCCCTCAGTTTGAATTTTAAAAGTGTTTATTTTGTATTATTATCTTTTTTTTTCTTCTTTTGTATTATTAGGTGGCTTGACTTTTTTTTAAACTTGACTTTTTTTTAAACAATGCTGTGACAACTGTAAAGTTGTAGTGATGCTAAAGTTTCTGGCTCTCATTTAAAGTATAATTAATTGAAGATTTTCATTTTTGTCTAAATATTATACTTTAGCAGGATTTTTGTTTGGTTCATGAGTAACATTAGGTGTTTGTACTTTTAAGGCTTTCATAATTTCCAAAGATGAACTTTTGCGAGGACTTTTGCTGTGATGCACGGGTGCATCTTGTTTTCTCTTGTAATAAATAGTTTGACCCAAGCTGGTTCACATGTCACCCCACCCTCAATGTGGTTTCCCAAATCACTTTCTGTGTAGCCCAGGTTCAGTATAGATTACAGTGCGAATCTCTAGTACCTTGCTCCTCATGGGATAAAATTAACTTATTCATAGGGGTGCAGGTGCCCTTTGGAATTACTGTTTCTCTGTCATTTGGGTAAATACCTAGGAGTGGAATTGCTGGATCATATGGAAGCTCTATGTTTAGTAGGTCAAGAAATCTCCACACAGCTCTCCATAGTGTTTGGACCAGTTTGCACTCCCACCAGCAGTGCAGGAGAGTTCCTTTTTCTCCACAACCTCACCAACATTTGTTGTTGCTAGTTTTTTTAATATGTGCCATTCTCACTGGTGTAAGATGGTATCTCATGGTAGTTTTGATTTGCATTTATAGTAGCACTATTTACAATAGGTAAGCTATGGAAACAACCTAAATGCCCAAAAATAGATGACTGGATCAAGAAGATGTGGTACATATACACCATGGAATATTACTTAGCAATCAAAAAAGATAAACACATGCAGTTGGTAGCAACATGGATGGAGCTGGAAGGGATCATGCTCAGCGAAATGAGCCAGAAAGAAAAAGAAAAATACCGGATGGTCTCACTCATAGCAGGAATTTAGAAAACCTAAATAAGGGAGCAGGAAAAAGACTAATTAATACAAAGAAAAAAATCAACAAGTAACCATAAACCAGAAGATACACACTATGGAGGGGAGGGGGGGAGAGGAAAATTAGGGTCAAAATAAGGGGTGGGGGTGCAATTGTATGGAGAATATAACCAAAATGAAAATGCATACATTGTGCAAAAATGAAAAATGATGTAAGAATTGTATAAAATAAAATATTAAAAAAATAAAGGGAAAAATTAACTTATTCTTTACCAACCGAATCCTTCAGAGAAATTGGATCACACTGATTGAAATGTCATGTTTATATACTTTTATTTTAGTATGTCCTCATTATTTCACAAACAATGGTTATGTTTTGTTATCTAATTGCTTTGACGAATTTTCAAAACATTCTGTGTTTAATATGAGAAAACACTAGTGTGTTTTTATAATGTGTGTTTGCCATGTTAATGAGACATGTGAAGGGAAGGTAATGACTTTCAAGGTAGTAATTTTGTTGCTCTGAAAGAGCAATTCCTGGTAATTTCTTAAATGGTTTCTTTACTACTTAATACAAAAAGATATGTCAAGAAGATACTTTATGAAGTAACTTGCTTAAAGGTACAATGTGTTATGCTCTGAGATGATGGATGCTGTCATTGATGGTTCCAGGGAGAAAAGAAAATCAACATTGGCAGTGGCTTAAGCTTTGTCAAATCTCTTCAAATGGAAGTGAAAACTGTTCAACCCTGAGAGGTGAACATTTCAAAGTTAAATCAAATTCATAATCTGACCTGTAATGATTTTCTGTAATAGCCTTGTTTTAAATCTTGGCTGATTCAGTCTGTTTTTCTTCTACTTGTAGCTGATTCATAACTCTTCACAGTTATTTCTTACATCATGATAATAATGACTACAGGATCTAATCACATTTGACTTGCTTACGCCTGTGATTCATGCTGCTCAATTGTCAGTTCAAGATTTTTTGGATTGCTCTATTGTCCATATGTACTTCAATTTATGATAAGAACCCCAAAAGAGATATTATTCTTTTTTTTTTTTTTTTTTGGTGGGACCCTCGCTGGTGGCCGGGGATCAAACTGGCACTGCAGAGGCTGCTCGCAGCCTCGCAACCCAGCGCTCAAACCACTGCACTACCAGGGGAGGCCCAAGAGATATTATTCTTTAAGCAGGCATTCCTAAGTTTTCTTAGAATTGTTCCAGTAGAATAGAAAAGTGTCTACACATGCAACAGGTTATTTCCCCTTATGAAGTGGCTTGGGTTGTTTAAATTGTGACAGTTTTGGGTTTTTTTTTTTAATGCTTTACCACTGGTTTCCAATACAATGTATATTTGGGAGTATAAATTGTGACATCTATAACCAAATGTTAATAATGCTCATTTTTTGTTTAAAAGACACTGGTTATAACTAAAGTGTAAATTACTTTAGTGATAAGTACTATGAATTATGTTCAAAATTGAAGACTGTCTTGTTCCAAATTTGAGAGCTTTGGTGTCATCAGGTAGTATTAGACATTTTCCCTTTTAATTTTTGCCATTTTCTAAAGAACTTCATTTCAGATAAATTAAAGAGTGAGCTAGTTTTAAGTTGTGGCATGTAGAATCTCTGCATAGTATTTGGAATTTAAATTCTTTTTTTAAAAAGATTTATTTATTTATTTATACAAGCACTGGGTACAGTCAGAAGCGCGGGAGGGTGAGAGAATTCACCAGAGCCAGAGCGGGGAACAGAACAGGCAGACCGACGAAATACACTGCTGAGGGGAGCAGTGGGCGCGGCAGGAGAGGTCTGCGCGCCATGTGGGACCCTCGCTGGTGGTGGCCGGGGATCAAACTGGCACTGCAGAGGCCGCGGGCAGCTTCACAGCCCAGCACTCAACCGCTGCGCCACCAGGGGAGGCCCTGGAATTTAAATTCTTAGAAGCAAAAGTAGAGAAGATAAATGTTTGCGCAAAGGAGTAGCTTTCTCCTGAAATAATCTATTTGAAACAGTGTATAAGAAAATAATTTCCCTTTGTCCTTGATCTCTAGAAAAAACGGATAAGACAAGAAGCTCATCTTTGAATAGACGATACAGCAAACGAAATCCATCCTCAGAAGTGGAACAAGTAGAAGAAAAGCCTCTCGGTTAGTTACTTCTAAGTACAGATCTTCAGTGGTAGTTTAAAAGAGATGTATGTGTGTTGGTACTCAGTTGCTTGAAAAGTCATTCCTAAAGTTAAAAGCCAAAAAATCCCTTCTTTAACTAAATATATATATATATATATATATATATATATATATATATATATACCATGCTTATATGGCTGAAGTCAGAAAAGTTTCTTTTTTTTTTCCCCCTTAAGTATTTATTTATTTATACAAGCACTGGGTACAGTCAGAAGCGCGGGAGGGTGAGAGGATTCACCAGAGCCAGAGCGGGGAGCAGAGCAGGCAGAAGGACCGAAGTACACTGCTGAGGGGAGCACGGGCGGCAGGAGAGGTCTGCGCGCCATGGGGGACCCTCCTCCGGTGGCCGGGGAGCAGCCGGGGATGGAACCGGTGCTGCAGAGGCTGCAGGCAGCTTCGAAACCCAGCGCTCAACCGCTGCGCCACTGGGGAGGCCCCAGAAAAGTTTCTTGAAATCACTTATACCATCAGTTGAGTCAAGGGGTCTGTAATGAAGCTGAAGAGCCAGGTCATAGGATGTTGGTTTGTACTGGAGCACTTGATTCCTTTCAAACAATTTGCATTTTTAGAAGTTTTAAATTACCAGCCCTTTTTTTGAACTTCAAAGCTTTGCTCTGTTGCTTCATTACCTACAACCATCCTTTGTGCATATCTTCGCTGCTGCTGATGACTGCATGCAAAATTTTGTGTATTTACAAAATTTAAAGTTGTGTCTTTTTAACAACTTCCTCCCTAATTTCTCTGTCAAATATGATCATTGCTTTTTTATTTTTTTAAAGATTCATTTTATTTATGCATAGAAGAGCTGGGGTGTAGGCCAGAGGTATGGGGGAGTGAGAGGATTCATCAGAGACAGAGTGGGGAGCAGAACAGGCAGATCTACTGAAATATACTGCTGAGGGGAGCAGCGGGTAAGACAGGAGAGGTCTGCTGCACCATGTGGGTCACCTCCCTGGCTGGGGATCGAACTCGTACTGCAGTGGCTGCAGATAGCTTCATAGTGCTTAAACTAGACTCCTTGTGTCACTAGGGAGGCCCCTGCTTTTGTTTTATACCCAGATGTTCACTTACAGAAGAGCGTATCTTAACTGATCCAGGTTATCTTTATTAACATAAAAATTTTTTGAAGCAGGATGTTCATTTCAAAGATTCACTTCTGACAAAAGAATACAGTCTCCTGGATCTTTTGGCAATGGACTTGGCCAGTCTGTCAGTAGCATGTATCTATTTGTAGGAATCCATCAAAGTTGTTTGGTCCGTGCATAACTTTTTTCCCCATATGTGAGTTCCCGTGTAGGGACTTCATACATTGGGTATAAGTCACTGGGGTTATTTTGGGATGTTGGGTCCTTTGCTATCTTTATTTCAGGTACTGTCTTCCTAACAATATGGTCTGTTCATGTGGCCTTGTTCAGTCCTGTTATGTGTTGTTCTTGTTGCCACTAGACTCTTGTCTGGGAAAGTTATCATTTGAAGCAAATCACATTGGTCTTTTGTGTTTTGCATTTGCTTGTAAGACTTTAAACTGAATCTTTTTTGTTTGTTCTTATTATTTAGGTTATCACCGATACACCAATGTTCGGGAGAATACTTTAATCTCTCGGCTGCTAGTTCCAACGAAAGCATCAATAGCGAGAAGCAAAAGTGTTGCTTCATTGTCAGCTCCTGGTAAACAGGTTCCAGGTAACAGGGATAGGGTAGAAAGCCTAAAAGTATTAGTATTTGCACTCAAAAAACAGTTTGTATCACTTCATTTTTTGTGGTAAGGCCTAAAGCTAACTCAAATCAGTAGTTTCCCAGTAAGTGATTTTACCCAGCATCTTGTATTCTCTATTTGTGACTTCTAGCGTGGTAGAGTAGTTATCTGGATGATAGGTGACTTACAGAGATGAGATGACCAATTTTGTTTATTGTTAAGTGTTAAAGCTCTTTCAGTGTCACAGAAATAAATGTTAAAAGCACTGGATTTTAGAAGTACAGAAAAACTGAAGTGACATCAAAGTGTCACCTATTCCAGCCTCCTTTTCCCTTAAAAAACAGAAGTGTAGCATTGAGCTGCTCTTTACCTTTAAGAAATAGTGGTTGTTGAGATAAAACAAATCTTCAGGGTTAAATGGATTTTCTCATTTATAGGTTACAGTATTAGACATGCCTGGGGCTAGTAAGAAGTCCTCAGTATTGGAAAACTGCAATATAGGTTGTTCTTTTTTTTTTTTTTTTAAAGATTTATTTATTTATACAAGAGCTGGGGTACAGGCCAGAGGTGTGGGGGTGAGAGGATTCACCAGAGACAGAGTGGGGAACAGAACAGGCAGAATGACTGACATACACTGCTGAGGGGAGCAGCGGGCAAGACAGGAGAACCCTGCTGTGCCAGGTGGGCAGCTCCCCGGCCAGGGATTGAACCCATGCTGCAGTGGCTGACGATAGCCTCACAGGTTGCGTCCTAACCCCTTGCGCCACCAAGGAGGCCCAGGAATATAGGTTGTTAAAGCTGGAAGAGATTTGAAGATTCTGTCCATTCTGATTGTCTTATTACAGTGTTTTTTATAAAGATTTATTTATTTATGCATACAAGAACTGGGGTATAGGCCAAAGGTGCAGAGGGTGAGAGGATTCACCAGAGTGAGAGTGGGGAACGGAACAGGCAGATAGACCGAAGTACACTGCTGAGGGGAGCAGCGGGCGAGACAGGAGAGGTCTGCTGTACCATGTGGGTGGCTCCCTGGCCGGCGTGGTCATAGGATGCAGATAGCTTCATAGTGCTGTGCTTAACCCCTTGCGCCACCAGGGAGGCCCTATTACAGTGGTTTTTAGTGTTGGTGAATAAATACTACATTCTATTCTAAAATGGTAAATGGCAAGATCTCTGGCCTTGGTGATATTTAGATTGCTTTTTAAAAAAATAACAAGATTTGTTAATTTTCTATGAAAATCATTAGCTGTCATGTGATTAAATAGAAGTGAGTTACTGCAAACCTCAGGTTTGGGAGGAGTGCCTCATTACTGTGTGTAGTGGACCATTGCGTCTTGGTTGCGCTTCTGACTTTCAAGCTTTGCAAGTGCTGCTGCCCTGTGTTTGTGATCCATCTCACTCAATACTTGCGTGTTAGGTGTAGAATCCCTGTGATTTCCTAATGAACAGTCTCTCTTCCTGTTTTTATACTGTTACATGGTATATTTCTGTCTTGTCACATTTCTCACTGCACAGCACTTCACTTTGTTCTCCTTCACCTACAGGAACCCAGACAACATTAATCCAATACGTAAATGTGCCTCTACAGCGCCATAACACTGATGAACTAAAGGCTGCCATCGTGCTGCGCAAGTCAGCTGCCACTGTGCTGCCCCTCGAGAAAGTGGAAACACCCCCAGAGGTGAGCCAGGAAGTTCCCACTGAGGCAAGTGTGGAATCACCCTCCAAAGCCAGCACTGAAGCACTCCCTGGGGCAAGTGAGGGGGCACCTCTCATGGAGAGTAGCAAAACACCTCCTAGGGTAGACGTGGAAGCGCTTCCCCAGCGCTACAAGACGGTGCCCCCCAACGTGAGCTGTGGAGTGCCCTCTAAGGAAAATATGGAAGAACCCTCTACAAGCCTGGCCACGTCATCCAAGGCCAGCATGGAAGCATTCCCCTGGGGAAACATGGAAGAGCTCCCTGGGGTGAGCCTGGAAAGATTGCCCGGGAGTGAGGAAACCTCACCTGAGGTGAGTGTGGATCCATCACCGGAGGTGAGCATCGACTCCTCTCCAGAAGTGAGTGTCGACCCATCACCTGAGGTTAGCATCGACTCCTCCCCTGACGTGAGTGTAGATCCCTCTCCAGAAGTAAGCTTGGACTCCTCCCCCGATGTGAGTGTGGAAGCCTCATCTGAGGCCAGCCCGGACTCATCACCCAAGGCGAGTGCATCATCCTCTCCTAAGACAAGCGAGGAAGCTCTCCTCAGGGAGCATGTGAAGGTGTCCCCTGAAGCGAGTGTAGACATGTCCCCTGAGGTGAGCATGGCAAGATCTTCTGCAACGCAAGTGAGAGATTCTCCCTACATTGTTAATGCCTTCTGTTGACAAATTTGTTATAACAGTCTGTACATGTAGTTGCACAGGTTATATGCGAGGTTAGGTTTCACAGCATGAGGAACTTATTCATAGCAGTCTGCAATAAGCTTAATACAATAAGGATAACTGGCTTTAATAATTTGAAATTTTCTGCTATTCATTGTACCAGTTTTTGAGAAGCCGAATTAGGTTTTGTTTTTGATTTTTAGAATTAGGTTTTTGTTTTTGTTTTTGTTTTTGTTTTTTTTTTTAAGATTTATTTATTTATTTATACAAGCACTGGGTACAGTCAGAAGCACGGGAGGGTGAGAGAATTCACCAGAGCCAGAGTGGGGAACAGAACTGGCAGAATGACGAAATACACTGTTGTGGGGAGCAGCGGGCGCGGCAGGAGAGGTCTGTCGCGCCATGTGGGACCCTCACTGGTGGCCGGGGATGGAACTGGTGCTTCAGAGGCTATGGGCAGCTTTGCAGCCCAGCGCTCAACTGTCTGCGCCACCAGGGGAGGCCCTAGAATTAGGTTTTGAAGTAACATATGCCTTAAATTATTTTTCCAAACATGAGTTGTCTAGTGGAATTGTCAGGCTGGAGGAATGCCTCTGTATTTTATTCGGAATATTTTTCTCTTAGATAGCAAAATTAGCTGTAATAAGGTAAATGTTAGTCAAGTCTGTATTGGTCTATTTAGAAATCAGAGATGGACAAACCGGCCTCAACCCCTGTCATCAAAAGGCGCCCATCGTCGAGCATCATGTGTTATAAATGGGCATCTTCTCAAGTCGGGTGGCGTCCACCTTCTCCCGTCAGCCCAAAGTAAGTAGCTTATTTGCAACTGTTCCCAGTAGATTACCAGGACAAATTTTATGCGTTTCATAAATAACAAAGTATGCAGGGTAGCGTAAATATAAGGAAAAAGCCTTTGAAAATGGATATGCCTTAGTCTTTTAATAAGTGTCCAAATTTATGTCATTAATTCTTGATATGAAGACATTTGTGAAATCATGTGCTAAATGTTTTAGTTAGCACATTTATTACAAAATGTATCAGACTTTCTGATACATTGACTATTACTTTTTTCCCAACAGGCAACTTCAAAAGAATCGACCCCCTTCGCCTTCACCTTCACCCAGTGTGTCAAGAAGGTCTCCACCATCTCCCCTTTGTTGCAGAGTAACTCCAGTTCAGCACACGGTATTCACACCGAATGTCTTGGGTGCAACCAGAAAGAAAAAAGAAATTGTTTCTAAAGGCCCTAAAAGATGTGAGTCTGTGACCCTAAAGAAGATGTCCTATGAAGAAGGTAGGTCCCTTCACCGTGTGGTTTGTTTGGCAACGCGGGTAACCTTAAGGTGGTTTGGGTATTGGCCACTTCATTTCATTTCCCAAATCCGAGAACTTTCAGGAGCAAGCTGGCTTGCTTTTCAGATAAAAAGAGAAATGAACCAATCACTGGTGTACTTGCTTTCCCTTGCCAGAGTTTCTCAGCCCCACCCCCAGGTAGTTTTTGGAACCCGTTTTTGGAATTGATGTGTAAAAATACTGTTGGATGGGTGTGTTTGTCTAGGTGGTCCCTACACTCCCTTCCAGCCCTGACAGTGGAAGGTCTGTGAGTGGACCTCAGTATTTTCCATTCTTGGAGAGGGCACCTCAGGCCCTGTGGCCAGGGCAGGTTTCCACCAGGAGTTGTAGATCCGTTTCCACACATCGGCCATAATGTGTCTGTAACCTATAGTTTCCTGAAAGTACCCTGATGGTGTTTTGCCTGTCACTTGAGGCATTACTTAATTTTATTTTTCATTTATGTATTTATGTATTTATTTTTTAAAGATTTAGTTTATGCATACAAGACCTGGGGTAAGGCCAGAGGTGAGGGAGAGGGGGCAGTGAGAGGATTCACCAGAGACAGAGCTGGGAACAATAGGCAGCCTGACTGAAATACACTGCTGAGGGGAGCAGCGGGTGAGCCAGGAGAGGTCTGCGCCATGTGGGTTTCTCCCCGGCCGGGGATCAAACTCGTGTTTGCAGTGGCTGCGGTTAGTTAGCCTCATAGGTTGCATCCCAGCCCTTTGCGCCACCAGGGAGGCCCACGTTACTTAATTTTATTTTATATTTTTTATTTTTTTAAAGATTTATTTATTTATACAAGAACCGGGGTACAGGCCAGATGCACGGGAGGGTGAGAAGATTCACCAGAGACAGTGGGGAACAGAACAGGCAGACTGACGAAATACACTGCTGAGGGGAGCAGCGGGCGCGACAGGAGAGGTCTGCCGCGCCATGTGGGACCCTCGCCGACCGGCCGGGATCAAACTGACACTGCAGAGAGTGCGGACAGCTTCACAGCACGGCGCTCAACTGTCTGCGCCACCAGGGGAGGCCCCACATTACTTAATTTTAAATAAGCTAGAGAATTTTGCTTTTTGAATAATTCCACAATGAATGCTTTGTAACAGAAACTACCTTTTTATTACAAATTATTCACTCCCAGTGTCTTAAAAGCCTCCTTTTCATATATGGTCTGTTTCAAATAAAGAGAATGCCTTGGTCAGGATAGTCTGGCGTTCTTGGTTCTCTCTCGTTAGCCACTTTATAGTGAATACTGTTACCATCCTTTAGCTGACAGTAATTGGTCAAAATGATGCATGCATTTCAAAATATATGCTGGATGGGTTTTTATTTAGTCAAGTATATGAGATTTGCATGCCTCATTTGGACTGAGCATAAGCTTGTATTCCTTTACTTTCAGTTGTCTTTATCTCTTTTTCCACAGGGTCAGTTTATTCAGGTATGTCAAACAGCTTAACCAAAGTGGAAGTGATTGTCAAAAATAACATTTCATTTGGAAGTGGTTTTCTTTTTCTTTAAGATTTATTTATTTATGCATATAAGAACGGGGGTACAGGCCAGAGGTGTTGGGGGGTGAGAGGATTCAGCAGAGACAGAGTGGGGAACAGAACAGACAGACTGACTGAAATACACTGCTGAGGGGAGCAACAGGCGAGACAGGAGAGGTCTGCTGCGCCATGTGGGTAGCTCCCTGGCTGGGGATTGAACTCGTGCTGCAGAGGCTGCGGACAGCTTCACAGTGCTGTGCTATAACATACCCTTGTGCCTCCAAAGAGGCCCTGGAAATGGTTTTCAAGAAAAAAAGCTAAAGCAGAAGGTTTTTATGTTGTCAGAGGTTGTTGGGGTTTTGAACAAATCTGTTATAATCCCTCATAAATTGCGTGCTATTGATACAGCGTAGATTATATACATACTATTTGTGGTTTTAATATTGTCAGTCATTAAGACCTCTTTGTTAGACTAAGAGAGTCTGTTCCCTAAACTTATCATTCATTTTGCTTGTTAATTTAAACTAGAGTCTTGTAATAAAAGCTCACCAGGAACTTTGAATGCTGAGGAGGCAACGAAAATTTTGGCAGAAAAACGACGCCTTGCTCGTGAACAGAGAGAGAAAGAAGGAGAATTCCAAGAGGCAGATGCAAGGTTAGCACAAAATCATCCTCTCTGTCCTGTAACTCTTGTATTATAAATTCTCAAAGGGTAGTTGACATTCCTTCAATTTGAAGCAGAGGGGACACTGGTGGCGGGCTCTGTACCTCAGACACAGGAGGCCTGCTGTCAAATGGAGGCAGCAGCCTCACCAGAGCATTGTGTGCGCCTTCACTGGTGTCAGCCCCAGTTGATGTTGCAGAAGTTTTCTGTAACTTCAGAATTGGCAAAGCTGGGAAATACACTTCCTTGTGTTTTACTAGGGGCCTTGGTGGCAGACACCTGCACCTCAGCGGTCACCACTGGAAGGCTGTCTGTGAGCACCAACACAGTTGTGTGTATTCTCACTCCCTCTAAAGCTTTCCTGACCCTCTCTCTTGTGGCCCCTTGGACTTGACGACCCTGTAATAGAAACTTGTGTCCACTGCTGGCAAGGAAGGGCCATCGTCAGACTTTGTGTCTAAGTGTTAAGTGTTTTTTGTTCCAATCACATGTTTTCCATATACTTGATAGGGTTTAGGAGAGAGGACAAGGAGAGATTACCCTTTAGGTAGCTCTTAACTAGGAGGATATTGGTCATTGCTTCATGGACACAGTGCTAACTTAGCATTTTTAAAAAAAAAATTTTTTTTTGTTTTGTTTGTTTTTGTTTATACATGCACTGGGTACAGTCAGAAGCGCGGGAGGGTGAGAGAATTCACCAGAGCCAGAGCGGGGAGCAGAGCAGGCAGAAGGACCGAAGTACACTGCTGAGGGGAGCAGCGGGCGGCAGGAGAGGTCTGCGCGCCATGTGGGACCCTCCTCCGGCGGCCGGCGAGCAGCCGGGGATCAAACCGGCACCACAGAGGCTGCGTGCAGCTTCCCAACCCAGCGCTCACCCGCTGTGCCACCAGGGAGGCCCTAAAAAAAAAAATTTATTTATGCATACAAGAACTGGGGTACAGGCCAAAGGTGTGGGGGGGGCAGTGAGAGGATTCACCAGAGACAGAGTGAGGAACGGAACAGGAGGATCGACTGAAATACACTGCTGAGGGGAGCAGAGGGTGAGTTACGAGAGGTTTTCTGTGCCATGTGGGTAGCTGCCAGGCTGGGGATCGAACTCGTGCTACAGTGGCTGCGGATAGCTTCATAAGTTGCATTTTAACCCCTTGTGCCACCAGGGAGGCCTTAACTTAGCATTTTCTAGGCTCTGATTTGTGAACTGGGCTTCCTACCTTCTGGCACCACCAGATCCTTCTCTGAAGAGTATCCCTATTATGCCCCCACGTGAGGTTGGGTGTAGGCATGTGGTGGGTGCGGCCTTTTGCATAGATCCCCTGTGTAAAATAGTTAAGGGGTGCTGACATTGTTCCATTTAAGATGCGAAGATGCCCATTACATGATAGAAATCTTTTTTCCACTCCCAAGGGCTCCCAAGGGAAACCCTTCTCCATTTAAAAGGGGTGAACTCTTACAAATGCTCTGTAGTCAGTGTGGCATCCATAGCAATTATATCATATACTATCTACAGGCAATTTAACTATAAAAATGCCCGTACTACTGCCAGCTGTAGATGTAGTAGAGACTAAGGTGAATACTGAGTTACTTAAATACTCTGTCCTTAGGCAAGAGAAGCATGTGACAGAACCAGCAGGTGAAGACCAAGAAGCCTCAGAATTTGACGGAGGGCAACAGCCAAAAGAGACAAAGACAAGTGGCCACAATCAAGATGAGCAGAGAGGGCAACATCAGGTGTGCCGGCTCTCCATTTGATCTGGGATAAGAACCAGATTATAAAATTCAGTTGAAAATCAAACTGAATTTGGTTTTTTTTCTGGCTTCCGCAAAATCAGACGAGCAAATGCTGCATTGTCAGGTTGCCGTTTTGACATTACAGTCTAGCTTGTTACCCTGTGCTGCTGCAGGTCCTCGCATCCATGCTTGGCAAAATCCTGGAAGGTTTTCCAAGCAGCAAGTATCTAGGTCTAGATTAGCAGCCCTTTTAGCGTACTTACATAAACAGTACCACAGCTTACTTTCAGGAAATCCAAATGCTCATGCCATCCTGTGAGTGATCTCCAACCCTGGATCTTGAAGTGACGCTGCCCCCCCCACCCCCCCACACCCAGATAGATAAATATTACAAATAGCTCTGAAAGTTTAAAGTCAATAAATCTCCCAATAGGAATGTGTCATCCACATGCATTCAGATCACCAGGTAAATCCCAAATGAAGCTCAGGCTACTCAGTTTGAATAATTTACATTGCCCAATTTATATTCCAGTTTGAGTATCATTGATCACAACCGGTCCCGTGTTACATAAATGATTTTAGCTCGGGAAAGCACTTTTCAGAATCTTCTCGGTGCTTTTGAGAAGCGTAACACTTTTGCCTGCTGTAGCTACACTATCATATCTGGTCAAGCCGGTGCTCTGATAAGCACTGCCGCGAGAACCCTGAGGTGCTGCAGGGGGCAGACATGCCTTCTAAATCCTCATGATGGTCAGCCTGGTTTTGCACTTTCAAGTTCATGCTTTGAAAACAGATCGTCTACACACGTTGTGCATGTAGGCACTCAAGAGGCTAATGTTCTTTTCCGCTGGGTCACATTTGCCTGTTTGACTTTTTAAACTGGTGTTCTCTAATGTCCTTCAGACATAATGAAATTAAATGACATCTTTATACAAATTTCCTAGAAAGGGGACACCAAAATAAGAGCTCAGGAGGAGGCCGACAAACGCAAGAAGGAGCACGAGAAAATTATGTTACAGAATTTGAAGGAAAGATTAGAAAGAAAGAAGGTACTCTCTCTCTCTCTCTCTCTCTCTCTCTCTCTCTCTCTCTCTCTCTCTCTCTTCCTCTCTCTCTCTGTTTTAGGGGATCTGATTCTTTGTTGAAAGCAGTGTTGGGCATGTGACATCCAAACACATTTTTGAATATCAGAAATCAGTGATCTGCTAGTTGGTGGTGGATGTTCCCACTTACCCTCTTCACACCTGCCCCCTTTTATCTAGAAGTGTCTCTCTTATCCACCATACTCTCCCTCCTCATGTCCCATTGGTGGCCATTACAGTGATGCTTCTTAACAAGGCCAAAGTGCAGGCTGTTCATAAGGCAGGATGACCTCACTTTGTGCAGCTCCTCTGCCTCATCCACAGCAAGGAGAAGGTCCCGTCCAGGCTGAAGGTTAGGGTTAGTTGCTGAGGTCCTGCAAGGCCTCGCCAGAGGTTAGCAACCCTCTGGAGCAGCAGCTCTCCTCACCTTCAGGGAAAGCAGCAAATGCTGGGGAGAGAATGTTTATCCTCCTCTTGCTCTTTCTAGCAGCAAAACCTCTGATGGTGTCACATCATGGCTGGGCGGGGTCGTGGGGGGGCGGCATTCTTTTTATTAACATCAACTTTCAGTCACAATCTCCTCAGACTGAAATTAAGTCAAAAGCTCTAATTGATAAGTGAAGTAATGATTTTCTGAGTCTGTAAATTTAGGATTGAGAAATTATTTGGATCTCCGTGTTAATGATAACTCAAGGCATTTTCCAGATGACTGAAACCAGGATTGGAAGAAGTCGTGTGTTGGGTAGGTCAGTGGCTTCGAAGCAGTCACTGATGCTGTCTGCTTCTGCAAGATGGGAGTAATCAGCTTCTCCAGGACCACAGTCATTGTTTTTAATCTGTTTTATGTTTGAATTTTCTTTCAAATAGAGAATTGAGGAAATCATGAAGCGGACAAGAAAGACAGATTGGAATGCCTCCAAGGTAGTCTCCGTGCCCCTACCAGCAGTGTGTATAAGGCTTCCCGTTGCTTCCCATTCTACTGGACTTTAATTTTTGCTGATCTGGTGGTGGTGAAACAATGTATCACATTTGCATTTCCTTGATGATTAAAAAGTCAAGCATGTTTTCATGTCTTTATCAGCTTTCATGTTTTACCTTGTGTGAGATGCTTGTTTAGTTTTTCATCTAAACTCTGGGCAGATGTGTCTTCCTACTTGTGGTTCTATAAATGTTCTAAATTTTACTTCTTTCTTGGTTTATGTGTTGCAGATAGCTTCTCCTGGTTTTGGCTTCCTTTTTCTTAAAGTGTCTCCTGCTGAATAGAAATTCTTAATTTCCATGTCATTGAATTTATCAGCTTAACGGAGTCAGGCGTGTTTTGAACTGGCTATTTGGAGATCACTTCTGCAAAGTGCCTTTTCAAATCCTTTGCCCATTTTTCTCTTTCATCACCTGCCTTTTTCTTGCTGATCTGCAGGAGTTGCCATCTTCTCTGGTCAACCTTGGAGGGACTGTCTCCCACCCAGGCTTTAGTTTGCCTCACTCTCCCATCATGTCTTGATAAATAGAAGTTCACTTTTGACAAACTCAAATTTTTTTTTTCCCCTTTATGGTTAGTGCTTTTTTGGATCTTGCCCCCAATGTGTCCCATCTTCGGGTAGGTCCCCTGCTTCCATGGCCATTTTTTGGCCCAGACTGTAGCTCTTCACCTGCTGCTACTATTGCCCAACTGTGGCCAGCCATATCATGGATGAGAATTTCAAATAGAAACACGTTTCTGAAAAGTGCTTGGGATCACCGTGACGAAGATCATTCAGCCCAGGGCCTGAGAAATTCAACATCCAGCACGAGTCCCACTGCTCACCCAGTGGCCCGCATTGGCCCAGGGCTTTGAGTGGGCCAACTCTAAGCTCTTCTCCTGCAGTTCCCTTTCCCATTTGGGAAATCTGTGGTCCTCAAGTGTCTCTGCCTAGTGCGCTATTGGATTTTTTTTCTTTTTTTTTTTTTTTAAGATTTATTTATTTATACAAGAACTAGGGTATAAGCCAGAGGCGCAGGAGGGTGAGAGGATTCACCAGAGACAGAGCAGGGAGTAGAACAGGCAGGCGGACCAAAGTACACTGCTAAGGGGAGCAGTGGGCGAGACAGGAGAGGTCTGCTGCGCCATGTGGGTAGCTCCCTGGCCGGCCGGGAATCGAACCTGCACTGCGGAGGCTGAAGATAGCTTTACAGCGCCACGCTCAACCCACTGCACCACCAGGGAGGCCCTGTGCTATCGGTTTTTGAGGCCAAAGAAATTAGATTTTTTTAAATCTTTTAATTAATTGAAAGGACAAAAATGAAGCGTGCATCCAGCTTGAAAGGACAGCTTTGAGATCTGTCCTCTTTGAAATAACTGGGACAGTTGATTAGTAGCCGTCGTTATGGTCGTCTTTCTCCATCGCAGGGTGTGGAAACATCCAGCAAGAGCACATATAAGCTGGACAAGGCAGATGAGGAGGACGAGGCGGATGATGAGGATGAGTCGGAGAGTGAGGGCTCTTCCAGTGACTTGCAGTCATCAGGTGCGCTTGCCTTTGCATTCTCTTGGGCTTTGCTTCACAGCTGCACTGCCTGGATTCACATCCGGGGCCTGCTCTGGAGCTGTGTGGCTTTGGGCATGTTACTTCACCTCGCAGTGCTCACTTTTCCTGTCTGAAAAAGGAAGAAGATAATGTTCTTGTCCTGGTGTGGGGATGAGAGTTCAGTGTGATGCTGAGAATAGTGCTTGGCACATTGTGACTGGTGGTGCTGCTGCTGCGGCAGCGGCGGCCGTTAGGTCACAGTTTGTGCCAATATGCTGTGGATGGTAGCCCTTAGCTGAGTGAGCGGCTCACTGGCATTTCATCACTTGGGCCATGTGTAGCATCCACAGTTGACCACGGGTGGACTTCCACTTTCCAGCTCATAGCGAAAAATGAAGATCAGATCATTCGAGTCCCCTCTAGAATGTGTTGTTGAGTCCTTGATGTGTAGGAACCACTTTCTGGCAGCAGTGATTGTCACTGGAGAAAATACTGTCCATGCTTTATTCCCGCAAGTAGATTTTGAACGTGCAGATCGGGTGCTCTGCTAGGTGCTGGGGACACAGAGATGAAGAGGCACAGTCCCAGGCTCGAGGCACCATGGCCTTCCAGACACAGACCTATGAGCAGTGATGTGGCCACAAACTGGGGGCGATAAAATGCATGGAAAGGTTGCATGAGGAGCCCCTGGGTCTGCCATAGCACCTGGGGGAAAGGTTGGGGTGAGGGGTAACATTGGAGGTGACTTGGCTAGGTTGTAACTGGGAGGAGGAATGGGAAGTGGGGTACACTCCTGCCTTTGCACTATCATCCTTTCCTAGCAGGGGAAGGCCCTTAAAGGTGATCCCTGTGGGCTTTGAGGGCGGGGCCATGTGTGTGCTCGGCCAGGACTCCAAAAAATGGAAGGTGAAACTGCTGAAGCCTGGGCTACTGGAGTGGGGGCTGCCGGGTCTGGCTTCCAGGATGCTGGGGATGGGGTGCTGCCAGTGGGAGTGCTGCTGGGTTCTTCCTACTAGCAGACAGACACCCCTCTCCCAGCTCAGCAGGATCCTAGCCTTCAATTTTTTTTGTCGTTTTATTTACTCTTGTTCCTCTTTTTGCTTCTAGCCTTTGTAAATAGCATGCATTTACCCACAAAGCCCAAAGTACATTTTAAAAATGCAAGGAAGAAGGCACCCAAACTTGTGTTTTTAGATGCCACTTCTAGCCACATCAATAAAGAGACAGAAGCATTTTTAAATGGTGACGTGAAAACCTTCAGACAACAAAGTGAGAAAGACCCTTTGGCTCAAGCGAAGGGCAGCAGGTGAGCCACTCGGGGAGTTTGGCAGCATCGACTGGATGGGGAGGCAGTTGGCTTCAAGATAGCACCGCGGGATTTGTGACAGAACTCTTAGGATACACTGTATCAGGCCCTGGACTTACAGGAACAAACCACTCCCCAGGAAAGCCTTGCTGGGCAGGGATCAGCATTCCCATTGTTACAGACAGGGAAGCTGAGGGCCAGAGAGGTCACTGGCCTGATTTCCTCACAATCCCACTGTTAAAGGGCAGCCCCCATTCAAATCCAGGTCCTTCAGACTCAAGCACTTTTGTACATAGTTAATGTTGTCTCATGAATCAGGGAAGAGACATTGGTTGAGTGACTGCTGTATGCCAGGCATTTTACACCCCCTATTTTAATTCTCATTGCAACTCTTGAGCTCCATATTTATGTTCTCAGTTAACAAATGGAGAAACTGAGGACCAGAGGTTAGGTCAGAAGTACAGAACAGATAAGCTTGGAAAGGAAGATTCCTAGCCTATGGGGCTAGAGGGCTCACAGGGCAGAGGCTGTGGGAAGAAGGATCTGCCAAGAAGAGGTGCAGTGATGGTGAGGGAAGGTCACCAGAGCTATAGGCCCCACTTTGGTCCCTACCTCTCAGACTCTAGCCCCAGGCCTTTCCGTGGAAGCCCAGGGCTTAATAGCACGCCATCAGGAAGCCACTGTTCTCCATCTCCAAGGGCCTTCCATTCTGTGATTCTGAAAGAAGTTACCAGATGAAGCAACTTATAGGACAGTGTCTTGGTTTGGGGAAAGTCAGCATTCTAACCAAAACATCTCTTGCCAGACCATCCACCAAAAGAATGACCAACCGAACAGCAAAATCCAGAAAGGCAAACAAAACTACTAAGACCTTGGGACCTTCCAAGAGTTCCCATTCACAGGCACAGGATTGGGTATCTGATAAGACTGTTGACATCGTAAGCGAAACAGAACCATGTGTGTCCAGTATCCCTCCTTATAGCCAAAAGCACAACCTGGAAGTTTCCACACTATCTCACCAAAGGGAGGTGTCTTTAGATGTCAAGAAAAACAAATCCGTCTCTGCTCAACCTGGTAAGTCCTCATCCATTTCCACTTTGCTGGAAAGGCAATTGTTCTTGACAGTCTGCTTGACAGTCCCAGGACTCTCTGGGCACCTTGTAACTTTGGAGACAGAGCAAACAGTGGTGGGTTAAAAGGCTGATGTTAAAGAGCCATCCATTAAGTTAGTTTGAGAGAGCAGATAACTTGATTCTAACTTGTGTCACCGACATTTCCTGTCCCATTGACAAAGATTCATTTCAAACCCCACATCCCTCAGATTCCACTTGACAGCACACAGGTTATCATTTGGGCCAGAGGGTTAGTGAGGGCTTTGGAATTGGTCCCTCAACCTGTTTCCAAAACCTAAAGACCTTTGCTTTTCTTTCCTTGAGAAGCCCTCTTTGAAATAAATAGCAAAGCAATTTGGACCTTTTGGGGTCTAGGGAACATTTATACAAGTATCAGCATAGCAGCAGTTAAGGGGGTAGGAAGGGGGCGGGCCAGGGCCAAGTGGCAGTGAGACCAGCATCTCCTCTACTCATCTTTTTCTTTTCTCTCTGTCAGATATATAACTCAACCCCGTGCACCCTGGAAGAGGATTCACACTCCTACTCTGGATTTCGGCTTCCAGGCCCACCACCCAAACTTACTGTACCTCTGACTCAAACATGGCAGAGACTGACCATCACAGTAAAAAGGAAACAAGAAGTGACCCTAACCTCTCTCAGAATATGCTCGTGCCATCTTGTCTCCGACCCACCAGGGTTCTGAGTAAAGGTGCTGCTTTTTTCCTGTAAAAATCTCCTGGTCTCTCATTCTTGGGTTTTCCAGCCAGGGTGTGAGTGTGCATCAGGGTGTCCCTATAAAATGTTAACTCTTAAGTTTCTGAAAAAATCTGTACCAAAGGAATGCTTTTATGTCCATTTATGTTTGAAATCTCAAGATATTTATTCTGTGTCACAGTTCAATTAGCCATTGAAAACCACATCCCAATCTTGTGGCAGCGCTAACATGCGTAGACGCTTACAGGGACTTTGGTGGATTGCTTCCCATGTACTGACACCGAAGGTTGCAAAATGGAGGAGATCACACGGTACCTTGTGACTGACTCGGAATTGTGTTTCTAACTAACGTTTTAAACTCTGCCGTAGTCTGCCAGCTGGGGTTGCCCTCAGACCTCCAAATGCCGGGAGCCTGAGAAGCATGACCCAGGAATGGTTCGCACCTTCAAAGTGCATGTTGGTGAACTTGAAGCCTGTTCAACTGTTGTTTGGTGTGTTTAATTCCACTAAAGGTGAACTCTGTCTCTGTGCTTGTGCTCTGCTGCGCTGGGAAGCGGACCCCAAAGGTGCTTGATTTCAGTAGCCTCTGGCTGCAAGTTGGGTGCCGGAGCAGCAACCTTATTCTGTCCTGGTGATGGGTAGGGACGCATGTGGTGTGTGTCCTGAAATCACTGTGACTCCTGCTTAAACTTTAACATTGACCAAAATGTATTGTCCTAATGCTAATGAATGTTCGGGGACTCACAAGTGTCTTGCATCCTTTTCTAGCCCCAGAGCTGCATTAGGACAAGGAAGTCATTCTTCATGACTCCCCAGTTCTTTGCTATTCAAAGGACTGCACATTTGTTAGAGATTATAGCTTGGTGCCTTGGATTTAAAGACTAATTTTCTATGCTAGCTTTTATATAGAAGGCAGAGATTCCTCACAAATGAGTTCCTGCTCTTTTTCTGCACAAATGTCATGTGTTGAAACACTGTTAAAGCTCCAGGTAAATGTGTGCTCTTTGAAATAAACTTTGCAGCTACAACAAGCTGTCTCTTCATTATAGTAAAATAACGGGTATTGGTGGTGGAATAAAGGAGACACCAACCATTCACCAAAATGAATGCAAGCGGCCTGCCTGGTCTGGAAGTAGTAACCACAGCTTCTGGTGCCCCTTTTCAGCTAGTTGGTGACTTGGCAGACTCCAATTGTGTGACATGACGACATGGATGTTCCAAATGGTCTTCCTGTGTCCAGTTCATAGCCTCCGACTCTTCTCTGAGATGCCTCGAGGTCCTTGAGGCCAGTGATGGAAGTATCTTTTTACTGGGATAAAATTCACATGTCACCACTGGGTGGCATTCTCCGAGGCAGGCAGCCATCACCACTAACTAGTTCTGGAATGTTTTCATCACGTTATAATGAAACCCTGTATCTTTTAAGCAGTCCTGTCCCCACCCCCTGGCCCCTCGAAACCTCACCATCAGCGCTGACCTGGGAGGAGGCATGCACCCCTATTTTTTACAGGCTAGTTGCACTGTTACATATACTTTTTTTTTTAAAGATTTTATTTTTAATTTTTTTTTAAAGATTTATTTGTTTATTTATTTATGCAAGCACTGGGTACAGTCAGAAGCATGGGAAGGCGAGAGAATTCACCAGAGCCAGAGCGGGGAGCAGAGCAGGCAGAAGGACCGAAGTACACTGCTGAGGGGAGCAGCGGGCGGCAGGAGAGGTCTGCGCGCCATGTGGGACCCTCCTCCGGCGGCCGGGGAGCATCCGGGGATCGAACCAGCACTGCAGAGGCTTTGGGCAGCTTCACAACCCAGCACTCAACCGCTGCGCCACCAGGGAGGCCCTAAAGTTTGATTTATGCACACAAGAGCTGGGGTGTAGGCCAGAGGTCTGGGTGTGGTGGTGGTGAGAGGATTCACCAGAGACAGTGGGAGTGGAACAGGCAGATCTACTGAAATACACTGCTGAGGGGAGCAGTGGGCGAGACAGGAGAGGTCTGCTGTGCCATGTGGGTCACCTCCCTCCCCGGGGATTGAACTTGTGCTGCAGCAGCTGCGAATAGCTTCATAGTTCTGAGACTTAACCCCTTGCGCCACCAGGGAGGCCCGACGACATACACATTATTAATGACATCACTGTTGTGTGGCAAGACTGACATTCTGATCTGCCTATAAATGCTTAGTTTCCAATCTTGAAAAGCAGCTTTACTCCACCAGGTTTCGTTTTGAATAAGCCAAGATCCTTGTTTATCTTTGGTCTTTGGGCTTTGGGGACCTGGTGGTAGCTATTCCCCACTTAGCACAAGCTAGATACACCCATGTCTCTGTAAGGCACCACCTTCACGTTTGGCATCTGAGCCAGAACCTTCCCAACTAGGTATGGTCGGTCACAGAGCTGTCGGCTGGAACTGTTGGGCCAGGCTATTCCCTGGCACGTGCACATCCTGTTCACAGTTCCAGGTAATGGATACTGACCTAGTCTCACCCTAGACCAATAGCCTGGAGCCTGGCAGGGGTCCCATGGGTTACCATATGGGTACCCTGTCCCCCGAGGAGCAGCTCCCTGGCCTCTGTAGCAAGCATATTACTCCTGTGTGGGTTGGCACAACTTGGGATGGCAGCCACAGAAACAGTCCAGACTCCTGAGACGTGTACTGCAGGCTGTGTGTAGACCGAATCCTAGCACAGCTGACTGTACACACAGCCCTCCGAGTGCTTGTTGGGCAAGTTCAAAGGCTGCACCCTAATCTTGGGGTCCTTTCCATTTTGAGGAATCACTACTCACTGTGGCAAGAACCCAGAAGCTGGGTTCACACTTTTCCAGGGGTCAATTGCCTATGTATCCCATCCCACTCTGGGGCCCCACACCCAGCAGGCCTGGTTGGTTGAAGCAGGCCCCAGAAAGTCTATCTTCCCACCAAGCCAGTTCCAGTTGTTTCCAGGTGGCATGTCGTCATTTCCCCAAGCATTGCAGTAACTAGTTGTGTCCTCAAGGACCTGCTATGTGCCAGGGACTGCTGCGCAGGTGGTACTTGAAATGCTCACAACCAGCCCGTGAGGTGTGGATTTGCATGTATACCTGGATTTGTGGAGACTGGCAATTGTTCAAGGTCACACAACTTGAAGAGGCAGAGCTGATGCTCCAACCCAAGTCGGTCCGATTTCTAGGGCCCACAGACCCATATCACGTGATCTTAGGACAGGAACAGTATGGCTTACAAGACAGGAAACACTGTCTTTTGTAGTAATCAGATCATGGCTAACATTTTTTTTTTTTTTTGCGGGACCCTCACCGGTGGCCAGGGATCGAACCGGCGCTGCAGAGGCTGTGGGCAGCCTCGCGACCCAGCGCTCAACTGCTGCGCCACCAGGGGAGGCCCCGTGGCTAGCATTTAATAGCACCTCATTAGGTGTTGCCCCCTGGCCCCCAGCACTTCTGTATTATGTAATCTGCATGTGAATTCTACCTGGCATTTTACAGGCCAGGAAACAAGTTCAGAGAGGTTAGGAAACTGGCCCGTGGTCTCAGCTAAGAAAGCAGCAGAATTTGAACCCAGACAGTTGAGCTTCAGAGCCCACCCTGTTAGTCACAGGTAGATAATATTCTTGATATTCTGATCCCCTTAATTATGACTGAGAAGTTTTCTTTGCTTAATTGTTGATAACTAGAAATTTCTCCTTCCTCCTGAGCCCCAGGGTATCAGAAGAACATATTCCACCCACACAAGTGCTTCTAATTACTTTACCCTGAGCAAGCCATTTCTTTATTGTGATGCTTCAGATCTTGTCCCTGCCCAGAGGATGCTCACCCTTCAGTGGCTATGCAGTCTCTGGAGCTATAGGCTCAAAGTAAGCCTAGGAGGGTGGTTAGGTCACCTAATTAGCTGTGTGACCTTAGGCAAAACTCTCAACCATTCTGAACTTCAGTTTTCTCATGTAGAAAGAGAAGGCGCTAGTGCAGTTGTTAGTGTTGGTTGAGGATGAATAGCTCAAGGGTGGAGGACAGGCCTCCAGTGGCCAGCAGGAACTGGAAGCCTGTTTCTGGGTGAGGAAGAGGGGAGGTGGTTTTCTGGGACTAGAACTAGGGGGAATGAGGGGCTGGTGACCGAGGGGATTTGAGGCAGCCGCTCTGCTGGTGCCTGCAGGCCATGCCAGTGTGGCTTTCCCTCAGGCCAGCTCTTCCACCATGGTGTGGGCTGGGGTTTGGCGGGTCCATTGGGATAGAAAGGCAAAGGGGGACAGATTGAGGGGGGAGAGGTGGTGGCAGTGATAGAGCACAAAATGGAGGGCAGACAGGAAGTTAGGGCGAAGGAGCTGAGGAACCTGGGCCGGTGGAGGGCACTGCAGAGGTGGGCGTGGGCTCTCGCTGGGGAGAAGGGATGAGCAGGTGCAGAAGTCCTCAGTGAAGGGGAGCGGCGCCCTCTCCATCCCAGGTTCATCCCCTATGGGCGCTTCCCCGCCACAGCCTCAGTATCCCAGGTGACTCAACTACCCACTCCACCCCTGCTTTTTTGAGCCCCCAGAAGATGATCAGATACTCATTGTTTTAAATGCTAATGACTCAAGGGACACACACACACACACACACACACACAGGGATGTTCCCCATTCAGAAAAAATGTTCTTGATTTTTGCTTTCTGCTGACAGGTTGATTGACCTCCAGCACCGTCCATGTTGGCAAGGGGTCTGCCCCTGTCCTTACTATCCTGGGGATGGCGCTCTCCTCCCTCTGCCTTTAGCTGAAATGCTTTCCTGGGCACCTGTTCCACCGGGCTAGAAGTGTAGTCTTGCACCAACCTCGGTGGTGGGGACAGGGCTGGAGAATCAAGCGCCAGGCCCAGTGGGTGGCAACGATGTGGAAGCTCCCACCTCCACCTCAACCCACACGTCCCCTAGCCAACTGAAGCGCATGGGCGGACCCAGCTTCCCAAATAAGCACCTCCACAAGGGGCACAAGATTCCCTTGAAGGCCAGAGGCTGGAGGAGCCGCAGCTGAAGACACAGCTGTGTTCAGCATGACCTGAGCCTCAGGGCCGGTGAATCAGCCAGGATTCCTTTCCCACTCCCACCACCCCGACCCAAGAGTATCTAATTGCCCTTTTCAAGGGCTGTGAACATCTGGGCAATGCTCTTGGGTAGAGTGGAGTTTTTAACTGGTTATGAGCACATGTTTTGTTTACAAGTCCTATGTTCCAAGGAGTTGAACTGAACTGAGGATGTCCCTGAAGGCAGGAGCAAAGTCACTCAGGTTCCCGGGCCAGCAGTAGGACCTTATAGCCATTCCACAGCACAGAATGAAGACAGGAGGCAAGTTATTTATATGCTGCTTTATTTCTGTAACGATACACTGAAACGTTAGATGATAATAGCTAATGACAAAATGGAGAAATGAGGATTCGCTTGGCTAACCACTCCTACGAGAATGTTAATACGTATTGTCATTACAGGTTACTCTGTATCATCTCATTAAACTATGTAAGATAACAATGTCGATAGAATACAGTAAGTAGGTGATCCTGCGTCTCGGGTAAGCACTAGGTGGTGCTCAGTCCCGCCTGTGATGAGGACAGTGGCCTCCCTACTTCCTCAGAGAGCCAGCTAGGCCCTTGAGGAACGGTCCTAAGAATCGTGAGAAGGGACTGGGCGGGCCTCTAGCACAGGGACGACGAGCAGACAACTACTATGTTACAAGGGGTTCAACTTGGCACTGTCTGGAAACGTCACGTCGGTGTCAATGACAGCCCTGGCGCCTACTCAGCGAGCCCTCTAGAGGGTGACTGGTTACTTCTGTAGGTGACTTTTAAAACTGCAGGAACGTCTGAGGGGACTAAAATATTTTCATGCAAGTCTCCAAACCCATAAACTATGTTGCTATTAGTTAAAACAAAAATATCATTAATTCAAAACAAAGAAAAAGAGACAGTTGGGTTAGTTTTGTTAGGCTTCCAGAAGGGTCGGCCGTGATGATGTTCCTCTGAAACAGGCTCGTTTTTCTCAGCTCCGCCTACACTTTGTCAATCACCTGCATGTTCCACCCAAAGCAGGAACGCTCAGAAAACACGCCACCCCGGGGAAATAAAATGTTAGTACAGGGACAGGTCAGTGGAGAACAACAGCTAAGTTCAAATGTTAATTTTCTGGAAGTTTGTGTTAGTCATTTGCAAGCGCAGAAGAACAGAAGGAAGGTTTTTGATAAGGAGGCTAAACCATGCATTTCCGAAAGTTCTTTCTGCTCACAAAACAAGGTGAGCAGCCGAGTTGGAGCAGCCGCTGCAACTCGTGGGTCCCAGCTGAGCCCCCAGGGGCATCTCAGCAGGGGCTGCGTCGCTTATGCTTCAGGCTTACATCACTAAGCGGCTACATGGTCAGCACTTTTCTGCTCTATGAGAAACATGCAGAAGTGTCAATCTATCTACGCACTGGTGGTTTAACTGCAGCGATCAAAAAATTAACTTCGCTGCCGTGTTGCTTTTTCTAAATGCTAATGCGATCACGGTGTGCCTTTATTCGAGCAATTCTGTAAAATGGAACAAAGACAGGAGGAGCAACTTGGAGGAGGTGGAAGCCACTCTTTCCCTAAGGATGGTGCAGGGCAGAGGGCAGGGGCACAAAGAACCAAACTGAGATTCCATCTTACAGGACAGGAGCCCCTGTCAGGTTACAGCTTTTTGGCACAGTCGGGGCAATAGACTTGCTCCTCGTGGAAAACGAAGCGCTTGTTGGCCAGATTCACGGAGCATTTTTTGCAGTGGAAGCAGTAGTCGTGCCAGGATTGTCCTTCATAGGCCACCACACTGGAGCCTTTACCAAACCCTGTGGAGAAAACAAAGAAAACAAAAGGGACAGCTGAGTGGACACCGGCGAGCGCCCCACCGCCGCCGCCGCCGCCAACCGGGCTGCTCGCAGCCAACAAGCACGCCCGGGCCGCGCCTGCCCGGCTCCCGGCCCCGCCCCCGCACCGTGCACGGGCCCCCGCGCCGCCGACGCCCTGCTCCAGCTCTCCAGGACCTGGGAAGATGCCGGAGTTCGTCCAAGGGCTCCCCTGATTTACAGGCCCCACGCTCCCGCGCCACCGCTCTCGCCCTGCGCCGCGCGCCGACCGCCCAGCATAACCGCTTGCTCTGATTTAGGTCAGGGCCATGGCATCAAAGTGGCCACCAGGAGGCAAACTTGGGCTGTTCGCGGGGTGTGCACTTACCGGGCCTCGAGGAGCTGCTAAGCTTCGATTTTTTCTATAAAGAACCACCACCCACGAGGGACAAGTCCTCTCTCCACCCGGATGCCTGCCCCGGAGGTTGGCGCTGGGAAACAGGGTGAGAGGCAAGCGTTTCCCGTGGCACACTGGGGGCTTCCTAGCTTTAGAGACTGGGTGGCTCACTCTTGACACAGTCCTTTTCCCTGAGGATGGCAAAAGTCTTCTCAAATGTACATTTCAAGGCTCCCCGGGGAGACGGGAAAAGTGGAGGTGGGGGAAGGACCCAGGGCACGTGGATCGCGGCGCGAGATGAGCAATGGAATGAGTGGCTTGGCTGCTGCTGGCAAGATCACCGCCCGCGGGCACCTCAGGCTAGCCTTCCGCTAGGGGGCGCTGTCCTCCCAGCTTGGGCCTCTCCGGCCCCCCCCACCCGCCCCCGCCCGCCCCGCGCCGCCTCCCCTCCCCACACCCCTCCCTCCCCGGCGCAGTGCCTGCCAGTCTCAGGCTGGTGAACTCCGGCAGCGACAGGAGTTAGTGAGCAGTTGTCAGCGAGTGTTCTGTGTTGCAGAGGCTAACCTGGCCTGGGGGGCGAATCCGAACTATTGAGGGGCCTTCGGGACCACCATGGTAGGGAGGAGGGCATTCTTTGGGGCCTTTGTGGATGAGACCGACGAGGTAGGAAAATGAGAGATGGTTACCATGCGCAAAACCTAGCCTGGCAGACTTAGCAAGGACTCTTTAGCCTACCAGTGATGGGGTTCTTGCATCCAGCACACTTCTTGGCCACAAAGTTCTTGTAGCAATCCACGCAGTAATACTGGTCCTCCACAGCGGTGAAACGCTGCCCAGCCAGCTTCTTAGAGCAGGTAACACACACAAAGCACTCCGCATGCCAGGGCTGATCCTGGTAAGTGATTCCTCCAGATGTGATGGCCTAGACCAGGGAGTGTAGC
Organism: Talpa occidentalis; assembly: GCF_014898055.3. Classification (NCBI taxonomy): domain Eukaryota; kingdom Metazoa; phylum Chordata; class Mammalia; order Eulipotyphla; family Talpidae; genus Talpa; species Talpa occidentalis. The sequence goes on from NW_023601543.1 coordinate 10,724,120, forward strand.
ACCGGATTCAGATTCAACAACCGTTTTGTTGAATGCCTACTACGTGCCAGGCACTGTGCGGGGCGCTTTGGTATACAGTATCTCATTTAATCGCCACAACAGCCATGGGAGGCAGGTGCCGTTATTATCCCCGAGTTACAGATGAAGACACCGAGGCTCAGAAAAGGCGAGCTCAGGTGCTGACAACAGTGGGCCTCTAGAGCTGCAGTCAGCAAGCCTTCGGCCCACACACTGCTTCCTACTACCACAGTCTCCTCATCTGTAAAATGGGAATAATAATTCCCACGTCGCAGGGCTGTCGTGAGGATGGAATGGGATAGTGTGTGTGCAAGTGCTCTGCCCACTGTCAGAACGCTTCTGGAAACACGCAACTCCCTCGACAACATACCTTGTTGCACTTCACGCAGTGCTTCGCAAATTTGGCCTCGTGGCAAGTCACGCAGTAGAAGTCCTCCCCTTTCGGGAAGAAGCTTCCAGTCCCGATGACTTGCTTGCAGTGGCTGCAGATGAAGCAGTCTTTGTGCCAGATGGTCCCCTTGTACTCCACATTTTGATCTCCTGCAGGGGGGAAGCCATTGGATAGCCCCACTGACAGGGCCCTGCAGGGGGCTGCATCCACTCAGCTCCCCCTGGACCCTCCGGAGATGAGGAAATGCAGGCCCTGCAGTTACTGGCCTCACGCTTCCCAAGAACCTGCCCATGGGTGGGGGTGGGGGGCATTCTTGACCACGACCTTCTTGCTCTTGTGCCAACCCAGATGCTGTCAGGGGAGGGGCCCCAGCTGCAGTGCTTTAGGATCAGATGTCTGAGTCCCCACTCCCCCCATTGACCTGTGTGCCACTACCTGACCCCAAATGACACCCTAAGGAAGAAGCATGCTTAGTCACTTACTCTCCCCAAATGAGAAAGCGCTACATACTTTTCAGTTCTTTCTCTTGCCACAGACAGTTCTCTCCAGTGTTCTTTACTTCCGAGTGTATGCGTGTGTGCGAGCATATATGTGTACGCATATATACGTGGAGATATATGCGTGCATATATACGCTAAGCTACAAGCAGCCCCCTCCTCACCAGCCAGCCCACATCACTTCTGCCCTTAGGGCCTCCTCCCTGGCTGCCCCGGGGGAAGAGCGTTGGCAGTACCTGCCACGATGGGCTTCGAGCACCCCTTGCACGTGGGGGAATCATCCTTCGTAGCACACTTGTTGCACAGGATCTTGTACTCCTTGGCCACAAAGGTCTCATTGGCCAAGGGGCGACGGCACTTGGTGCAGTGGAAGCAGGTATCATGCCAGTGGCGAGTCTTATAGTTCACCTCCTGGGAAGGAAGCAGATCATGGGTCACCAGGAGTGACTCGGCGGCGGGGCCTTGCCATCAAGGTGAGCTGCCCGGGAGCTGACTGCCGAGGTGACACTTCGCGACCCTCCCCACGCCGTCCCAGGCGGGCGGTCTTGCCTGAGCCACATTCAGTGACAGACAATGAGGTGAGGAAGGGAGACTGGATTCTGGAAACACTGGAGAGCACAACCCAAGGAGACCCGAGGCCTGAGTGCACAGCCCCTCCACGTCCTGCCTCGCAGGCTAGGGACCCCGCAAGGTCCCTCCTCCCCACGGGCTGCGGGAAAGCCACCCTCGCGAGACAGGCCTGCCCCATCCCCATGCCAACCTCCCCTTACCTTGGAGTCCGCTCCGATGGGCTTGTGGCATTCCACGCAGGTGTTGGCACAGAACTTGTCGAAGCAATTCACGCAGTAGTGGTGACCCTCCTTGTGCACGTACTTCTTCCCCTGCAGGGCTGCCCTGCAGTAGTAGCACTCAAAACTCTCAGTCATGGTGCCTACCTTGTGGCTGGTGGGACCTGCGGGGGCAAGCAGGTGGGACAAATGACCGCGTGCAACTCCAGGACACTGGGTCACAGGGGCCTCCAAGGATGGCTGCCCCTAGGCTGGCAAGGCAGAGGCGCCACAGACCCTGCACTACAAGGAAGCCCCTGATGGAGCCTGGCGAGCCAATGGCCAGTCAGCCTCTGCGGACAGGGAGACGCCGCCGCTGGGCTGCCTCCCAGAGCACATGCCGTGGGGGCAGGGCTGGGGTTCTGGGAGGAGCTGGCCCTGGGGCAGTGATGTGAACGAGGCCAAGGCCATGATGGAGCATGCGAGAGAGAAGAAACAGTTTTACACAGCACAGCACACAACTTGGGGCCGCTCCTCCTGCTGTGGTGACTTGAAGGGAAGATGCTCTGCCAGGTCAGTGACAGGCTAGCTGGCCCGCACAGGATGGCCCTCGGAGCAGGGAGAAGCCTGTACCCTCTGCTTCAAGGGCTAAGTTTCAGAGAGTGAGCCAGAACCTCCCTGCCAGCTTCAGGCCCTTCCTCTGTACCTTGGCGGGGGAGGGTGGGGGGTGGTGAAGACAGCACCCTCGCTTTCCTCCTATCTAAAATTCAGCTCATTGGAATGAAAACTTACTGCTGCCAGGCATGCAGGCAATCCTTATTAATTTGTGTATGATGTTGGCCTTTACTTAAAATGTGACAGAACCTTTTTAAAATCCCTGAATGGATCCTAAAGAATTTTCTCCAAGACAGTGAGTGTTCTGACTTTTGAGGCCTCAGCGACCAAGCCATACAGGATGCATAAGATCGGCCTCCTCGATGGGATGGGTGCCGGCAAGTTCTGCAGCTGTGAGTTGTTTGTCACTCTAGTGTGGTTGGGTCGCATGCCAAGATCAGAATCCGCCCCCCCCCACCCTTGTTCAAGCAAGTGACAATCAACAGTCGGTGAAGTGTTACTATTTTGAACACTTGCTGCTTTAAATATGGCAATTTTCAAGTATGAGCTGGAAAAGAAATCCTTTAAGGGCCTCCCCGGTGGCGCAGCGGTTGAGCGCTGGGTTGCGAAGCTGCGCGCGGCCTCTGCGGCGCCGGTTCGATCCCCGGCTGCTCCCCGGCCACCAGAGGAGGGTCCCACATGGCGCGCAGACCTCTCCTGCCGCCCGCTGCTCCCCTCAGCAGTGTACTTCGGTCCTTCTGCCTGCTCTGCTCCCCGCTCTGGCTCTGGTGAATTCTCTCGCCCTCCCGCGCTTCTGACTGTACCCAGTGCATGTATAAACAAAACAAACAACAAACCAGCAAACAAATAAATAAAGCATGCCTCTATAAAAAAAAAAAAAAAAAAAAAAAAAAGTGCTCAGCTGATTATTCCGAGAACGCCTTCCACTGCCTTCATGGGAACAACGCCCCTTTCTTGCCCCCCATCCCAGAGTGTAGTCATGAGCTCTGCTAGCTCAATCCTGCTGCCAGAAAGGTACCAAAAGTGAGTTTCTATTCGCTCTCAGCTTCTTTAAACATATGCTCCCTCCCTGAAAAGGAAACTCGCACCCAGTAAATAAATACCAACTTCTTAATTTGCACAGGAAACATGAAAATTTAGATTGCTTTCTCCACCCACCCCCAAACATGGTTCAGTGCTAGAGAACACCCGGAGCGCCAGTAGGAAGAACCAGGGAAAAGGAGTAAGAGCAGCCCCATACTCACCGCAGCTCCTCCACCAGCTGAATGGCCCCAAGCTCCCGCTTCGGGTCCCATTCCCAGTTTCTTTTTTTTTATACAAACACATGTCCAAGTTGTTTGGATCCTGTTGCCAGAGGCAACCAAATAGCAAAGAGTGAGCTAAGGAAACCACACCCTGCATCACCGAACCCGCCTCCGTGAACTCTCACTCAGAACCAGGTCCCTTCCTGAAGCCAGCCTCCGAACAAAGGGAACCGGACCGCTGGCAAGCAGTATGTTCTGGGCCAGCCACAGCTCCTGTTCCTGCTGACACCCAGACAGACCCCCTCACCTCCAGATACCTGACCACAGCAGCCAAGAATGACGTTCGCGCGCAAAGGCAGCTGCTTTCCAGCTGTGTTACACAGAGTTCAGAGATTTATTGAGACCAGAGAACAATTCTTTCTGTCACTTCCCCCCCACCCCCCAAAGAAAACCAGGATGTTCCCTTGCATAATTAGATTAGCAACAAAAAAGTAGAGATGCAACGCAACATGGGTCTACCTCCTGGAACTCAGCACTGTTTGTGTAAGGCATCTCTAGCCTCCGTGTGGATGAAAAAAAAGGGCCAGTCCCACCACAGCACGTGAAAATCACTCTCCTTAATTCATTCTTGCTGGCCTTTCACATGTCGTATAAAATATTTGCCTTAGTAGCTTTACCACCCTGAATCTGTGCCCTCAACAAAGATTTACTTTTTTGTTAAGAGCTGAGTAGAGAAACCAAATAAATCTCCAGTAACAGTAAAAGCCAGAAAATTAAATTATCAGTGGCTCCTAAATGCCATTTGGCAGGAAATCAGAATTTGTAAGATTAGATAGCACTGGCTTCCTTCATGGCTAATAACTACAGCTGGTTTAGGCCTTTGGAAAGTAGCTTCTTGGACAACATTTTAAGTCCCTCATTCTTCCTTACCAAAAGTCAGTAATTAAAACTTAACTTTGGACCCTACTCATTTTAATATCTCTCTCCACTCTTGTCTTTCAAAGAAGAAATAGATTCCACATAATTCTGTATTAATATCATACAGAGTTCCGTATCAGCAGTCCTACTCCTTGTGGTATTTCTGAGTCCTAGGATTCCCGATGAAAAGTCTAGGTCAATTACAATGATATGTTAATTACAATACTGTCATACAAAAAAAAAAAAAAGATCACTACACTAGAAAACAGTGACCTCCATTCAGAGGTATTAGAGTAAAAGGAGAACTACCTGAGGCATCTTAACTGCTAAGTCTTTCCCACTTTAAAACCACATAAATTCAGTTACATCCCCCCCAAACAATCTTATTCATCGCTTACTCTCTTAATTCTAGGTTCACTCAGTTGCTAGGTATCCAGATGATGAAACAATCCCATGGACATGGAAGCAACAGAATGTGTTCAAAATGGAGTCAACAAAGTGGCTCTGGCTGCGAGCATTCCCACGATACAGGCTCTTCAGTCCAGCAAAAGAAGAGTAAATGAACCAGCCCTAAGCTAATGGCCCCACGAAGGGGAGTTCCACCTCGAGGAGTTTCAGAGTGTCAGCATTAGGTATTATTACTTTTTCTTTCTGTAGTATGAGGAATCCCAGGTCACCTTAAGCCCAAATAGTCTGTAACCAGACGGAGAAAGGGATTTCATAGGGCATATCCTTTATCCTTTCAAACTGATTTCCACAGGGAACTCAAGCCTGTCTCATGGGTATGGAAACACTTATTTGTTGAGATGGAATAGATACTTCTAGGAATGGTAGCTCTATTGCCTAATAAGTAGACAGGCTGGAAATTCTTAAAATATGTTAACAATGTCGATGTCAAATTCATGAACTTTAGTACTTTTTTTTGCAATAAATCCATTTAAGTGGAACTCTGGGCAACCTGAATTAGCTTATCCAACCTTACGATTATTTCGTCCAAAACTATTTCAAACCTCCAGGCAGCATGCTTAGAATGAAGTCTGAGTAATACATTCCTGCCTACGTGATCGTTACCGCGTCAAAACTGCAGAAAATATGGACAAAGTGTACAAAACAAAAATATTTTTTTACTATTTATCTTCAAAGAGGTTAACAACTCTAAGAAAACAGCTCATAAATGACAAACACTGAGACAGACAGGGCTTCCAAAAGGCAGCAAATGCCCTTACAAGAGTGTGAGCCGGTTTAAGCTTTGACTTCCCAGAAAGAAACTTTGCACTGGCCTTTTTTTCTGTGTTAGAAATGAGAATAGAAAAAAATGCAGATGGTATTTTACCTCTTCCTTGGCGTTCTCTTGGATCTTACTGAATTATATAGATTAGGGTATTCATCTCTTCGGGAAAGCCTTTTGACTTCCTCAGCAATTTCTAAGTTCATGAAACATCAAGTTTTTTAACCTTCCCAAACTTTCAGCTCTGTTTGCCTTGCTCTGTTGCTGTTACATACGATTGTTACATATGAAATACTAGACAGATGTCATTGCAACACTCACTACCCCCCCTGCCCTCCTGTCTTCATCCAGGACATGTTAGCCAAGTGTAGGTTGCTGACCAACTTGAAACTCATGGTGGGGCCCTCAACAAGGTTTCTCTATCACAGCAACGTTCACAAATACAAGAGATCCTTGAATAGCACTGTTTCATTATAATGATGTTTAACGTTGAAGAAGACGTTATTCAAGGACCTGGTTTTGTTACACGTCATTGTGCTTAAATTTGCAGTTTCCAAAAACTAGGAGCCCCTAGGACTTAATTCAGAGGCTTGTCTGCGAGAGTCACACAGTCAGTGCCTGTTGTTTAGGGGCAGCTCCTGAGAACCTAGCCAGTAGGCCTTTAGAGACTTAAGGGGTTAGAGTGCACTTAGAAATGTGACTCAGTGATCAAATTTTAGATATTTAATCTAAGATGGTAGCCTGACTTTCTTGCTATGCCTGTTTCAAAAGACCCATCATTCCTCACTTAATAAACAAGCTTCCTCTTTCAGAAAATTCCTGAACTACATCCAACAGGCTGAGAGGTGCCTATGTAAACGTCAGTATCTCAGTGAAAAGTTTTGCCTTACAAACTAATCAAGTACACATGAGTAATATAACATTGCAAGACGTTTTTCTTATAAACCTCTCATTAGAGAAGATTCAATTTGTATTTAATAGTCTTCCTTGAGTTTTAATGTGTATTTTCTCAGGTAGTTATTGCTCATGTTCATTTTCCCCTTTATACCCAATTGACTCCAAATAAGAAGCTTGAAGGAAAACGTGAATGACTAGCCTTTTTCTAACCCGGGTGGTATAACGTACAGTGTAAATGAACAGCAACCCAAATGGGGGGAAAACCTAGGTTATTTCTGCTCTGTTAATTGCTAAGTCCAACATACCAGTACATTAGTCACCCCCCCACACACAAATATTGGCTTCTAAAGAAAGGGTATATTGCTTTCGTGAGAACACTCAACAAATGGAATGAAGCCTGGGCCATGAATAGGAAGCTTGTGTGGCAGACATGCTAACGCATCTGGAGGTGTCGTCAGACATTTGGGAATAAATACCTAAATAGCTGCAGAGAGACGGAGTCCATGAGTCACAGCTGAAAAAGTAGCCTTTCACAGAATCTCATAGAAAATCAGCAATTATTTTCCCCATAAAAACAGAACACGAACAAAATGATTCTGTGTTATTAGCAACTTTACTCGTAAGCTACATGTAGGGAAAAAAATGGATAAATTTCTTTCTTGGTTAGTAGTAGACAGGTAACAAAGTTTTAGACTGTGTCTGCTATACTCTAAAGGGATTTACAGAGGGTTTGATAAAGATTATTAAAAGAAAAATTATGTGGCAATGAACTTCCACTCGACCAGGTTCAAATCTGATACTGTTCTGTCCATACACACAGCTTTTCTGAATGATGCACCTATTAGGTGACATGTTCCCTTTCTCCTATGGGGACAAGGACCTCGCAGCAACAGAACTTGTGTTTTTTTCTGTTTTTCCAGAACTGGCAAAATAGTGGGTGGTCATTTGGTAGTCATCAAATGTACAAAACATGCAGTTTCACCCTCAACCAAATGTCCTGACAACTATGTTTCAGTTATTTGAAGAAGTCTGTCCAGTTTGATTACTTCTCTCGGCCCACCATTTCATTTTCCATCCATGCCTCGATGTGTAGAGTACACATCAATGTGTACCCCACTGGGCAGTGGTTGGTATGGGGCATTCTTGGCTGTATAATATGGCAAGTGATCTGACTTCGTATAATATGGCAAGTGATCTGACTTCGTATAATATGGCAAGTGATCTGACTTCTGCCCCCCCCCCTCAACTGGAAGGGTCAAAGGGCACAGGAACTAAATCAACAGAAATTTTCAGGCTGCAAATGTTCAGCCACCAAAATATAAATTCTTGTCCTTTAAATGTCCTCTCTGCTATGTGGATGGTCACTGGAAACAGATTCTATCCCGATTGTCTCAGCCTCTATTTTGGCCACACAAAGCCGTGTGGATTTTCTTTACGTGAAAACGTCTCTTGCCTGCTTTCATAGACCTATACCAGTTGAAAATTGCCAATTAAAAAAAAAATCATCAAAAAGGTGTTGGTAATTTGTCCAACGTATCTGTAGCTTCCAGATTTATGTAAGCAAGAATAATGTGCGATTTAGAAGCCAAGGCTGGGTGTGCTACAGCTAGCTATGTGACCTTTGAAATATATTTCTTTATTCTGTCGCTTAGTAAAGCAAAAAAAAAAAAATGAGGAGTTACTCTATCAGTTGACATACAGGCAAGGAAGGCGCACTGGAACGACTGGTACAGGGCACAGTACACAGTATGCCAACACCCCGAGAATGTGGGTGTTGGCTAATTACCAACAACCTCAGGCCTGTGGTGCCATGTTTGTAAAATGGCTCCTGGGGGTAGAGGGAAGAAAGCAGACAGGTCTCGAACAGTTAGGCACAAGGAAGACATTGCATATTAATTCATTAAAGCAGGGAACTCCATTTCAGCCTATGGGTTCTAAAACCCCAACGACAAAGTCCTTAATGTATTCCTATTGTTCCATCAATAGGCAATTAAAAGTTTGCAAAACTAATTTTCCCCAAAGAATGCCACTGATAATTACTGTCCCACAATCTGAAAGCTGGAGACAGGACAAAGTGCCTGGTTTCTAAGGAAGGGACCGTTACTCAGGCACAGCTCAACAAAGCAACAGCAACATTCCTGGCTCCGGAGCAGCGACGGGCAGCAGGCTGGCTTCAGAGACCCGGGCCAGCTGGGGAAACTGCCCGCCTCCAGTCCCTCGGCCCTGAGCCGGAGGGTGTCTCGTCCATGGCCAAAAGGCCTCCTTAATGTCAGGTCACAAAACAAGAAGAAGCTTCTCGTGCTAATGAGGGTGTAGGGGGTTGGCAACTTTGCCCCCTTTTCTGGTAACAATAATTAATAACTTCCTCATCACATCAAAGACATCATAGGTGCTTGCGCAGGAAGACTAAAAACACCCCTCAGAGAAAGGGAAGATGTGGTCAGTCACTAGACTTTCTTACATGGTTCCCCCATCCAGCTCGTATTCACTGACCTTTTCCAAACACCTTAAATTCGATTAAAAGCCTTATCAAGATGAAGATTTAGATCTTAAAAAAAAAAGTTTAAAAAGTCTTCTTCCCTCACAGTTTCATAAGATGTCCTGAAAATGTAAAAGATAGCAAATTATGTTTAATGTTTAAAATGTGTCATTCAAACTGCTAATTGCCCTTGAGCAAGAACCACCTTTTGTCTTTGAAACAGCATTAGAAGGAAGGACAGAACAGAGACAAGACTAAAAACATTTCATCAAAAATTATCTTTTAGGCAAATGATGGGTTCATAGTCCTAACGAAACCATGTTCCATAGGAAGAAAAAGAAAATGAAGCTTTTACCTGAGGCTCTCTGGGAAGCCATGGCTCAGGGACCAAGTTCAGGAGCAGCACTTAGACCAGTCTTCCCTCCACCCCAGCTGATAAGGCTGTGGCTCATTTGTGAACATACATTTAAGGGGAAGCAGCTCACACAAAAATAACCGAGAGCAGATGGCCCACCCCTCCCCAGAGATCACAACCTTAATCCCACTAGAAAATTCTTAACCATTTTAGGTGATCCAAGGGAGAAGAATAGGACCCAGTAAAAATACCAAACACTACATATAAATACCTGTGTGGCTACTCAGCATCCAAATTAGCTCCACAGCCAAAGAGGCCACATAGAAAGTCATCTCTGTACCGGAATAAAATTTGGACTCAGATCTGGCTTAGCTTAAGGCTGAGCCGCCTTTAAGAATCCACTTTATGTGCCTAAAGAGCTTGTGTTGGGCCAGGGGAAGAATTCGTTTCTGGGCTGTTAATGTTGCCAGTGTAATTAAACGGGATTAGACACAGAACAGAGTGAGCAAGGGCATTATCTATTCCTCCTTGGAATGTACCAGAAAGCAGCAGAATACTGAAAAGAATGGTTCTAGTCACACATCCCCCTCCTGTCAGAAAAACGTGTGAATTCACCCGCTCTGTGCAGCAGGAAGATCCTGTGTCCCACCAACCTAAATCTCTTACTTCTCACCATCAGGGATAATAGTAAACACAAGAGTGAAAATGAAGGTGGCGCCCTAACAAGTTCTAAGGGCTCCAGGAGATCAGGGAGGACCGAGAGGAAAGTCTGAGAATGGCCTGTGCGCCCCTCCAGCTTCACTGGCCTCCTCGCCGTCCCCCGTGCCCTCAGATACATCCCCCCTGAGATTCCCTCGGCACAGTGCCTGCTGCCTTCCAGGCTCACTCCAGTCACCCTGTCAGCACCATCTGCTTCGACCACCCCACTGACCGTGGCAACCATGCGCCTGATACCCCTCTGCTTCACCCCATACAACTGGCTCCCCACAGTGCCCGGGGTGCTGTGGTCTCACTCCCCCTGTCACTCTGGCTCAGGCCTTGGGCTCTGTGCACCTCATCTGGGCGCCGTTCCTACCCCCAGCCCCAACCAGGCTGAAGGCCGGGGCGCAGCTGTGCTGGTCCTGTATTCCCAACACACAGTAGGCTTGCGATAAACGCTTCCTGGATAAATACCCACCTGAGCTTCACAATTCTTAAGTTCCTCCAACATGACATGAAAAATGATTCTGTCCAGAACTCCTAGCTAGCGGGAAAATGCCAACACAGACACATGTGCTGCCTCTGAAGGGCTGTCTACGCCTGCGCGAGCAGGGAAGGGACGCCGCGCCTTGCCCTCCACGCCTTGCACGCCTCTTTCGTGCCCAGGCCAGTTAAATGGCGGGGACACCGGCCACTGCAGTAATACCACACCCCTAACACAAACTTTTCAGCTAGAGGAGACGAGCTTATAGCGGATGATTAACCATGCTGAAGGTTAAATTTTAGACTGCAGCGTGACGTGTATTTTCAGGTAGAGCCGCAGTCTGCGGAAGGCCCTCGGGAGTGCGGTGAACACCGAGCTGCCGGGCCAAACGCCTCCCTTCAGGAAGTCACTTGAGGGGCCGTGTTAGAGCAAGCAGAACAGCCCCCTCAGCCGGCCGGTCATTTTGAAAAGTGACAACAGAATCTGGACAGACTTAGGTCTTAACGAAGTCAGCAAAACGATCATCCATCCACTTTGTCTGAAACAGAAGACAAAAACACCAAAATGGTGAACATGACCAGGCAACGGGCCCTCGGCAGCGGGAGCTGGGGGCTGGCGCGGCGCCCCAACAGCGGCCTTCGATGCACACCGCCTCCCAGAGCAGGTGCCCGCGCGGGCCTTTGTCCTCGAGTCCCAACCGACACCAGACAGGAGAGGCCCTCTTCTAGGTGAAAGCACAGTTTTCGATAAGAATAGCTGCTAACTCTGCCTTGTCCGGGGTCCCAGGTTCAGAGACCCCGAGGCCGCTGAGCAGACACCCACCCAGCCTCTGGCGGTGCCACCTCGTCAGCGCCGGCGCCAGCTCGTTACGCTCAGCAGGGCGGTGGGGCGCGAGGTCTGAATAAGCGCCGCCTGATGACACGGTGCTTTCTGTGCTGTTGGTGGGCGCTGGGTGAGCAAGTGTCTTCAGCCACATTTCAGTCTCGCACTCCGATTTCCAGTGAGTGCGAGACACCCGAACCCTTAAGCTCCCCGCTGCACAACCAGTGTGGGCTGGGGGAGCCCAGTCCATCAGGCATAAGTTACCACAGATCCTTGTCTTCCAGCTATTCTGCAGTCACACTCACTCATTTCAGACGGTGAACACTCACTGCCCAGATGTCCCACCATGCAGGGCAAGGTTGTTTGCTACTGACAAAGACAAAGATCCTGGCCTTTCCTCCAAGTGCACCGAGATCAATACACAACCGACTGTCCTGCCAGGCCATGCCCGGCCGGGACGCTGGAGAGCTGACGAGTGCTCTGCAGGCTTGACTCTACCATACAGATGGTTGCAGGTTTGGGGGATTGGCCAAGACGCGATGGAGATGATATTGCACCTGGTCCCTGAAGAATGGGTAAGACCAGCACGCAGAGAAGGGGAGGGGGCACTGCCAGCAAAGGTACAGTGTGAGCAAAGGTGTGAGAAGAACATGGGAAGGAGGTGGTAGCACACGATGCTAGAAAGGGCGGGTCACCAGAGCAGAGGGCCTCTTCCCAATGGGTGCTAGGGAAGGGTGAGCCGGAAGTGCTGCCAGCAGTGAGTCTGGAGGCAGGAGTTGGGGGGGGAGGCGGGGAGTAGACTGGGAGGCTGAATGAAGGGCAGCCGCGATGGCACCAGGCGTGGAAAGGTCAGGTGGGGCAGGGGAAGGACTGCTTAGACGTAGCAGATGGGCAAGTTGCTGGTCATCCCTCGAGGCTGTGATTCTGGGTGATGAGGAAAATAATGGGGGAACATGGGAGACTAAGCTGGTGTGGGGAAAGGTGGCACTTTATTGGGAGCTTTGTAACGGGCTTCTCCTACCATGTCCACGGCTAGTCCCTTTTAACGGGATCCAGTTGTCAAGTCGCAAGAGAAATAGGGCTAACCGTGAGATTCTGGGGGAATGACGTTTGTGGGGACTCCTGTGCTGCAATCTAATTCCAGACTCCACCTCGCAGACACCACTGGGAGGATCAAACTTCCCAAGCTCAAAGTGGTGCAACCTAAGAGTCAAACACGGAAATTCAGTGACCTACTTGGCCTGCGCCTGCGGAGCTGCTCGGTCACAGCTTGGCTTGTGGCCTGGCCACCTCCCTCTCCCCTTCCTATATTTTTCCTTTTACTGAAGAAATTTCCCAACAGTTGCCAGCTTCTTCCACCATCACTGGCCATTCCTCATGGCCAGAGGCAAGAGGCTGACAACATGGAGCAGAGTCTTTGTGTTTTTGTCTTAATTTTTTAAAACCTCTTCTTCTCAAGCCAATTACTAATAAATTCATACACTGCAAGATTTTTCTCAACACCACTTTGTGGGGCCACGAGTCTCCCTCAGCCTGCAATTTTACTGAGTGACTCCAACTGCGAGATTAAGGCATCTAGTCATGCACTAGGATACGATGTGATTCAGAGTTGAGCTCTCCGGACTATTTCTTGTCCTATGTCCTCTTGCCAGGAACAGCCCCGTACAGCGGGAGCGGTCTCATGTTCCTGTCAGTCTGTAGGGTGGGAAGAGGCCTTTTTCTTACTGACAGGTCAAATTTTGCAAAGTCACTGCTTAAATGTCACAATTGAGAACATACCTATCAAAGAGCAAAATGAGGGCACTCCCTCCCAATCACCACAGCGGCAATTTCATCCTGAAAGAGCCAAGTGAAGGCAAACCTGGTGTTCCTTCTCCCCGAAGGGTGTCTCAATTTCAAAACCAAAGAAAAAGGTGGCCATGAAAGGGGATGAACTGTTACAAACGAGGTGAGTTACATGGAACAGCAGACCCTGTAGACAGCAAAGCTCCCTGAAAATACTAATTCGCCCCAGCAAAGACTGTTCATTTCACAATTAACCAGGTTTAGAAGGCTTTCTTATAACTCACTCAGAGATTAAAAATGTATACATGTGCCATGGTCTCTGCCATTTTGATTTTTGGAAATGTCATTCCATAACTCGTGACAGTTTTAAATGTTTCCTGTTCCCACAGTCAGCTCCTTCCTGTACCGCTACTAGACTCACCAAGAGATAGGACTATCTCAACCACATTGTGATATTTCTATGAGCCTCTAAGCAGAAATTACTGTTAGGACAATGCAGAAAAATTTTCAAAGGAAGCCACTCTGATCTGACTTTTTGAAGAAATTCTTTAGTGGCACTAAAAAGAGAAAATAAAGAGGAAAAATGATAGAACAAAACAAAATCAAAACCAGAAAGAGTTTTCCAAAAGAAATATATAATACAAATACAGAATCTCCAACCAAGGGAAAATGGATGTTTCATGTAACTGAGAAGCCGGTAGGGATAAATCCTTGTCATATTTTAGGTGTTAAAATTCTCTTCCAGTCTATTTCTACCACCCACTTGTGATAGATCTGTTTTATTTGCATGCTGCCATGTGCCAGGACTCAAAACACCCTTTCAATCATGCTAAGTTCTGGCATTCACCAAGCCCACCTGTTATGGACATTCGAGCCTCTGATAGATGCTTGAGGGCTAAACATTCCATGACCTTAGTCTATAATTTACCCAGATGATTAATATCCGTAACAGGAAGGAACAAATAAGCTTCCTTCTCTTTCGTTTTAATGCAGTTAACTGAGATCGACTACCTTGACCAGAAGTGTTGTCCTAATACCTCATGAGCCCCTGTTCCCGGTGTGAGATCTCAACCAGTTAACCTATCAAGTCTTCATTTGCCAAAAGACTGTGATTATTCTGTTACCTTATCATGCATTGGTGTTTTCAATTCTCAAGAGGGAGTTGCCCTAGAATTCAGGGTGAAGGTTGGAAATTCTTGCGTGCTTGCGCAGTATTTGGTCAGGGAGCACTGGAGGAAAGGGACCAAGCAGTGATCTGGCCTCACTGGGGAAGTCTAGATTCTACCAGGCAACAGGGTTGGGGCTTGACAGCAGGACAATTCGGGATTTCGGGAGGGCCAAGAGTAGAGAAGGTGAAAGCCTCACTTGGTTCCCATCTGCCCAATCTCTCCAAGAGCCATTATTTGTTTGCCAGGGAGGAGGGTGGTGGCCCAGGGTGATTCATTTCAGAGTGAACAAACACGAACTTTCTGTGGAAAGAGCTACTGTTTGCAAGGCCAGGCACTGCTATGTGAAAACTCTGCAGCAAGGCTGGCAGATCCGTGTGGCCTACCAGGAGGTCACTGCTCTGGGGGGAGCTTGTTTCCTGTCAGCCTGTGAAGGGTAGAAGGACTGTATAGAAGGGCAGGGTCTGTGGGTGTATCTATCATCATAAGGACAGACGAATGATAGAGTTGAAAATGACCTTTCTAGTCCAAGCACTCATTTTAGGATGGGATACTACAGCCCAGAGATGAGGCAATGACTTGCTTTACCGAGTTAACGGCAGCTCTAGGTCTCCAGACTCCTAAGGCACTCACTGCCCCTGTGCCCTATCGAGATGCTTCCTGAACTTTTCAGTCATTTAGCAGAGACCAGGTGTCTGGATCACAGAGCTTGAGGCCAAGGGACAGTTGGTTCCATCTGTAGATGAGACACTTTGAGGATTTTTCTCATCCTACACAAGAGTCTAGTCTGACATTATAAACTTAGCTGACATCACTGAGAAGTAGTAGCTGACACAGTGCCAAAACAGACAAGGACCTGCTTGAGGGAGGGTCTACCGACAACAGCTGGCACTTCCAGAGCGTCCATGAGTGGTCTGAAAGTTCCTGAAGTCAAGCAATGTGTTCACCATGCCAGCTGGTGAGAATGATGGGAACATGAAGTCCCATAGACTGGCTAATGCATGGAAAACTAAACAAAGACTGACGGTGACTATTCCTTCTACTACATTCAATAGAACTCATAAAATGATTGCAACTGGGGTCGAGCATGATCTGGGTGTTTCTGATAACTCTTTGAAAGCTTCCATGAAAGAAATTAATTTTATATGAGATGGGCTGAACAATGAATATTGTTCTAAGACAAATAATATGGAATTTCCCCCAAGTGTGGAAATGGTTGTATCAATTTTATAAAGTTTCAGGGGACTACAGCATTGTGGCTAAAAGCATGAACTCTGGGCCCAAAAGGTCTACAATCCAATTCTGCCCCAGGACAGTGTATGCGAGCAAGTTTTACTTCACACCTCTGTACTCAATCTCCTCTTCTGTAAAACAATAGGTTGTACATTCATAGGGTTGTGAGGAATAAAATAATAGATACCTGCAACATTTACAACAATGGCTGCCACACAGTGAGCACAATGTATTCTTATTTATTACATTACACTCTACAAATATGGAGGTCTCAAGCTGTGGATTCCTGCAAAATAGGAATTGATCTTCAAGTTGAACAGTTCACAGGGAATAAGTAGAAAAGAGATAAGAACTTAGGATCTTGGTCAAGAACTCAGTGGTAGGGCACATGCCTAAGGATGAGTGAGGCACCAGAGAGCAATTCTCCCTGCAAGTTCTAGGAAGTCAGAGGCATCAGCCACTGGCAGGACAGCCAGGGAAGAGAGCTGTGTCTCTTGCGTGGTTAAGGAAGGTTTAAGCACAGACAGTGGAGACAAAAGAGAACAAAACTTTTCTTTTGATCCACTAGTGAAAATAAGTAAAATGTGCCTAGTCTAGGTCCCCTGCTCAGTCCTGGGGAGGGAAGACTCTTCCCTACATCCCCCCTACCAAGACCAAGTAAGCTTCTAGTCAGCCCAATGGATGATCAGATTTCCCAACCCAATGAATAGGGGAGGGCTTTGATGCGCACTAATTAATAAGGCAGGCACATCTACGAGGTTAAGTTAGCCTGTGAAGCTCAACAACAGAAATAAGCTACCTATACTATGAGGAATAAGAGCTCCAGCTACAATGTAGGTTGATTTTGTATTTGAGTTAAATTTGTATATGAGTTAATTCTGAATGAACGTCAAGAGCATGAATCTCAAAGCGACCTATTATATTAGTTCCCTTACTGGAAGGACTCAGGTGCCATAAAGCGGTGCTGGTGGGGAGACTTAGTCTGAGTGAGCACGGTACTACCTAAGGTCTCAGGGGAAGCTGAAGAGGGATCTGTATTGTTTACCCAACTCCTGACCCCAACCCAAAAAGAATTCAGGTGAGAGCACCGGGGTTGGGAAGATCAACGGGCTGCTATCTGACACCCACAGACAGGCCACACGCTTTGATGGCAACAGTCCTGTGGGACAACAATCTACAAGAGCCAGCACCGACAGACAGTGAGCAACCTGGGGCAAAATTGTATTGTCAGGTCCCCCTATCCTGCCCCAGAGTCCCAGAGTGAATCCCCTGCTATCAGGAAAAGCCCCTGAAACCCTGGGACGAAGCTCAATCCAGGAGAGACCACAAGGAAGAGAACAGGGTGGCTCCTGAGTTGGGGGAGGCAGGTTTGACCATAAAACTGCATGCTGGGAAAACAGACCACCACACTGATGGGACAGCCCCATGAGCGATTTTTCAGTGCTTTCGGTACCCCAGGTTTAGACGAACCCTGTAAACTCAGCTCCCTTAAAGCAGAAGAGAAACTAGATGTCAGTGTTCTCAAAGCCAGTCTTCTCTAAAAGGGGCACTTGTTTTTTAAAGGTCAGATAACTAACTGAAGCCAGGTGACTCGTGTTCTATTTGTCAGACTTGACACCATAGATTGTACGGCCCTGTTTCTACAGATCAAGATGAAAAAGAAATGTCACTTAAGGACCTCACACCACCAGTTGAACATGTAAAAAATTAACTCTTCAGATTTTATGAAAAGGGGTTAATGTTTATAAATCAGCTTACTATTTGGAAAACCTTTAAAAACTGCATCTACCAGTTATTTTTGCTAGGTATAAAAACACATCCACAGCACGGTATCATGGCAACTGAGTATGCAAGCCAGGAGTATCACAAACACCACAAAACCTGGTTAATATGAATTCACTTTTAGCTTAACATCAGAAATAAATGCTAGAGCCTCTGAGAATGGTCATATTGGACAAGGAAATGTATGAAGCAGTGATTAATCCAATAGCTGTGAAATAGGACATTTCATTTTAAAACAACCAGTGACTACAAGTTAACTGTAAAAATAAGATGAGACAATAGCATGCAAGTTAATGTCAAGCTTCCATTAAATGAAAAGACCACTGAATATGTTCTGTTGGTTTTACTGTTTCATTACTCAAGGAAAGAGCATTAGATGTGGAATCAAAAATCCCAGGCAGAATCCCTGGCACTGTTGAGCTGCTTAAGAGTCAGTTCATTATTTGGCCTCATCTACAAATGGGAACATTAACATCTGTAATTGCTTTCAGAACCGAATTAAAAAATGTGTCCAAGCGCTGTATGAACTGAAAAGTATTATCAAAATAATATATAAAACTGTACATTTTGTAGGGTAAATGAAAGTTATCAGGATTTTTCCACCCTCCCGCCATTAGCATCAATGACTGACACCTGTGGTCTTACACGCATGCCTGATGGCGGGGTGTGGAGTATGGTGTGGGTGTGCATAAGTGGTCACACCTGATCATGGAGGCAGACCATGTAAGGATGGCAATAGAGGACCGTACAGCAGAGTATGACGGGGTTCAGGAGAGACCAGCAGAGAGACCAGAAAGAGTAAAGATTTGCTGGGGGCCAGGAGGCTTCCCAGCCTCTGGCTCCCAGGAATCCCTAGCTGCCCTGCACCTGGCTGCCTCACTAAAATGGTGTAGAAAGATCATTAAAAGCCTGAAAAAGCCATTGAGGGCTCCAGGACTCCTCCTTTACACGTCTGCCCGGATCATAGAGAAGTGGCTCTGTGCCTTTCTGGCACTGCACATTTATATTACATATAATGTATATTTATATATTTGATATAAAAACTTTGTACCTAAGTAGGTAGTGGCTTATAATTTTTCAAGTGGAGTTAATTTTTCACATGACTCAGTTTTCACAACGAACACACGTACATGCCTGTTACAGGCTACAAAACCTAGCAGCAGATCATGGTGGAAAGACAGGGCAATCTCTGTGACAGGGACTCGCTCTCGTTATCCCAGGATATAGAATTGAGAAAATAGAAATATGGATATTTTAGTTTGACTTAGAGTCTCGCTATCTAATCCTCTTGATATTTAGTTAATTCTGTAAAAAGGCAAACATAGCTGGGAACAAATGTATAATAATTAGCAAGCGCCACATAATCTTGGTTCTTTGCTTTGATCTAAAAATCAAAAGCATATTCCACTGTGTATTTATAGAGGGTAATTCTAGTCGCTTTAAGTAACTGACTTGGTTTATCCTTCATTCTTGGCAAACACACTAACTGAAAGGTCTCAACAAAAGAAAAAACTAAACCAAGGTTCATCAGAAGACCTTTTTTTTTTTTTTTCCCAGAAAAACTTAATAAGACATGGAACATTCTTTTTTATTTCTGCTGTCTACAGAGCTGAAGATTTAGTAACAACTTGAAGAAGTGAGTTAATCCCTTTGTAACCCAGCCAGGACAGGGTTTATTTTCCTACTGTTATGATGGTAACTTAGAACACACAGGACAACAATATCAAGTATCAATTCCCTCCAAAGTTGTAACTTTCTAAATGGAGTGATTAGTAATTTGTCAAGATTATAGTTGAACATCCAAATAATTTCTACATACTACTTTGAACCTCTGTGCCACCTTCTATATTAAGTCCTCAAACACTATCAAATATAAAATAGGTATTATTTTCATGAAATAA
Organism: Talpa occidentalis; assembly: GCF_014898055.3. Classification (NCBI taxonomy): domain Eukaryota; kingdom Metazoa; phylum Chordata; class Mammalia; order Eulipotyphla; family Talpidae; genus Talpa; species Talpa occidentalis. Next base: position 10,743,401 of record NW_023601543.1, read on the forward strand.
GACTACAGGTGTTATGGGTAGCTAAATTCAGACATTCAAAAGATTAAATGTCTTGTGTTGGGGGGTGGGGGGGGGCCGAGGTCAAACTAAGAATAGAATCTCAAGTACTGTCACCTGTCCAGATCATAAATCTAGAAAACTTTCCACTTTCTGGCTAGCAGTTAAGTACATAGTCCAATCGAGTCTATGTGTTTTTAACATATGTTTTGCAGTACGAAAATGAATCTTCTAAAATGATTTGTGGAACTATCATTTAATTAAAGATGGTACTGCTTGTATGAACAATGGACTATAAAGGATTCATACACAAAGCAACTTTTCTCAAATCCAATTAAATTTGCTAATATCTAAATAAAATAATTCAAATATGTGAGCTGTAACAACTAGATAGATTTCAGCTCCTGTGTACTTACACCATATACAGTAAACCGGTGTTGTTATCAGCACTTATGAACAAGAACATCGCAGAACAAGTCAGTCACGTTCTGATAACAATGAGCAAGTCAGTGGTAGGGGAATCCAAACTTCTCTAACCCAGTAGTCTCCTAGTCCATGGTACCAAGGAGTTCTAAAATGGGCTTCAAAGGGGAGTGTGTCTGTCTGAGGGGTGGTAAATTTGTTACAACATACAGAACTTTTGGTAAAAATTCATGTTCTATTGACATGTTTGAAGTATAGCAAATCAGGTTCCCCACCTAATCCCTGCTCCGAAGATCTTGTGTGCTAACTTTTGGTTCACATACATGAAATCTTCCTGGAAGGTGTAGTCTGGGAACCTAGCAGACATCTGTTTCCATCCAAGTAACAGCAGCTGAAACTGAAGTGGAAACTACAGGATTAGCCTCTATAGGGAGTGGGAAAAACTGCTTGGAAATGCTTTCAAGGGATCTTCTGCCAGCTAATCCAGAGTGCAAGTGAAGGCTTCCAGAAGGAACGAACCCGGCCAACCCACCGGGTCGAGGGATAGTGTTTGGACACATTTCTGGGGACTGAGCATACAGGGAAAAACAAGACAGCTTTGCAAGAATGTAGAATGTTTTCTGCAGAAATAGGGGCAATAGCTGCACACTACAATCTGTCCTCTCCATCCTGGTCTCACTGTTCCAGCTGTAACAAGAATGTGTTTTTAATAATTTGCACTTAACACCTCAACACCAAAGTTTGGGACTGGATCCAGCAGAGACCAATGTAGTCCTCAGTGAACTGCTCCACTGCTCTCCAAATGCAGTTGATTTTGCTGGAATGACCAACACTTGATGATTGTAACACCTTTAAAGATCATCCTGCCTCTCTATGAGAACTAGAGGTTATTTGGCTCTGGTGTCAGTGGTGAAAACAAAATTTACAAGTACACTCCTCTCTTTATTAAGGCTCAGCAATGTCTGAGTCACAAAAAAGTTCAGATTCAAAAATAAGCCAGTATTCTTTTCCAACTCCATGCCAGAATTCCAGAAAATACATTACTTTTAAAATAAGACTCCAATTTTTTTCCCCAAGTGAAACTAAAGCATGTACTTTACATCTTCTTTCACAGGACGCTGTGCCAATTTAGGCCAGCTGCATGGTGTGAGAAAGCCAGGCTCCCAAGTGTGTAAAATATATGAAATTATTAACGGGTGAAGTCGGCAACATTCACCTTAAAATGCATCCAAAAATAATATGAGTTGCTGGCTAGAGGGATGGGTAGACAGGTGATAAAGCAGGAAGAGTGAAATGTTCATGGTGAATGCTGCCAGGTTTTCATCAGTAAATGTCAGGGGAAATGAAAATACAGATAAGCGAAAACTTTTTCAAATCGGTTGCAGCTGGACACGAGCAGGTACCAGCTTCCCAACAGCACTGCAGCTGGAAGGGCCGACGTGCTACCATCTGGGATAAAGGGACCAGAGCGAGTGAGCAGCACAGCCTCCAAGTGAGGGGAATGTGCCCAGGCCATGGGGACACGTTTCAGGCCTAATAAGTCCCGAAAACTCTCATAACGAAAGTGCAACATTGCACACGCCTGTCCTCAGCCTTGGGCAGGGTAGTCTGAGCAAGAGGCCGAGGGTGAGACATTTCTGAAGGATCCCCAATCCATTCACTGGGGGACAGCACTGGGAGCCAGCCTCCAAGTCTCTTAACCACCTTTCCCCTTTTATGGTCCTTTCCAGTTGAAAGCATATACTCATCTGCTTCCAGATTCCTAAAGGTACTAGGATAAAATAATCTAAATATAACAGACGGGTAAGCGGTCACGGTAACTAGAAACCAAAATGTAACTTCAGCTTTTGCAGGCCGGTGCCTTAACACCACGGCTTCAGTGTGACGGGCTGGCTGGAGAGCTTTTGTCTTTGGTCCCACAACAGAAATAGGACCCTGGCTTGGAGGGGAGTCGGATAGGTGTTATTCAAATTTTATTTTCAGTAATAACCTTTACTTCAAGTCAATCAAGTAAGTGTTCTCCAGTATGTTGAAAATGTACTGCCAAACATACTTGTAAACACACTTGTATGTGTCCGGGGTTTTTTTTTTTTTTTTTTTTTTGTGGGGGTGGGGAGCAGCTGAGTTTTTCTTTTCTTTTCTTTTCTTTTCTTTTTTAGTATTTCAATATACTTTTAAAAATCTAACTCCCGTATTGATGAAACCTCTGGGAATTCTAGGATTCCATGGACTAAAACTCAAAAACCACTAGACTGAAGGACCCTTTATTTGTAGTGTTGGTGTTTGAGATCTACAGCCTCGAGGGAGGATCAGCAGCCACCACACCCTCTAGAAAGTACTATCATGCTGCTACCTTCCCTTCCTTGTCCCTTCTAGTATCTAACTCCAACTTTCTGCTCCACTGTCCTCAGCCCCAATTCTCCGGTTTTACTCAGATGAACGGTGAAGAGGGGGCACTGATGTGCATGTGCTTGTCTACTTGCTGGTGGTTAGAAACAAACGGAAACTTTCCAGAATCTGAAAACAAAGCACATGTCCCATATTACTAACTCTTCTCAGCCACCACCGAAAGAAACGTCAGCACCTCAACTAATTCGACAGCAGGCCTCAGAACATCAAACTGAGACCATGTAGTGATATGTGTGCCAAAGTGTTCAGGGGTGAAGAGTCCAGGGGGGCTACAGCAGCCTTTGAAATGCATCCCCCAAATTAAGATGGATGGATGGATGCATGGATGGATGGATGGATGTCCGGATGGATAAGTGATCCTACAGATTAAAAGTGTTTAATGTAGACTCTGGGTGGCAGGAACACACACGTTCGCCATAGAACATCAGCTTTTCTGTCTGGACAACTTCATAACAAAAGGTTGGGAAAATGATGCCATGCTCTAATGAGGCAGGAGGGGGCTGTTTCATTAGAGAATGGGCAGCAGTGATGGCAGAGGACTGAGATCAGAGGAGTGGGGAGTCAGAGACCTAAGACAATCCAGTGCAATGCCATGGCAACGCTGAGGTTTGTAATTTATCAAACGCCTTCCCTTCAATTCCTTGTAACTATAGTAAATGCCTACGCAGCCTCTGACACTAAACAAGAAGTGCTATGGAGAACACCAGAGAAAATGCCAGGATTCTTACTTCTCAGGAGCTTCCAGTTTCCCGGGGGATAGAGTCCACTGAAAACAGCACCCCCGATCAAATCTTTGGCTCTGTGCCTTGGGTGTCAGCACTAATCCCAGGAGAGGGGCAAACGAGTTGGGTCAAGATCCTGGGGGAAGCCTCTGAGGACTGGTAACACAAGGGCATACATATCTGGCAACATATGGGATGGCAGAAAAAAATGAACGGGTTGTATTATGTCCAGGTTCAAATCAAGCAGTCTCGTGAACCCAGTGCCAAGGGTGAAACTAACTGCAATTAGTCCACACTGAAACCACGTCACTGAGCATAAGACAATATGGATTAGGACTCCCTAGTCCAAGTACACTAACAACTACACAATCCCTCATCAAAGGCACCACTGGCTCTGGGTATATATTTCCTATAAATCCGATGGGATATCTTAAATAAATTATTAACCCATAGTTCTGAGGAATCTATGAAAATGGTGAGATTGCACGGTTTAAGAGTTGTCCATAGACTTGCAAAGACCACAGGTTGCTTTACTACTTAGGCAAGAAACTGTCAGACAAGCCAACTGTTCATCCAATACATGGACATGCTTCAGTGAGAGATGCGAAGTTAATCTGGTTGCTAGAAGAGAATGAGGGTGTTGTTCTAAACACATTTGCCTAGATACTTCATCCTTTTTTATTTAAATTCATTTAATTCCTAGAGCTGTTTATTTTTTTAATTATTTTTTAAAAAGATTTTTATTTATTTATTTGTACAAGCCCTGGGTACAGTCAGAAGCGCGGGAGGGTGAGAGGGTTCACCAGAGCCAGAGCGGAGAGCAGAACAGAACAGACAGACCGATGAAATACACTGCTGTGGGGAGCAGCGGGCAGCAGGAGAGGTCTGCGCACCATGTGGGACCCTCGCCGGTGGCTGGGGATTGAACCGGCGCTGCAGAGACTGCGGGCAGCTTCGCAGCCCAGCGCTTAACCGCTGCGCCACCAGGGGAGGCCTGCTAGAGCTATTTAAACAAAGCTGAAATATTCACAACTAAAGCAATAATGAAATAAATTATACCTATTATTAGCACAGTTCTCCACACTGGCCTTTCAACACATAAGGATGATATTATAATGATGATAAAAGTACTACTCTTTCTCGAGCATTATTAAGGGTTTTGGGCTTAGTATTTTGACTTCTATAAAAAGCTTTGACCTCAGCTATGCTTATTGTACTGATCATAATTAAATGTATATGATTTAGCGATGACCTTAATCTAATGAAATGTCTTAAATTCATGGTTATAGGACGCACGAGTCAGGGTTTCAAACCCAGGCTGGAACTTAATGAGCATCCAACAATCATCTCACAAGTATAGATCTCTTTTACAACTGAGCATCTGTTGTTGGCTTCTCAAGGCTTTGTCCTATTAATAGAAGAGTTGATGGAGGAAAATCCTAAAAGAACTTCCACACTCACTGAGTTTTATGATGTTAAAAAGCATTAATAAAAAAGTAAGTATTCACAAGTTCCTACTGAATTTGAACTAAACTTGAGGACACAGCTGAGCACAAATATTTTATACTTGGGGTACTTGAGTGGCTTCCCTTGCCTCAGCCTTTGTGCAATCCTGATTAGTCACTTACTGACTCCTAGCTTTTGGTTGTCATCTTCCTAGAGAAGACAGCAGGACTTGCAGATAGATAAATTATCCATGTGGGAACTAACATACTATACACTAGCCCAAAATAAAGTAAAGCACTCTGACCTGATTTGCATTCTGACTCAATTTGGGATAAATTATTAAATTTCCTGAAACGGGACTACCTTGTAAGTCTCCAGGCATCATTAAGGGAAGATAAAAAAAAAAGTTTAAAAAAGGGTGATTTCAACTGGCTGAAGTTTCAGGTGGTTTGACTCTAGCTACCTCGAAGGTCAGACATCCCAGTCTTCATTTCCCATCGGTTGGGCATAGATTTGAACTTCAGTGCCCCAATCTAATGTCTTTCACAGGCATCCTAATCAAGCCCAACCTTTAGGGTGGACTTCCAGGGCAGAGCACAGTACACTTAAACTGTGAAAAAAGGTTCAAACATTTATAGGCATGCAAATTTATCATCTCATAGTGGGCAAAGGAGATACTTTTTAAAGATAAAAGAATATTATAGCCAAAGTTCCCACTGATTTTATGTTCTTACAAAGGGTTCTCTTGTAAAAAGCTCAGTTCAGTCGCACCAAGCAAATAATATTTCACAGAAAACTACTGTCTGTGGACATCAGCAGTGCTGTGTGCACTTGTCCCTCAGCTTTCTACCAAGTGCCAAATGAATTCTGCTGGAATATGGCACAATAATCTGAGACTCTACTTTTCCAGGGTCCAGTCAGGACCCTTTCTCTAAGTGAGGCAGTTTCTCTCCTAAAGTGAAAATGAATTCTTACTGTATCAGAGGATGGGAAAGTTAGGAGATGCACAAGAGGTCAAAATTAAGTCCATTAAATCCCAGCCCTGGATTTAGTCACCATAGAGACAGCAGGGATAAATAAACCAGTAACCTTAACAAATGTGCTTCACCTTTGCCAGACAGATCTCCAACTCACCATTATTTTTACTCAAGTATCTTGTAGTCCAAACATAAGTGAGGAGGAGGGCTACAAAACCAAACAGATCAAGACCCAAAAGAAATAGGAAGGCTCCTGCAGGCAAATGGCAGGCAAAGGGTCAAGCCCTCCCCCCCCCACCCCCCCGCCCATTCCCCAGCAATGTGCTCTCCGGTCCCCTTGAAAAGGGATTGCAACATGAAGCTCCAGAGGCAATGACATATGGGGAAAATATGTGGTGCTAAAGCCAGAGGAAACCATGTCAAAAAAGAAAAACAGACATGAAGTAACTGACCTAATTAAAGGAGAGAAGTCTACTTCCAGCAGGGAAGCAAGTCTATCTGAAACTGGAGGGGAGGGGCCGCTGTGGAAGCACTCGAGACGCTCAGGGGAATTGCTGTTACTTGTCTAAGGCAAACAGCAGAGGCCATGGCATTGCCCTTGAGTTAGAGCTCCTTTAAGATTCTACTAACGTGTCCCCTGAAACTTTAGACATGAAGATTCATGGTCTGGAGCTGTGACAGAGTCACAAAAAGCTCTAAAACCAGTATTTCTATTTTGTCATGTGGGCACCAAGATACCTCTCCACCAAACCACAGGGAACAGCAGAGAAAGAAAGATGGCGGCGTGCGAGGCTGGAGAAAGGCAAGCAAGAAGGAAGCACGGTATGGGGACTCTTGTCTAGGCTACTGGCAGGTGTCCTCATTGTGTCTCCTGAATACCTACTGCATGATCTGAGGAGATAAGGCAGCTGCAATGTGGAGCTGATTTTCAGGAGGCAGAAGCCAAAAGATTCTCAGTCTCCAAAATGTGCAAGCAATAGGACAACGACATGAATAAAACCTCAAGAAAGTGTGGCTTACATCTGTCCATGGGCCTTCGAGTTCTTGTCCATAGGTACCCGTCATTTTACAAGGTCATAATCATGACACACAATTTTGTACCCTGCCTTTTTTTTTTTAGCAATATTATATATATTATACAAATTCTTTTGTATTGCCCCACAAGTGTCAACATTATAATCTTGAAGAGATTCACAGAACCCACTGCACAGCTATCTCATAATTATTTAATCAAAAAGATTTCTTGAGTGAATGAACCAGTTCCCTAAGGTTGGACCTATAAATTCTTTCTAATTTTTGGTCCTTACAAGGACCACTGTGATGAAAGCCTGTAATATATACCTTTTCTGGTTTTAACAGGACAATCTGTTTCTTAGAACCCATTTTCCAAAATGGATCTGAGGGTACTGATTTTGGCAACTTTTGCCCAATCATTCTCCCAAAGGCCTTTTACCAATTTACAACACTACTGCCATTGAATGCTTGTTTATCAGTTTCAAGGGAACCATATCAACAGCAAGTCTTCATTTTGTTCTGGATTTAATAAGTGAAAAATACACCTTGCATATACTTGTCTTTGCATAACAGTGAGGCTCAGTGTTTTCCCACATTTATTTACTTTGTGATAAAACATGAAAGTCTGTCTCGCCCCCTGCAAGCCCCTCCCCCCAGAAGCTGGAGAATTTATGTAGCCAACTGTTTTGGGGCATCTACCATGTTGCAGGCCTTACAATCTGTATGTGCTCTGACTGTAATATAGAAGTTAATTACCTTGTCAAATAAACCACGAACTTTTCCTGGTGTGTTTTCCTTTCCACTCTTGTTTTCTAGCTTCAGTGTGGTATAATGAACAAGAACTGTATGCATTTAAGGGACACAACGCAATGATTTGACGTGCGTCTACAACGTGAAATGATTTAATTATTCCTATTTTCTGTGAACTTATTTATTCTAGAGTCTCATATATTCAATAATTATAAAATTAAACATTTTAATCCCTACTTCATGATTCTTGAGATAGTCAACATATTTAATGGCCTTTTTTTAATCAGAAGTACCTAAAACAGGGCCTCCCTGGTGGCGCAAGGGTTAAGACGCAGCCTGTGAAGCCGTCCGCAGTCACTACAGCATGAGTTCGATCCCTGACCAGCCAGGGAGCAACCCATATGGCGCGGCAGTCCTCTCCTGCCTTGCCTGCTGCTCCCCTCAGCCGTGTACTTCGGCTGATCTGCCTGTTCTGCTCCCCACTCTGTCTCTGGTGAATCCTCTCACCACCACCCCAACCTCTGGCCTGTACCCCCGCTCTTGTATGCATAATAAATAAATCTTTAAAAAAGTACTTAAAACACATTTTAAAATGAATGTTACATTTATCTTTCGAAGTGATTGGTTTTTTTACCTTTCCCAGATGCAACTGGAAGTGAACCCCAGGTTTATCAAAAAAGATTCAACCCCAAATAGGTTAAGATTTCCTTTGCTTTCTCAGGCCGAAGACAAAAAAAAACTTAGAAGCATGACTGCTTTTGTATAGCATTGCTTTAGGGTACTGTGCCCTCGATACTCAAAGAGAAGCAGGTTCTCATTCTAGCAATGACACCACCTTCAGGCCTTACCTCAGACCGACCACTTACCATGGACCTACCCAGGCAAGTTAGAGCAGTACCAGGGTTGACCCTAGGACTTCTCCAAAATAAGAGGAAACACCCATACTCCATACTCTGCTGATGCTCCTTTTCTTAACCAGGAACCATCAGGAGGTACCTCTCCCCGCAAATGTATACTTCAACCCTTTTAATGTATCCATTAAAATGAGCATCACCCCAAATCACGCACTTAAACATTAATAAGCTGATAGTTGGAGAGAAAGCGTGACCCTAAGTTTGAGATGTCAATTTCATCTAGACCTTCGGCTGACAATTCTCACACCTCTAAAGAGTTGGTCTTACAAATGAATAAAACATTCCAAGAATGGCAACGTACCTTGTCCTTAGTGCCAAGGAGACATCAGAGAGTGGTGGAGTGTGTGACAAATTTCAGTGTTCACACTCCATCTAAAGCTATGGCAGCTGTTTGGCTCCAGCCCAGTTTGCCAAACAGGAGTGAAGACTCACTGCTGCCAGATCTTCTGATAGAGATCTCAAGAGAAGCTGAAAATCTGGGATTTTTACAATGCGAAATCTTACAATTTTTAAATGCTGGCACACTGAAAATTTTAAAAGGATCCCTCTGTGTGCCAGATCCAGCCCACCAATTTGAGACCTTGGCTCTAGACTGCTGATTTCCAAACTCTTTCAGCCTGCGAAATCCATCTGTGCTGATTTGGAGCTCACCAGCAGGAGAGGTCACATCAATATCCATGGCACAAAACAAATCATGACAACTACTTATATTTGTGTGTTTTGTGAATTATTAAAAAACTGCCAAATCAATACTAAAGTGACCATATGTCAGTGATACAAATATTTCAGGGATGTGAAATACATGTTTAATTGATGAGCAATACTGCAAGTACTACAGAAACAAACACACAGGACCAGCTTATGTACGTGTTAGGAATTAGGTTGTGTTCATTTTTTCGCACCAAATCATTCCATAACTAAAAGGTGGCCATATGGAATCATTTCAAGTTCTTGAATTGTAATGCTTATCTGTGATAAATGTATTATCATTAAAACAAAACAAAGTATCATCACATGGGAACTGCAAAGTCCACTTTCCTAAACTGCTCGATTACTGCAGATGAACTTAGAAAAAATAGTGTGAAATGCACAGTTCACAGCAGTGAACTTGGGGCCCAGGCACAGCTGCATTCCCAGCCATGACCGCATCCTGGACTGTGTGCGCTTCCGACCAGGTGGCACAAGTCACAGGCTCCAAGAGCTGAGCAGAGACAGGACACTGAATTGCACCCCTGCATCCCATTCTATTCAATATTGGGCAATTTAATTTTTATTTAATTTTATTTCATTATTTTTAAAACAATATTTGCTTCCCCCCACCCCCTCAGATTGAGTCCCCTTAGTGTTTCCTTCCCCAAGGCACCCGTGCACCATCACCTCAGTCCCCTGTGCTCCTCCCACCCTCTGATCCCTCTCCCTCCTCCTCCCCTGCAGGATGTCTCTGGTTTATAATTTTCTGTTTTTGCTTTGTTGTGTTTTGTACTGTTATTATTTTTTTTAACACTGATGTCTTATTTGGTTCCCCTATATTTCTGTTATAAGTGAAACCATCCGATATTTTTCCTTTTCCTTCTGGCTTATTTCACTGAGCAAGGGCAGTTTAATTTTTAAAAAAGAAACCAAAAGCAGCATTTAGTTTCCTCGTCTGCAAAGGGAAAGGAATCTAGGGTTGTACTGTGCTTAAAGAACGTCAAATCAAGAGGTATTATTCTTTTTGTTTTGCTTACTCAACATGCCCAGCTGGGTATAATGAATGAATGAATGAATGGGCTGAATAAATGAATGAAGAAAACTCACAAGGGGCAAGTGCACTGTCACTGCTGAACTAATGCTTGACATCGGTCCCATGTGTTTCTGTTGTGGTGAAACAGAAGTTGCCAGATTCTATTTAATAAACTCACCCGAGTAACTCAGTGCTCTTAAAAAAAAAAAAAAAAAAAAGGCTAAATTTTGGTCAAATTAAAGATGTCACTGGGGTATTCTTAACATCACAAAACCACTTGAATTCAAATGCTCATACAGTATGTCTCGATGTTTGTCAAGATCAAAGGGTGCATAGGAATTACTAAAGCCTCGCCTAGCCAGCACCTCCAGCAAACACGACGGGAAGATGTTTTGCCCTTCGGCCTATCTCCTTAAACAATCTAGACTCTGTTTCTCCGGGAAAATAAAAATAAGAGCTATGAAAGGATGCAAAATCTCTGCTCTTCACACAGAGCACTGTGCCTTCCACCACGTGAGGGGCCCTCACAGGAGGGGAGATGCAAGGAAGGTGCCCTTTGGTTCGTGTTTTCTTTCACTGAGGTGAGGCCAAGGATTTATTTAAATATAGGTTTCTACCACTTAAAAAAAAAGTCTAGAAGCCACCATTATAGGTAAAGGCTCTGAGTGACAGCTAGGCTAAAGTTTCTCCTGGCTCTTGGGCCAGTTGCAGGCTCCAGGCCCTGGGAAGGCCTTCCAAAAACCACCATAACTGATACAATGGATCAAATTTGGATTAAAAATGTGTAAAATCTGCCCCCTTTAAAACAAATGTTCTTAAAGGTTTAATATATCTAGATGTTTGAATACACATGGTTTAGAATCTGGCAAGAATTCTGTGGCAAGTAGATGTAACCTAGGTGACTACTGCCACCTAGTGGGCATCTACCCTAACTGAAATAAAAGGCTACCCCAACTGCCAGAGGTGGGGCAGGGTGTCAGGAGGGCAGGATCGCAGGATGCAACCCGACATCCTGACTAGCTCAGGGGAGCCCCAAGCGAACATCCTCTCTTGCAAACACTCAACCGTGGACAGTGGCCACAGCATGGAGCCCCTGACACTGTGCCTGCAAGAACCAGTCTGGTCTCCGGCTGCTCTGAACTTGAGTGCTGCTCAGAAACCACTTTGTTGCCCTCTGGTAAGGCAACCAAGGTGGGGCACTCTTAGGGGTTCCCATCAGAGGATTGTGCAGAGCACATGGCCTCCTTGTACCCGGAGGCATAAATATGCCTCCCAGTTGGTCACAGCCCTGCCTTCTCGCTGCCTCCTTCCTCCCGGCCACTCTCCTGCTCCTTCCTGTCCACGCAGTGACTTCAGCACATCTCTTTTCCCGCAGGCCCACTGTGCTTCACACCCCCTTTCCGTGTCCCCAAAGCAGAGTAAAAGTGATTTTGTTTCCCCTTGAAAAGACCCTCCCCAGAGAGCTAAAATTCAGGGTAAGCACATGATATTGGCTGTGCTGATGAACACGGACCCAGTTAAGCCTGTACAGAGAACTCCTTACCCAAGGTCACCATGGTCGGGGAGGGCAAGGGAAGTGAGGGGTCTGCACAAGAACGTGTGGCAACGGGGAACACTTACCTCCCAAGCTGGATGTGTGGAGAATGGGATGAACTCAGCTGGAGGCTGCTGGCGACTTCCGGCGTGCCTGAGTCAAAAAAACACAAGAATCAGGAAAACACGAGAATCAAAGAGGCAAAGTTACCTTTGCGGCAGAAAAGTTAGCAATCTCTTAACAACGCAACCCAGAAAGTCAACTTCCTTTAAATTGGCTCAGGGCGACACATCCCGCGCTGTATTTACAACCCTTCAAGTTACAGGAACACTGCCAAGATGGCCTGCCTACTTCCCCAAAGTGTTTATCATATAACATGGCACCGGCAGCGGATCTGGCCCCCTCATTATCAGGCTGTATTAGCGCAAACACTCAGCATTGTTAGTGGAGTGAGCTCACGGCCTAGTTCAGTTTTAAATGAACATTTGGCAATCACCCTGGTAATCAAAACAAATGACTCAGTCGTTTAGAACAGATTTATTAGTTGAGCCTCCCCCCTTAACATCTTTAGACTATTTTGCCACAAGAGGGCTCAGATCCAGACAGAATGTAGAGCACAAGTCACCGGAGGAATATTTACAGATGTCGCCATGACGATGAGGTACTGTGACTGCTGAGGTTATCACCAATCCGCAAGAGGATTAGGATGCAGGCCACGGTCAGGCTGGTCCCGGTGGGGCCGGCCCAGCATCGTGCTAGGAGACAGGTGTGACCTGTGCTTATCGCATCACAAAGCCAGCAGGAACCACCCGCTGCCCACCCGGCCTCAGACGGGTAAGGACACATCACCACTGCCACCCCAGTATTCAGAAAGGAGAAAAAGTGGCCCCAGATGAGCCCCAAAGTGCAAAATCTTGAAACTCACACCAAAATACACTTCTCTATGAACTGTGAAATGTACAAGAGCAACTGAGCTCAGGAAGAGGAGCCCCCATCTGTTCCGTTCACTTCTGTGCTCCCACACCCAGAACAGCGCCTGGCACACAGGAGGCTTTCAAGAAGGACCTAGCAAACGAAATAGGACCAACATACACCAAGCATCACCACCCTCAGAACCGCCCCCACCCCTGCCCGGCTGTTTCCAGGCTGGTTATGAAGCAGTGGTCAGAGATTAAAACAAATAAATGTGCAGAGGGTCCTAACCTGGCATCCCCCACAGCTGCCTGTTGACCTTGGGGAGGGGGTTCTTGTCTGCCAAGTCCAAAACCCAGAGAAAGGCCAATTTGTGCACAGACGGAGAGTTAAGTTCCCAACATGAATGTTTGAAAGGAACTCTTCAAAACAACTCCTCCTACCTATACTTAAGTAGAGACCAGAGTCTCATATCCTATGAATCACACATACTACGTTCATGTTATGTCCCATTTGTCTCACAGAACTTTAAAGTTACTTGGTGGCTGGGACAAAAGTTCTTACTTCTCTTCCATCTGCCGGAACTTTGGAAGGTATGTTCATACAAAAAGGCTTTACTCTCATCTCCCACCACCCACACTCCCTTGGCTGAAACTTACAGTTCTAGAAGGTTCCACACCCTTCTGTGCAGCTGCGAAGATGTAGCAGGCACAGCTGTTCACAGCAAAGGCCCCAGGATGGACTGCCTGGTTCAAGTGCTGGCTCCGCCTTATCCTGGCTGTTCCACCCTCAGGACCTCATAATGGTCTCTGATGTCACAGAGGCAGGCGTGACGCTGCGAGGGCAAGGCCTGCTAAGCACCTAGTCCCAGCACAGCGAAGGCGTCTGCTGAACGTCACATCCAGTGACTGCTATTTCCGCGCAGGCACAGAGTGAAAACACTCTCCAACGTGGACGATTTCATCTGTTGCTACGCACGCTTGTCCCCAAGCATATCCCTCTCGCCTCTTTCAATTCAACCCAACTCAACCCTCAAACCTGTCTGCATTTCACTCCAGCCTTAACACACGACTTCATTTTACTCGCCCTTTGGAATCGATTTTTCCTAGAGACAGAAACCATAACCCCTGGACTTCATGGCAGGACTCTGGCGCTTTCCTCAAAGAACCAAAAGAGCTTCCTCTGGAAGGCTCCATCCCCGCCAGCACCTTCCTTGCCTTCTCTGATCTCCCCACCTCTGCAAGTTTAGGCTTTAGGAGTCAAGGGAGGCGGGGACAGGGAACAGGCAGAGGACTTGCCTTCTAGTAACCACACGAAGGCAGGCCCTGTCTCCGACACCCTGCAGAGGGCAGGAGAGGCCCGAGCACCATGCAGGCAGGGCAGCGCCCGCATTTGGGTCCAAGTCTGGGCCCTGGCACAGGAATCTTGGGTTCATGGTTCATGGTTTCACCATCCAGAACTAGTCCCCAAAGAATGATAAGCAAGGAGGGCAAGATCTTAACTGCGTCTGTGAGTCCGTGCCACCTTCCCATGCTGCTGGCATGGGGTCCCCCTTAACTTTTAGCTGGGGGGGGGGAGGGGGAGGCGCTGACGGCAGGTAGATTTGTGGCATACTTTCCAATTTTCCTGTAACCATGGCTCCGACCAGACATGAGACACATTGTGTTGATGATATTGTGCAAGAATAAAAACAGAACAGCAGCCAAACACACTGGGTAAGATGTGATGACAGCAAAGTAATCCAACAGAAAACACGAACACTTTCGGGTCAGTCATGCTTTAAAATAAATCATGTTAATCTTATCCCATCCTGACAGAATTAATAAGTGCAATTAGACAAACCATTATTCCAGAAGCAGCCAGTAGCTATGTTCTAGTGACATTTACCATCCACACTCGCTCTTTGGGGTTTGACAATAGGGTTGTGGGATGGACACCGAGACCCTATCGTTACCGACAGCCATGCTTAAACGATCCCCAAATCACCAATCAGTTGGGTGGGTGGGTGCAAAAATCAAATCTTTACACTGCAGCTGTTTGAATGAACCTGAAAGACCAGTTGAATCAATCAAAATGGATGAGCCCTGCAGATCCATTGTCTCCTCGAAACTCTCTGAATGCGATTGTCATGGTAACCGCTCCTTCATCACGTCCTTCAGAATATTCTCTCCCACCTAAGTGAACCCCAAATAGCTCCTTAATTAGGCACATTTGTGCTGGCAACGGGGCCGCTTGGACTTCTCTTTGATCTTACTTTTATTCAGATGCTTACACTGCTATGGCCATGAGAAACACGGGCATAGCAGTATTCGAAACACATTTTAAAAGCAACCATAAAATGTAATGCTAAATAAAAATGAGATGGCCACGGGCTGGTTTCCTCTATCAGAAGAAATGGTAACCTGGCTCTCGTTCAGCAAAAATAATTTACTAGTATAAATAAACAGCTCAGATGAAGGATGCACCATCTTGAAAAATTTCGATATAATCAAGATCTACAACATAATCACATGTTTAAGAATATATTAATTTAATAAATAAACCGACAAAGGGTTTTGCAGCCTTCTAAAGCATGATATACTTGCTATTATGTTTGTTTTTTTAAACACTTATTTCTTTATGCATACAAGAGCTGGGGTACAGGCCAGAGGTGTGGGGGGTGAGAGGATTCACCAGAGACAGAGTGGGGAACAGAACAGGCAGACTGACTGAAACACACTACTGAGGGGAGAGGCAGGCGAGACAGGAGAGGTCTGCTGTGCCATGTATGTTGCTCCCTGGCTGGCCAGGGATCGAACTTGTGCTGCAGAGGCTGTGGATTGCTTCATACTGCTGTGCTTAACCCCTTGTGCCACTGGGGAGGCCCATCACTATTATGTTTGAAAGATGAATTACTCCACACGTTTTTACATTTATTTCATATGATAGAATAACATTCTTTGCAAAGTGGAAAGAGGTTTTATCTTTATCCAGTTTGGGGATGTATTAGTACATTAAGAATATTCACAAATTGGAAAAACTGAAAAATGACAATACTCACAAATTAGAAAAGCCATTAATAACAGAACAGGAGAAACTAAAATTACCAGGCATGGGGAACAAATGGAAACAATGCAAACAAACAAATCAAATGGCAAAAGCCAGCGAGAAAAATGGGGCAGCGAATATTTGCTGAAGTCAAAAGGTAAAAACCCTGAAATTCTTGTCCTTTGCCCTAATGTTCAATGATATTTTTGTTTTGTTTTAAGAATACGGAGATTAATGTCCTTTCAATGACTATTACAACAGTTCCCAAATAAAACAAATGATAAAATAAAAATTCACTTAATTGACTGATAGGCTTGAGCTGGTCGTTGCCAAGTTTACAAATCTCCCAAAACTCCAAGCATTCTTTCCTTAAGAGAAATGGAACTTTTTGCCCCAGCCATCATGACCATGGTAGCTTTTTGGCTGACTACAATTCCATATTTTATGTGACTCACTAGACAATACCCGCTCCCCAAAGTAGAACTCCTAAATCAAAGCAAGGAGTCCAGGTCGGTCCCGCGTGACCATGCCGGGAGAATCATCCAGGCAGCACTGGCCATCCAAGAAACCTGAGAGGTGCTCCAGAACCAAAGATGTCCTAATGCTGCCCTCATTCCCACAAGCAGCAGCAAAACCTGTCCATCTTCCCTGCAAAGGGGCTTTCACGATCGCTCTCTCTTTACCTCAGTTCCATCCACAATTCGAATTCAGCCCATTCTCACTGCACACCCTGACTTTCGCCAGACTGAACTAAAGACACTTCTCCCGTCTTTGTACAGCTGCCAGAATCATCTTTCAAATGCAGCACTTTTCATGTACCCCTTTCCCCCCAAAACTTATTCCTCTGCAGTCTAAAGGCCAAATTTCAGGCAAGACACTCAAGGCCTTCCAATTAGCCTTGAACCCACCTGTTACTGCCCCCCACACTCAACGCTGCCTTTGCTGACTCCCTGCCTCTGAGGTTGGTCACCACTGGAGAATGACAGGTGATTGGAGCTCATGTCACCTCCCCTAAGCCAGAGACTCTGGGGAGCCAGAGCAAAGAATAAGGATAAGTGAACACCCCCCTGCCGCCCCCGCCCCAAGAATCCAACCACAGCCCCAAATACCTATCGCCTGCAGCTGTCAAGGTTGAGAGGGCATCACATCTTCTGGGGGGGGGGCATGCTACTGTAAAACCAGAAGGTGGAACCCCATCCCTGGCATTGCATTGCTGCCTCAGTGGGTCTGCGGTGGGGCACATTAATGAGCATGCTAACAAGCTCCAGGGCCCTGCTGCTGCTGCTGCTGCTGCCACCAGACCACTTTGACAAACGCCGGTCCATCGTCACAAGCGGTACAATTACAGAGCGTGAAGGTAACTGTAACTTCATTTGGCAAGAGAGAACAGCCATCTTCTGGAATATCATTTAGTGTTGTTTCAGTTTTTAACACTTTTTACAAACCAATATGCCAGAGAATATTTCAGAGATTATCTGGGCAGATTACCTTTTGAAAACTGAGACCCCTATGGGCCTCCCTGGTGGCGCAGGGGGTTGAGCGCAGCGCTGTGAAGCTGTCCGTAGCCTCTGCAGCACCAGTTCAATCCCGGCTGGCTGGCAAGTGTCCCACATGGCGCGGCAGACCTCTCGTCTCACCCACTGCTCCCCTCAGCAGTGTATTTCGTCAGTCTGCCTGTTCTGTTCCCTGCTCTGGCTCTGGTGAATCCTCTCACCCTCCCGCCTGCATCTGGCCTGTACCCCGGTTCTTGTATAAAATAAACAAATATTTAAAAAAAAAAAACCCTGAGACCCCTAGACTGGAAGTGATTTGCCCCAGGGATCAGCTGGTTACTCGCAGAACTGGGGCCTCCTGCCTTCTCTTCCTCCACTCAGTTCTAGACTCTTCACGCCACATCCTCAATGGGTCGCTACCAGCTTCTGCAACTTCAATGGCCCCTCCTGGCTTTAAATATTCCCCGAGGGCTCCAGCACACAGAGCAAGCACGCGCTAAACACTTGCTGCTCTGTCTTTTTGCTGCTCTGTCTTCGGGGGACTCAGCCTCGCACGCTGAGCTGGGGTCTGGGCCCACAGGCTGGTTCCCTTGCGCTGGCAGTGGGCAGCCCTGCTCCATCAGTGAGCCAGAGAGCGACCCTTAGCAGTAGCAGGTACACGACTGCTTTCTGCTACCGGGACAGTAGGAAGCATTTAAAGAAAAACGATAGGGTTCCACAAGTGGAAGGGAGGAGCAGCTTACAAGGTGACACAATTCAATGTCAGAGAACACTAACCAAGTGCCCAATGGTCCTGACAAACTAGTGCAGCAGGGAAACCCCAGTGGCCAGCAAGTCTGGTAGACATTGCTCTGGTACCTTCAATAGTTGGGCCAATGATCCCCCACTTTTTTGTGTGCTGAGACTTTTCCTTAACAGACAAGTCCAAAGGAACTCCGTGAACGGGAAGAAAGAGATGGAGCAGGAGGGAGACGAAGAGGAGCCAAAGGGCAGCAAAGAAGCGGGAGGATGTTGGCCCACACCTGCCCGTGTCCATGGTCACAACGCTTCCCCAGGCCTTACGGGTCTTTCCAGCAGCTTCACAGGGAGTAACGTGACTGTGCTGCAACTCGCTAGGACTCAGCCTGTCTCTACCTGTGACGCAAATACATTCTGGCTTAGCCAGACCACGCCGCCTGCCATCTCTGCAATGGACAGGAACTGGGGACAATCCGTCAGCTGCGGGACTTGGTGTCCACTGTGAAGGTGACCACAAGGCAGTCACTGGCCATGCCGCCATCGGATTCGCCCCTGGCACAGAGTAATCTGCGATCTTGGAGACTGAACTGGAATCCCCACCGCTCATCATGGAAGGGAGAAGTTATTTCTGCCCTCTCTTTCTTTACCTGTGCCCCTGTTAAGATCTGCTGCTTATAACAGAGGTGGGAGCACACATATAGTCAAGCAGGCGAGCAGTGAAGTCTAGAAAGAATTGCTTAAGACTCTGTGTAGTAACGAGTGTGGGGAGCATACATTACAGTTCCATGAAAAATGGCTATTGACATAGAAACGAAATCTGGATAAGCTAGAGGTGAACTCTATCACCAGCTCCCCCCCCACCCCCCAGCGCCGTTCATTAGCATTTTCCAGTTAACAGTATGAGAGTTTTCAGCCGGGGTCTAATCACAGGACACATTCCAGGGGCACCCGCACCCTCAAGATAGCCATTCCTGACCAATGCCCCCCGTGGATGGTCTCCTCTGTGATGCCGTGCCCATTTCTCCTCTTCCAGCGGCTTTGACATCACCCCTGCCGCCTGCCTCCTTCTTAGTCTCCGTGTCTGTCAGACCCGATCCCCCCACACCCACTTACTGCCCCAACCACAGAACGCTGTTTCCACGGGCAACTCCAGAAAGCCACACGGGCTGAGTTGCTCCTCAGCATCGCCCAGTTTCAACATGTAAAAACCACGCACACGATGACCTTTGAGCACTGCACCCTTCGCTGCGGGCTGACGGCAGGGCCGGGCCCAGGGCTCTGGGGTCCAGGCTCCTCCAGCAGCCACGAGCAGACTCCGGCCCGGAGCAATCCAACTCTGACCTGGATATCGGCTCAAAGAGTTGGCATGAGCTCACCGATTGTCACCGCTGCGAGTGACACCACAAATCCAAGGGTCAAAAAGGGTTCACTGCATCGAAGGCCAGGCAATTTGTCAAGTCTGGGGCTGGCTCCACCGCAGACACAGCTTGAGGCCCCAATGCTGGTGGACAAAGACACACCTAACCGGTACGGCACCCCGCGGGGTAACTCGTGTGCGCCCCGACAGGGGTTGGCAGGCCTGGCGGCTCTCGGCAGGTCCCAAGCTCACTTTTCAGGGGGCCTTCTCACTCAAGGAGAAGCATTTCTCTTATTCCACTACTTTTACTAAGCACTGCATTTAACTCTATCAATTAATGATCAAATGTGACTGATGTATTATTTGTATTTCTGAATCCCAGGTTACAAAGGCTTTCCTTTTAATTGGTAGATTTTTTTTGAGTGGTTTTGGTTTACAGGAAAATAGAGTGGAAAGTAGTTTCCATCCACCTCCTCAATCCCCCCTTCCTCCAGTCTCCTCTATTAGTAACATCTGGCACGACTGTAGTGCATTTCTGTGCAGTCGATGAGCCCACACCAGTACATCATTATTAACTAAAGTCCACAGTCTACATTAGGGCTCATTCTTTGTGCTGGGCATCCTATAGGTTTTGACAAATGTTGGAGGTTTTTTTTTTTTTTTTTAAAGAAAATGTACTTTATAGTACATTCTGAGGAACAATCTATCACCTCACCTCAAGACAATTTGAATCGTTTTAGCTTGGTAAAAGGAAGCTTCGCAGAAACATTATCATATAAATCATTCATTTCTGTAAACGATTCGTGGTTTCAAAGCCTGTAACACCACCCCGCAAATATATCACAACTTTCCAACCTCCAGGTGGCTCCAAACTTGAAAGGAGTCAGAAGAAATTATTGGACCACAAAACAGAAAGTAAGAAAAACAGTCTCCAAGATGATATCTGACATATGTTGGAATTAGCCTGCGGATGACTTGGTCTGGGGATGCTTACAAAAACAGCTTTGTCATGACGTAGCAGAGCAGTGTAAGAGAAGTAGCATCAGGAGACAGAAAAGACAAAGAAGTAGAAAATCAGGGAAGGAAGACAGAGGAAGGGAGAAACAGTAGAAATCAGGAGTGACCGATGGAGACTAGACAGAGAACAGAGCAATGGCAATGAAACAGAAAGCCAGGTAGGCAGAAAAGAGTGACACAAATTTTTTTGAGTGGGTTAGTGAGAAAAGGACAAATTTCATCTCAATACTATACCCTTAGGGGCCTCCCTGGTGGTGCAAGGGGTTAAGCACCACACTATGAAGCAATCCACAGCTTCTGCAGCACGAGTTCGATCCCCAGCTGGCCAGGGAGAAACCCACATGGCGAAGCAGACCTCTCCTGACTCACCCACTGCTCCCCTCAGCAGTGTATTTCGGTCAGTCTGCCTGTTCTGTTCCCCTCTCTGTCTCTGGTGGATCCTCTCACCCTCTGCACCGCTGGTCTGTGTACCCCAGCTCTTGTATGCATAAATAAATAAATCTTTTAAAAATACTTTACCCTTAGGGCCTCCCTGGTGGCACAGCGGGTTAAGCACAGTGATGTGAAGCTGTCCTCAGCCTCTGCAGCAGGGGTTCGGTTCCCGGCCGAAGGAGATTTCCACATGGCGTGGCAGACCTCTCCCATCACGCCCGCTGCTCCCCTCAGCAGTGTATTTCAGTCGTCTGCCTCTTCTGCTCCCAGTTCTGTCTCTGGTGAATCCTCTCACCCTCCCGCGCCTCTGGCCTGTACCCCAGCAATTGTGTAAAAATAAATAAATTAAATCTTTAAAAAAAATACTATACCCTTAAACTGCTTATCTGTTGAACTGAATATACTGATGGGAAAGTAACATTCACCATATTAAAAACTGGTTTTGCACCTAAGTGTGTAAAGATGGCACGCCTTCTAGCCATAGACAATTCCTTCTGAAACCTGTTTCAAATTTTCTGGAAAGGTGAAGGCAGTAGCTGGAGGTGTACATGTACAGGCACTCCCTACTTTTTGAAAGTTCATTTTCCACCACTTCACTTTTACAAAAGACCTACATGAATACTGGTTTTCATGAACCCAAAGAAATCCAAAGAGGTGTTCCACTTTTATAAGAAAAAGCGAAAAGTGAAAGGAGTGTTCAGCATTGGTTTTGCAGCAGCCATTCCAGAGTCGGCGGCACCCCAAGCAGCTTGTACTTTATCCCAGAATTTCTGTTTTTACTAGATGTGATCGTAGGCTTTTGGTGTTTCTTGGTCTGATTTGGTAGGTTGTTTTTGGTTCTGGGAATGCTCAAAAAGCTTTCCATATAAACAAGTGGTAATTTGTTCTTTGTTTTAGGCCATTTCGCAAAGTTTGATAGGCATGTTCAACTTCTGAATGGGAGCAAGGAGGGGAAACCAGTGTATAGATATTAAAATATTCTCACTTTTTCATCTGTAGGAATGAGTGTAAAGCAAAATTTGAATTATCTGTCCTATTCTTGGGGGGGGGGAGTGTTCACAACTCACTGTAACTACTTTAGAAAAACACACTGCTTTTCCATTTTAACAGAATTCTATTTCTCCTGCCTGTAATTTCCCTTCGATGTATGTAACAAGACTAACAAAGACACTGTCGTTGACTTGCAGGCAGAATTCTCAAGTCCTGTGCTCACCTTTAGTCAACCAGGAGAAAGTTCTAGGAAATCAAACCTAGAATCTCCCTGTAATTTTGTCTTACAAGAGAAGAAAATTGTGTTTTGGATATAATCTGGTCTTTGGATAGAGGACTCACAAATGTTCAAATCTAAATTTAGAAAGTGGCTCTCACACAGAAGCAGATCTGGGGTTGCCTGGGGATGGAAGCAAAGGGAAGAATGTGCTGCCAGAGGTGCGTGCGGAAACTTGGGGGGTGATGCAGATCCTCTCCATTCTGATTGCAGTGGTGCTTCCGCGAGTATATATACATCTGCCAAAACTCATTAAACTATGTCTTAAATGGATGCACCTTATTGGACCTAAATGATACTCAATGAAGTGGATATTAAATATATTGATCTTGGTAGTCATTCCACAATGTATGTATATATCAAATTATCATGCCGTACGCTTTAAATATATACAATTATATTGTCAGTTGTCCCTTAATAAATTGGAGGGGGAGATGCTATTTAAAAGTTGGCTCTACCAAAGCCACTTTATCTAGAGATGCCAGTATAATCTTTCACCTCCTCAAATTACTTTGGCTGTTTGGTTTCTTTTCTTTCCTTAGTATGGTTAGGTGCGCTTACTACATTGGAAAATTCCTTCCCTTTTTAAGAGACAGAGTTTCTTCTGGCCTAGAAGGGAAATGGACCTATGATTTGAAAACTTGAATTGACTCTGGCATCTGGAGATGTAGCATCTTTTGACAAAGTGCCTAAAATGTCTCCTGGGTTTCTAGAAGCTATGTGGCCAAGGATTTCTTCTATCATTTTTAAGTATTTGGAACTGCAATCATTTATAGGGTATTTCTTAGACACGTGGGTAAATCAAATGTAAATTCTACAAGCAGTAAAGAGCGGACAGGACAACAAAGACTTATTTTGATTGCCCTCCCCCAGGTTTCACTGTATATTCAATCTGATCCGTTTGTAACTAGAATAGTTAAAAAATGAAGTACAAGCGTATCTCAGTGGTTTAAATACAGAGGAAAATCCATTTTCAGCAGAGGAATAATGTTCCACAGGAAGCGAGGAAGAGTTGGCTGCTTACTGACAATGCACATATTCATTAGCAGGCAATAATGAGGATCAGGAGCAAAATAACTTAAAAACACACCCCTAGGCAAGGGTACAATTTTCTCATTTGTTCAAATAGTAAGCCCTTGGCAATGAGCATCCAGATTCATTATTTCACGTAGCTGTACGCATTGTTGGGGCCCTGGCTACTGAGAATGGATCATTTCAGGTCCACAGGTTTACATGCACATGCCGCCCACATAATCTCTGTCTTTTGCTTAATTCTCTTCTATCAGTGACATTTCTGTCTCAAGTGGCACCAACCCTATTCACCCCACACCTGCTTGGGACAGCAACTTCCCTGGCCAGCCTCGGCTGAGAAACGGGTTCAATCCAGTCCAGGTTGGGGTAACTGTCACAGTGACGACAGGGGATGGGGCAGATGCAGTGGCAGAGGATAGGATGGTGTGGCTATGTGGCGAATCCGGAAAAAGTAAAGTGGGCAGAGTCAGACAGACTGAAAAAAAAAGTCAGCAGAGTGAAACATAGCCACGCAAAGGAGACAGAGCGTAGAGTGACCCACACAGCTACGGAAAGGAAGGAAGAGGGGCGGGGGAGAAAAGGCGGAAGGCCTACCAACTTATTTTTTAACAGCATCAGGTTAAAACAAATGTGTGTGTGTTAATGATGCCAGCATTTGTTACAATTTGTTAACTTCCTAAATGTAGAAGCAGATGCCGTATTCAAAATTTCCTTCTCACCAATTTAACAGACATCTCATTTCATAAAGGAAAGAAACACCCTCACGCAGCAACTGCTCTAATTGTGGTCTTCCAGGTTCCCAGATATAAAGACTCTTACAGTCATTTTTTGTTTCTACAACTACAATCGTGTGTCACTTAACCACCGGGATACGGTCTGAGAAATGCATCACTGGGCCATTTCCTCCATGTGCCAACATCGAGGCGTTACTTACAGACACCCAGCTGGCCCAGCCTACCACACACACCGGGTTCGACAGAGGAACCATCGCCCGTGCAGCCCAGTGTTGACCAACTTGCTCTGCCCTGGTACTTTGGTACTTGCTCCCAGGCCAGGGGAAAGAGGTTGTCTCCACTAATGTTCAATTCCAATACAGCAAACAATACGAAAAATTCCTGGACTGCTCACAACTGCCTGGATCAGTTTCTGAAATTAGGAAACACGCGGCCTCCATTGGTTGCCCTCGGTAGTTATTATGCTTTCATCACAAAGGCTTGTTTCTCTTGCAGGACAGGCCAACAAAAAGTTTCTGACTGTGAAGAGATTTTTAGCTAGGCAGTAAAAGCTCACCTTCCTATGGAAATCTAAAACTTCAAACCAAACTTCTGACGTTAACAGAGTCTCTGGCCTTGGACCAGGGGTTTCACCCCTTTCAGCCTCAGTTTCCTGATCTGCAACATGCAGGGGGTGGGAACTGACGGCCCTCCTTACACGGCAACTCTATCACTCAAGTTGGAGGAGGAGAAACTTTATGGTTCTGAGAGGCGGCCACAGGCTAGCTCGGTAACCCCCCTGGTAGTTCATTCCTGATCACCATGACATCTTATCAAAAGATGCAGCAGTAATTTTGAAAATCTGGTCTAGTTTCAAAATATAACTTAGACTGCATTTATAAGTAGGCATTATTGCAACGGACTTGAACCCACCATTAAAAAAAAAAAACATAAAAAACATTGAAACTAATTTCTGGGTGGTAGATTACAACTGGTTTTTATTTTCCTTTTAGGCTTTACTGTATTTTCTGAATTTTCCTACAATGGAAATGTACCACTCATCATTTAAAAATTTTATTTTCAGAAGGATGAGTACATTCTTGCAAGTTTTATCAGATCTCTCAAGCCTACTCTAAAATCACTGTGGAGGAGCGGATACAATTGGCAGTATCACCATACAGGTCTATACACAGTGGCTGATTACCCAAGTGGTGGATTGCTGGAGTCACAATTAAGACATTATTATTATAATCAGAATTTGTGGCTCACAGTCCTATGTGGCAATCAAAACATGTATTTTATCTAAATAACAGTTCACTCTCTCCCCGCCCCCTGCATCCTGACCCTTGAGAATCATGGTTAAAATTCCTTTCCAATTTAAAGTAAATGAAATGAAACATGAGGTCCTTCTTTTGCCCACCAAAAAAAACCAAACCAAAACAAAACAAAAAACCCACGCTTGCCAGACAAAATATGAGTGCTATTGGACTGCTTTTTATTTTTCCTCTTTTTATGCTCTACAACGCAAGACATCAAAAGTTAAGATAAATATTTAGCTGTCAAAACAAAACATACCCCCCATATGGAAAACACAAGTATGAATTTGATGATGTTATAAAAACAACTTCCATAAGCAAGCACAAATGTTTAAATTGTGGAAAAAAGACGACACAACTAAATGCTCTCACTGCAAGTTCCAGATGACAGTCCTAAGAAAGGTAGAAGGTGACCCGCTGAAAAGCTATAAATACAGTTTCACGGTTACCAAAACACTTTGAAAATTCAAGTTAAGACAGAAAAACAAGTTCTCCAAAATGATAGTCAGTCTCAATGTGGGTAGATCTCTGGAACAATTCCTCACCGGGTTCCATTGTCACCAACAGAGGAAGGTGCAGTAATTCACCCTTCTGTTCTTTCACTGAAGGTAACCACATCGTCTAGCAGACGGAAGTGACTGGAGCCTGTTTTCTCTCCAGGACTACTCACCTCTCTGCAGCAAACTCAACTAACGCACCGCCTTCCTCCATCCCAAGCTTTAGAACAAACAGCAAGAGACAGTGGCTTAGCGGTGGAACTTAAGTTCAAATTCCAATTAGTTGTGCAATCTTAGACAAGTTACTGAACTAACCTCATCTGTAAAATGTGCATCATAATTACTTCACAGAACTGCTGTGAGGTTCAAATTATAAGTGTGTTCAAGTTCAAACTAGTGTACTTTCTAGAACTATATAGCAGGCCTGCAAGTAATGTCCGTTCCCTTTATGCTGGTCACTTACTCCAAGTAGGTTCAAATTTAATGCTCATGGTTTTAATTACTCTCCGGCAAGCTCAATGGCATACGGGACACATAGTAATTTTAACTTTAAGTAAGATTTTGAATGGAGCATGCCACAAGGGAGACCGATGACGTTAAGTTAAAAATTGAACTTCTGAGCAGTAACACGATCTTAATTTTGGGTCTCCTTCCAAACCTGAGCAGCATTGAGACATAGGGCAAGTTACTTTACTTCTCTGAGCCCGGGTCCTCATCCATGAAGTGAAGAGAAGACATAGTGGACACAACTGCCCCGCACAGTGTAGGGACCGGAAACGGTGGCTCTTACTGGTCTTTTCATTATTCCGGTCAATGTATGGGAACTAGTCGCTTTTAAGACTAATAAAGTGAACTCAGCCAACCACTTGGTCACCTCAAGACAGTGTTATTGTTCTCTACTGCGCTAAAGTTACGTTTTACTGCACCACGGAGAGGAAATTACATCACCCTCAGCACCATTGACATTTGGGCTTGGATAATTCTTTTTTTGTAGGGGGCCACCCTGTGCAGGGTTGAAGAATGTTTAAGCAGCGCCCCTGGTCTCTATCCACTAAACACCATTAGCTTGCTGCACCCCAAGTGGTGACAACCAAAAGTGTCTCCAGACATGGCTGGATATACCTTATGGGGGGGCGGGGGGGGGCAGGCAAAACCACGCCCTTTGAAAACCACTCTCTAGCACTAGCCACAGACCAGAATTCTCAAAGTTCTCAGGAGGGAGCCCTCCAGCAGAGATGGTTTGTTCCCTGTCCTGAGTTAGCATGACCCACTCTTCTGGATGCCATCGCCATTGTCAGCAGCCATAACTGGAAGTCAGCCACAGAAAACTTGTTTGTCCCAAAGTACTGTCAGAAGACGCCTGCAGTCACAGGATGGAAAGCTGCCCCAGTCTGCTGCTTCTCACTGCTCGATCCAGTGACATACATGCTGAACATCAAGAGTTCTGCTATGTCCCATTTACTTTACACAGAACATATCTTTTTTTAAAAAGGCCACAGACCTTAAGATGACTTATATTATCACCCCAAATGAAAAAGTTGGTGTTAGTTGAGAAGATGAGCTAGAATGTATGCAGTGAATAATTCCCAGGAAAGAAATGCCCCAACAGTCAGCATGGCTGAAGCAGGTTTAATGTACATAAAACACTGGGTTAACGTGCAGAGACTCTGGAACCACGCCTAATCATCCACAACATATCCCCTTGTCTAGTTTTCATTTTCATAACTAACTACACCAGAATGCAGGAGCCCTTTCTTGTCCGCTGTGTATCTCTGCACCTAGCTCAGAAGCTGGTAACTCAGTAGATGTTTGTTGAATAATGGTCACATATTTTGCTTAATTAAGTGAGCCCTTGACGAAAGAGAGCGAGAGAGCGAGAGAGTGGAGAGCGAGAGAAACATTCTTTGCGAGAAACATTCTTTGCTCTGGTCCAATGGGAGCTGAAAGAAAAGATCTTTTAAGAGAAAATAATTAGTCTACTCCATTTTTTCCCCTAATCCAAACAACTGGAAAGTTCAATTAACCACCAAAAAAGAAAAAAAGAAAAAGAAAAGAAATGCTGTAGGCCAAAGTTGGGGAAGGCGGCCAAATAGATAAGGCCTAAAGTTCAAGCAGGCACGAACATTTGTTCAACTCCCACAAGGTTATAAAAGCCAAGTTGCTGGCACCAGAGGGGGAAGAGGGAGGGTGCCAGGAAGGGAGCCCAGCAGTGGAGAGCAAGAAAGAGGGACCAGTCCCAGACGGCTAGTAGCTTCCACCCTGTCGACAAACTTAATTTTTTTTAATGTCAAAACGTTAGGGTTGAGGGTCAATGTCTTACAGAAAAGCTTGATTTGCAAATTACTTTTCAAATAAACATTAGCAAAATCTTCAGGAATATTTCCAGAGATAGCTGATCATACCACCGTCAATTTCTGAAATTCTTCATCTTTCCCTCCCCCCTTCGGTCCCACAAGGCAAACAACGTGTTCCCCAAAAGCCCAGGGACACTCGATGTACTCCTTTTGTCTAGAGAAACTAAAAGCCCCACCAGTCATCAGCAAGCCTGAAAAGAGCTGACCACTGTCAGCAATCTCTAAGGGAAAAGACCATCAGATGTAAACTGCATTTTAAAATGTCCTGTTTTCTGACTGTTGCTGGTTTACAGACTGTGGATCACCTCAACATGAGAAATAGCGCATCCAGTAGTGTTTATTAAACCATGTTTATCCAAATGCATTTTCGTTAATCCTTCAAGCCCCACATCCCTATTTCCAATTAAACATTTCCAATTAAACATTTCCAGTAAGCAAACAATTATCTTATTTAAGTGGTCCATTAGTTTGACACATATTAAATTAGCTCCAATGCACTGATAGCACACAGGAGGAATTTGACCAATTAAAATGTTACACATTTTAAAAAATTTCACTCAAAAAATCTAGACTTGATTAAAAGAAAAACAACAACCCTTCGCCAAAAATTCAAACCGGGAAGGGCAGCTTAGAATTTCAAAAACCATCTCTGGCTAAAGAAATCTATATGGTTGTCTGACACTATATACTTATCGTGAGGTGGTTTGCACAAACCATGGCCTGTCTGACCAATTTCCTGTTGCATAAAGATCATATTTACTCTTTAAAAAGTTAAATAAGCATTTTTAAAGACTGAAGGTAAAGGCTAGATTGGAACCTTATGCAACCCAAATGGGAAAGCGCTATACGGTCTCACCACATTAAAGGACTCTGCCTTGTTAATATCTATTCTTCTTAAAGCAAATGTGAGCTTGAGTTTCCCAAGGCAGAGTTACCATCCCAGAAGCCCTTGCTTCTTCAGTGTAAAGAATGAGGAGGATTTTGTTCCTGGAGAGGAGCTGGGGAGGGAAAGGTTTTGCAAAATTCCAAGGGGGCCGTAATTTAAACTTAGGCTATTCTGCAAATGTTCATATTTTCAAGGAACAACATAAAATTTACATTAAAACTGTCTTCATCAAGATAACGAAAAAAAATTATTCCTCCTGCTCCATAAGCTTGCCATAGAGTTGATAACCCAGGGAAGAATTACAGGCAATTAGAAAATGATGGCTCCAATTAGGCAAACTGGATCTATTCCAAATTCAAACCAAAGGGGGCTCTGATCATCTCGAAGGAATAATTTAACGAATATAGAGGACTGCAGTGAAGGCATGCGCTGATTCTTTCTGCCCCTCTGAAAGCCATGCAAAATGCTACACGACGTATCTCCAGCCCTTCAGGAAATTCAAAAACCAAACCTTGGAGTCCCCTTAATAAACCTTGTTCTCTCCTTTCCCAAGGGGTCCCCCTGGTACAGGGCTTTCATTGTAAAGGGCAATCAAAAGAGACCCGAGAAATTCGCGCAGTCCCAAAGGCAGAAAATAATATAGCACTGAACACGCACCACACGGTCTGCTGGCAAATTTAAAAATCTCTACCTAGTCCTGGGAGGCTGGGAAGAGGCCGCCAGGCGTGGGAGAGAGAAAGAAACTTCGAAAGCAGAAATGTCTCTCTCAGCGCCTAGAACAGACGGCACCTTGCAGGGATTTCCACGCTTTTTGCGACGGAGAGGTCACACCCTGCAGTTCTGAAAATCCACCTCCTAAGGCTCAACCCACGTGATAGAACCTTCCACTTGCTTCTCTAGGTTCCACGCAGGAGCCGAAATCCCCCCTCTCCCCACCCCCACTCGCCATCCCCACACAGAAGCATCACAGCGGACCCTCCCCCCTCCTCATTCTCCGTGCACCCCACCCCCACGCTCCAACCCCGCCCCCCGCAGCATCGCCTTCGCGAACAGCCAGGCTAACCCTTCACCTCCACGCGCTCTCGCCCCACACCCCCATCCTCGTTGAGCGAAGCAAGAAAGGGTCCCCCCCTACCGGTCCCCAATCCCCCGCCATCCTTGCTGAAAAAACCAAGGGGAGCCCCCCCATCAGCTTCACCCGCTCCCCCCACTGCCCCCCGCGATAGCGACCGCTAGAGAGAAAATGAAGAGGGCCCCGCCCCACCCCCGCCATCCTCGCCGAGAAAGCCACGAGCCCCCTCCACTGCCTCGCCACTCCCCACCTCCACCTCACCCGCTCCCCATCGCTGCCCTCCCCGAGAGGAAAATCCCGGAGGGACCGTGGCACGCCCCAGAGGGGCCCGCGGCAGGCACCCCCCTTCGCCGTCTCTCCGCCCGCGGGCCGCCCGGGGCGCCCCCGTCCCCCCACCCCCGGCTCGGCGGCCGCGGCCCCGAGGCCGCAGGTACCGCGCCTCGGCCGGCCAGGGCGGCGGGGGCCCGGCCGGGAGCGGCGGCCGCGGGGCAGGAGGGCAGCGGCTCCCGCGGGGCGCGGGCGGAGGGCGGGCGGGCTTACGGCTGGGGATGCTCGCCCGCGCGGCGGTCTCGGCGCCGCTTCTGCACCCAGGCCGAGGCGCGGCGGCGGCGGCGGCGGCGGCGGACTGCGCCCCCTCGGCCGGGCGCGGGATGTAGGGCGCGGGAGGGGCGCGAGGGGAGGGCGCGCGCGGGTGGAGGCGGGGAGGGCGGGCGGGCGGGAGGGAGGGAGCGCGCGCGGGGCGGGCGGGGCGCGCGCTGCCGGGGCTCTGCCCGCGGGGGTGGCGGTGCGGGGCGCGCGGGCGCGGGCGCGGGGTGGGCGGGGGCGGGAGGCGGCCGCGCCACGCACCCGCGCGGCCACGTGTCCCAGCCTCGGGCGCCGCCCGGGGCCGCCGGGAGCGGGGCGCGGGCGCGCGAGGGAAGGGGGCCGCGGGAGGCGGGGGCGAGCGCTGCCCCGGGGGGTCGGCGGGGCGCCTGGGCCCTCCCGAGTCCCCCGCCCCGCCCCGCCCCCGGCGCCGCCGCCTGCGAAGCCGGCGGGGAGTCACGAGTCCCTGCAGGCCACCTCGGCCGCGGCCGAGGAGGGGGGCGCAACAAAGAGGGGCGCGCGAGGGTGGCGCCCCAGGGGCCTCCGCTCACCTGCGCCGGCTGCGAAGCCGCGGGGGTCGGCGGCGCGCCCCGGGTATTGGTCCCGATTGTGGCACCCGGGGATGCGGCGCGCAAGCATCCGCCGGCGACCCTTCCCCTTCGAGGCTGGTTGGACGCCGCGACAGCAGCCGCGTCCACAAGCCCAGGGCCCCCCCACCCCCGCGGGGCCGTGCGCCGCTCGGACAGCGCGGCTCGCAGAGCGGCACGTGGCAGCCCCGTTCACCCGACATTCAGTTCCCTGCGCCCACGCCTTGTGCCAAGCACCGTGCCAGGCGCTGGCGACACGGCACAGAATAGGCAGCCACGATTCTCTCCGCCTGGGAGCTTGCAGTCTCCTGGGGGACACATCCTCCAGGTTGTGATAAGGCCAGTGCCAGAAAGAAGAGGGTGCGAGTCCTGCGGTTAGGAAAGCAGGGGAAGGCATGCAGGGAGGCCTGAAAGTTAGGGAAGGGTAAGCACAGCCAGGGAAATGCCTGCCAGAAAGGTGAGTGAAAGCCGGACGGACGGGGCAAATCCTGATGCCTCAGAACTAGCAAGTGGTGATGGTGACTGGCCCCGGGAAAACTGGGGAGAGCAGCCGAATAGAAGACAGTGCAGGTGTGCAGGGACCAGATCCTGAGCTACATCCTGTTCCACAGCGGGGCGGTTCATGCCAACATGGGGGGGGGGGAGGGGGAGGCTATGGAACGAATGGCTGAACCCCGGGGCCTGGCATGATCTGATTTATATTTCTTGTATATTTATTTTTCTTTTGGACTAATTGTGCAGTACCATCCATTTGTGAGAAAAAAAAAAAGGCGAGATGGGAGTGCCCCTCACCGGCTTCCCCCACTAGTGCAAGATCACAACCAGAGTGTTGACATTAGTACAATCTACTAATCTTATTCGATTTCCCTGGTTTTACTTGCCCTGGTGTGTATACGTGTGTGTTGCCATTTATGCAGTTGTATCCCATAGGAAAGCTCACGTTTCCACCACCACTGTCAAAATACAAAGCAGTTCATCATGACAAGGACCCATCCTCGCTGCTCTTTTATAGCGACAGCCATTTCCGCAGACGCCCAATCCCTTGCCATGGGTGGTCACTAGTCTCTCCTCCAGTTCTAGCATTTTGTCACTTCAAGAAAGTTCTGCAAATGAATCGTACAGTAGGTAACCTTTAGGGACTGGCTTTTTTCCACCTAATTCTCCTGAGGTGCACCCCATTTGTTCCCTGTGTCATAGTTCATTTCTTTTTTCTTGCTGAGTACTATTCCAGCTCTGAGTCTTAGGGTTTTTTCGACAAGAGAAAATTAAACAAAAAAAATGAATAGCATGTATACCCATGTCAAAAAATCCAGAAACAAGACTAATTATAATAAAGAAAAAATGAAAATCAACAAGCAACTGTAAACCTGGGACACACTGGGGGAGAGGCGGGATTAGGCTCAAAATAAGGGGGTTGGGAATTGTATGGGGAATATAACCAAAATGAAAATGCATACATTGTGCAAAATTTTGCACAAATTATATAAAATAAAATATATTACAATAAAAAATCCAGAAACAACAAGAGTTGGCAAGGATGTGGAGAAAAAAGAACACTTGTACACTGTTCATGGGCGTGTACACCAGTCCAGCCTTTATGGAAAACAGTGCGGAGTTTTCTCAAAATATGAAAAATACATCTACCACATGATCCAGCCATTCCACTCCTAGGTATCTACCCAAAGAATGCAAAAACCCTAACTGGAAACCATATGTGCCCTCCTACGTTCATCTCAGCCCTGTTCACACTAGCCAAGTTAGGGGTACAACCTAAGTGCCCGAGGACAAGGGACTACTACTCAGCGATATAAAAAACTGAACACTTGCCATTTGTGACAACATGCATGGAACTGAAAAGGATTATCCTGAGTGAAATAAATCAGAAAGAGAAATACCGGATGGTTTTGCTTACATGTGGAATATAGAGGAACAAGGGTTGGTCAAAACCAAAGCAGCAACGAGCCCCGGAAGTCTGACTGTGTTAGAATCGAGGCTACCGGATGGGGAGGAGTTGGGGGGAGAGCAAAGCAGGGAGGAGGCCCTCTGCACTATGGGTGCCTGGGTGGAGGGTGTGGTGCGGGGACATGCACCTGAAGAGATGAGTCTCATACAGTGGGTTGTGCATCAGTGTGACCTCAATAAAATTAATAACCAAAAAAAAAAAACAAAAAACCATGAACTTTCCTGTATACATAGAAGAAACCCGGGAAACTGAATGTTCTGATTCATATTTTTAAAAGTCACCTTGGCTCCCACGCGGACACAGGCTCCACGAGATTAAGAATGGGAGCAGGGAGACTAGTTAGGAGACTTTCCCAGTCGTTTCCATCAAAGCAGGCAGTGGTTTAGATGAAGCTGGTGCCCTGGGAGAGCGCTGGCAGGATTCAACGGGGCAGGCTTGAAAGGGCCTTGGAATTGAAGCAGAGGCTCAGGGTAGACAGTTACTTTGAGATGTCACGGGAACGTGTTCGAGGTTAGTGGACTTAGCAGGGAGGGTTGCTTCTGCAAAGGATTCAACTCCCTGCTCAGGTGACAGGGAGTGAGGAGCTGCTTTTCACAAGGAGGACAGCCCTGTACCTGCTGAAAGGTGCTCCCAGCTCTCCAGGCCATGGAGGCATATGCTGGGGGGCGGGCGGCAAAGGGAGGGGGTTGCTAGGCATCTGTACACATCCAGCCTCTGCACTCCAATCTTTCCCATGGGGTGCAAGGAGGGCACTGACCTCCCCTCGGAGAGAACACTGCAGTGCAAACCCTTGCAGTTGCTTTCTCTCCCCGGCACCACTGGCTTGGGCCTTCTCTTTCCCCATTCCAAGCCCTCAGAAGCACTGAACTTGGTTCTCTCCGTCTAGAGAGACTCCAACTTCATACTTGCTAAGAAGCTGATCACTGCCCCGCCCCCAAGGAGCTTGTGAAAAATTAATACAGAAACCTTGCTCGGTGCGGCCGGGGCTTCAGGGGAGAACCTACGCCTGAGCAATGAGCAGGCAGATGGGTCAGAACACCAGCGCCAGAGAAGTAGCCAACAGACTCCCCAGTTGGAGGGCGCTGGCTGAAGGGCCTTCTTCCAGGCAACCTTCCGGCCATCCACTGGCACTCAATCATTGTTCGGGGTGGGGGTGGGGTGGAGGGGGTGGAAGGGGTTGGTGTGTGTGATTCCCTACAAGAGCCCTTCCTGCCTCTCCCCTGCTCCACCTTCCCTTGTGTGTCTCGCTTCCTCCCTGCTGTGGATATTCGTGATATGTTCCTACTAGTTGCAAGACACAGCTGCCCACATTGCCCGGCTTGGTCTACAACCAAGGCCAGCCCTGCCTGCCTCTTAACACTTCATCTCCTTGGAGTTGAACTCCACTTTTGTGGGTCATGGAAACACATTGTTCCACTTAAAATATGTGGGAGACTGTGTTGCAGAATAAGCAAAACGGATAAAAGGGAAGAGGCTGCCCAAATTAATTGTGAACTCGTGTGCTGCATTCTGGTGATGTTTTCAGCATTAAGAAGCAAAAAGAAATTGAATAGAATAAAATCAGATGGTATGATCTCAGATCTGATCTTTTTCATTTCTGTTTGAGTGAGGAAATAAGCAGAAGGGTCTTAGATTTCAACAGAATTTAAAGCACCCTCAGAAGAAAATAGGAAACATTTGCCAGTATACAAAAGCAATCAAGTCCTTCATCTTCTCTTCAAAAAACACTATCATGACTAATAATTCTAATTGATTGAAAGTGTTTTACATACCAGACAGTTCATATGCATTTATTTCCTCTTCATGTGAGATATTCTTTATTTTACAGATGAGGAAACGGAGGCTCAAAGAAGTTAAACAATTTTGGAGCCAGCATTTAAAACCAAGACGCATGGCTCCAGAGCTCACTGTCTAAACCAGTAGCTCGTCTTCCAAAACAGTGAAAGAAGACAGTTAATGATGTTTCCTATGCGCATACAAGGGGCTGTCTCTTTCTGGTAAGTGACTTTTTCCCATGGTGCTGCTGAGCTTTCATCTGGATGGCTTTTGCCTATCGATGGAACTCGTGGAGTTCAAGTGTCTGCTCCACAAGGAGCCTGAAGCTACAGACAGTTACTGCCTTTCCGTGATTGTCATGTGGGTGATGGGGGAGCCCAGCCAAACCCCGTGAGCGCATCTACCTGTCTGGCCAGCCTGGCTCCCAGCTCTTCCCTCTCAGACCTGTGGCCCTCAGCCTGTGGTGTGGAAGGATCTTTAAACACTTCCCGTGCGATCCCTCTGGAGACCTTTGTTCCTTCAGCCTAGAACCCAGTTTCCACCGGCTCCCATATACCACCTCTTCATTTCATAGATATCTCAGCCTCAGTTGGTCCAAAATCGAGCTCCTCCTGGCCCCCCACCCTGACCTAATCTCTTCCCGTATTCCCTGTCTCTGTCAATGGCATGCCACCTGTCTGGGTGCCCAAGATAAAAGCTTCTATTACCTTCAACTCCCTTTTGTCATGTCCAACAGGTCACCAACTCCCATAAATAAGTCCCATAAATTCTACTTGTGAAAACGTCAGACCTCACCTCTTGCACATCCTCACTTGCCAACCAGGCAGAAGCAGTTCTTCCCTGGTATCTGGTTCATGCTGTTCACATAGCAGGTCATCATTTACAAACCTGATGACTTCTGGAAACTGTATCCATCACCATATCATAGGCTTCTTGAGATTTATGTGTCCTTCCTTGTTCCAGTCTCTTGGAACAATAGTAGGCATTATTATAATATTTTAAAAGTATTTTATTATGATAAAAAATAGACACATGCAAAATTGATAAAATACTACAATTAAATTTTGGAAAAAAGATTTATTTATTATTTATGCATACAAAAACTGGGGTGCAGGCCAGAGGTGTGGGGGGGTGAGAGGATTCACCAAAGATAGAGTGGGGAACAGAACAGGCGGATCCACTGAAATACACTGCTGAGGGAAGCAGCGGGAGGTCTGCTGCACCATGTGGGTAGCTCCCTGGCCAGGGATCGAACTCTGCTGCAGTGGCTGCAGATAGCTTCATAGGTTGCGTCTTAATCCCTTGCACCACCAGGGAAGCCCTACTACTAGAGGTGGGGTTGGGGGTGGGGGTGAGAGGATTCACCAGAGACTACAATGAACTTTACACATGTCCAGCACCCAGTTTCAACAATTATCAACAGGTGACCAACTTTGTTTCATTTCTATTTCCCATTCCCTCCAACTCACTCCATACCCTGGACTGTGTTAAAACAAATGCAACACATCCTATCAGTCCATCCAGAAATACTTAACTATATATTGCTAAAAGAGAAAGGCTCCCTTTTTTAACATAGATGTAATAGCAGACCTAAAAGCAATTAACTCAAATACCTTCATAGCAACAAATACCCACTCAAAATTCCCCCGATGTCCCCCAAACTTTTGTTTATTCCAACCAGGATATTTTTAAAGCTTCATTCATGTATTATATTTGAATATGTCTCTAGTTAATGATTCTTGGATGAATGAATGAATGAATGAATCATTCATTCACAGGCCATTTTACAAACACAAATTTATCCGATTCCAGAATATTCTCCAGCACCTCACTGACACCCAATTTAAAAGGCATCCCTTCCCTGTCTGATAGCATTTTACATAAGCATCTCTTGCTCTTACTTATTTAATCTTATAGTAAAGATTTTGTGAAGACAGTTTTCTGCTCCTTAAAGATAAGTCAAACACCGTACTAGTAATTGTGTATCTAGTGGCACTGAGCACAGGACCTCATTAGCCAACCAAAGACGTTATTTCTGAACTGAATGGACTTTAATTAAGACCAACATTCATAGAATCCTTTGTGTCTCTGGGGTATAGTCTAAGGGCCGAGAGCTTTGGAATCTTGCAGACAAGAGGCTTCAAGTGTGAGCATGGCTGCCTATTGGTTGTGTGGCCTAGGACAATTATAAACTTAAATAGAAACATTTTTGTTGTTGACTAGGGGAAAAAGGAAAAATAAATGTAACAGGAAAAAAAAGATTAAAAACACATTTTTTGCTCACCTGCTCCCTGAAATAGTTTTGATAATCTGTGTACTGCCTCACTCCAGCCCACATTTAAATAGTTACAAAGAAAGGAATTTTGGCTAGATAGTAAATACTGGTATTCTAAAATAAAATGGTTACATTGCTTTTTTGAGTCCCACAGAATTTTATCCTCATGTAATATAGTTTATGTTTATAAGTCTGTTTTTGAACATGCTATACATACCTCTCTGCAACTAAAATATGCACATAAATTAAAATTAATTTTTTAAATGTCCCATCACCATAAGGCTTTCTATGTTTTTTTTTTTTAAGTTTTTCTGGATAGTGTTATCGTTAGTACACAATTGATTGAAAGAACTGAAATAGCCTATAAAGTTTGAAAAATAATTTAAATACCCAATATAATTTTTTTCTTTGGAAATAGATCTCAGAGACGGACGAAGTGTTTGTTTTTCAGTTAGTTGATGCATTTGTGGATAAAGATCACTTATTCCTAGATTGAGACAGGGTTCCATATCTACTTTGATTCTTTTTTTTCATCATTTAAAAATGTAATGCTAAGAAGCTTTGTTCCCATAAGTAGGTACAAGGAAATGAAACGTCTTGCTCACAGCATTGTCACAGAACTCTTGGTTTCCTGAGTTATGTTCCAAAATCCATCGTGATCTATCATCACAAATTCATTTTAATGACTTACTAGCTGACAATTCCATTAGATCTTTCAGCAATTTTGTTGAATGCAAAGAATTAGAAACCACCTGTGTTGCAAAAGGTCTGTTAAGCAGTGATTAGGGTCATTCATTTTTTCCACACCAACACACTTATTTTGGCTTGTCTCTTTGTTTGTTACGGAGGAGGTTTCTACCCCCAGGGCAACACACCAAAGTCAGATTAGTGACAGAGGGGTGGGGGTGGGGAAAGGAGGGGCGAGGATTGCCTTTCTTTTGTAAAGTGAGAGAAAGGCTGCTGGGAAAGAGGAGGTGGAGAAGCCGAATGAATCCACCTGCCAGAGACCCAGTGTTCTCAGGCAGATCAATTTTAGGAAGTTGGGAGTCTAGAAATTGATTTCTTTACAATCGACTGTGCCCACAGACTCCTGGCTAGACTGTATGTGTCCCCAATGATATTCCTAACTTGGTGTGACTTAATTTACCTCATCTTCAGTTTGAGGCTGGCATTATCTAAATCACAGGATTATTGTGAGGATGGAATTAAACTCCATACTACATGCAAAGCACCTAGGTTGTCGGACACGTAAGTGTGAGATTTCTTCCCTACCTGTCTATCTTGACATGCCCATTTCTACGTTAGTATGATTAATAGTCTGATTTTTTTTTTTTACAGTCAAAAAAACATCTCACAAAATTACATGGCTTGGCCAAGATTACACTTGAAATCAGTAAAAACGGGCTGAAAATCTAATTCAGGACATTTCCCTGGGTATTTTTATTTTAACTTTCAGGCACTTTTAAAAAGAGAAGTACAAAGAAAAATATAACAAATACTCATATGTTTCCACCACTCAGAATTAGCGACTGTGAAATATGCAAGACACAAGAGAACCTAGGACTTGTCTGTGATGGTGGGTGAGGCACGTACACATATCTAGTTGTGAAGCTCTGCTCCCCAAATTATATAGAATTGTAAACCAATGGTAAATCAATGTATTTGTATTTAAAAATATAGCAACTAAATTTACTTTATGTCTCTCTTGGGAAATAAAATATTTAAATATTACAGGTAAATATATTGACCACTGTCTGTAGTGGTGCTATCCCTTCTTCCTGAGTCAGCCACTGTGAGGAGTTGGTTTTGTTTTCTGTACCATTAGTATATGCCATTCTGCAACTTATTCTGTGACTCAGTATCGGGGTTTTCTTTAGTCCTTTCCTCTTCCACCCCATAAAAACAATATGGTTATAGAAGTTACATGTTCTATCCTTTACTCTAGTGTAGGGAGTATTTCTATCCTTCTCCCAAACAATTTCTGCCACTCCCCAACTCTGCTGTTTATTTGTCTCTCTGTCTTATTTGTGACTTGTAGTTCTACTATTTTGTTTTGTTTTTGTTACTTTGTTAAGTGGTTACTCTTGTAGTTCGCAGTATGAGTGCCACTGCAGCCTTGGCTAACACCTGTTTGTTCTTTCATTGAGATATAATTCACCTGCCATAAAATTCACTTGTTTAAAGCCTATACCATTCGTGGGTATTTAGCGTAATCACAGTGGTGCAGTCATCACCACCCCCTAATACCCGCACACTTTCATCACCCCAAAAAGGAATTCCATTAGCAGTTACTCTCCCAATCCTTTTCCACTCATCCCTCTCCCCAGTTCCTGGCAACCACAAATTAATTTTCTTTCTCCTTGCAGTGCCTCTTCTGGATGATCCAAGTAAATGAAATGATGCAGTATGTGGCCTTTTGTGTCTAGCTTCTTTCACTTACCATGTTTTCAAGGTTCATTCTTTATATTGCTGAATAGCAGGCCATTGTATGGGGGTCTTGTTTGTCCCTCTGTTTTGTTTGTCATTCATCAACTGAAGGACATTCAGGCTGTTTTCATTTTTGAAGATATTGAATACTGCTGCTATGATTTTTTTGGTACAAGTCTTTGTATGGACATAAATTTCCAATTCTAGGAGTGGAATAGCTGGGTCAAATCGAAACTATGTTTAACCTTTGAGGGGAACTGCCACACTGTTTTCCAAGGGAGCTGCACCATTTTACACTCTCAACAGGATGGTATGGGGGTTCTAATTTCTCCACATTCTTGCCAACGCTTGTTATAGTCTGTCTTTTTTTACTGTAGTCATGCTGGAATGTGGGAAGCCAGTACCTCACTGTGGTTTTGATTTGCATTTCCCTGATGGTTAGTGATGTTGAGCATCTTTTCATATTCATGCTAGCCATCTTTATAGCTTCCTCGGAGAAGTGTCTATTCAAGTCCTTTGATCATTTTAAAAATTTTACTTATCTTTTTATAATTGAGTTGTAAGAATTCTTTGTATATTCTAAATACAAGTGCCTTCTCAGATATATGATTTGCAAATGTTTTCTCACATTCTGTGGGTTGTCTTTTCACATTACCATTCAGGAGCTCCTTTGATGCATAAGCATGGGTCGGCTTGGGCTGCCAGAGCACAGCACAGCCTGGGTAACTTACACAGCAGACATTTCTTTTCTCACAGTTTGGGGGGCCAGTAGTCAAGATCAAGGTGCTGTCAGGTTTGGATTCTCGTGAGGCCTTTCTCCCTGTCCGTAGAGACAGCTAAGCTACCTTTTTGCTGGTCCCTTACATGGGCTTTCCTCAGTGTGCATGGAAAGAGAGAGAACTCTCTGATGTCTTTTCCTCTTCTTATAAGGACATTATCCTATTGGGTTAGAGCCCTACTCTTATGACCTCATTTAACCTTAATGACCTCCCAGGAAGCCCTGTCTCCAAATACAGTCACAGCAGGGATTAGGGTTTCAAAATATGAATAGGGGGTGTGTGCATAATTTGGTCAATAACAAAGCACAAAAGTTTTTAGTTTTGTTGGGTCTTCATCACAACGTATTTCTTTTACTTTATTTCTTTCTACTTTGGTTGTCATATCTAAGAGGGCTTTGCCTAACCCCCGATCACCAATATTTACCCCTATATTTTCTCCTGAGAGTTTTATAGTTTCACCTCTTTCATTTCGATCTTTGATCCATTTTGAGTTAATTTATCCATATATTAACTCCTCATTTAACACCAAGGCACCCATAATAAAAAATGTTTCAAGCCTTTAGAAATAGTACAAGTACAGTGTAATGCATGAAAACCTATATACCCTTCATCTAGATTCATCAATTATTAAAATGTTAATGTTGGGCCTCCCCGGTGGCGCAGTGGTTGAGCGCTGGGTTGCAAAGCTGCTCGCAGCCTCTGCAGTGCCGGTTCAATCCCTGGCTGCTCCCCGGCCACCGGAGGAGGGTCCCACATGGCATGCAGACCTCTCCTGCCGCCCGCTGCTCCCCTCAGCAGTGTACTTCGGTCCTTCTGCCTGCTCTGCTCCCCGCTCTGGCTCTGGTGAATTCTCTCACCCTCCCGCGCTTCTGACTGTACCCAGTGCTTGTATGAATAAATAAATAAATCTTTAAAAAAAAATGTTAATGTTAACATTTGCTTTATGTGTGTCTGTCTGTCTCTCTATGTATCTGTGTATCTATCTATCTAAACTATTTGATATATGTAATTATAGATGACATGGCACTTCATGTCTAAATACACATTTCCTAAAAACTAGAGCACATGTCTACATAAGCACAGTACAATGATCACACTTGGGAAATTTGACATTGATGTAATAATGACTTTTAATTTGTATCCATCGCCAAATATCGCTAGTTGGATTCTGTAATCCAGAATCCAATCAAGAATAAAGCATTGCATGCCATGTTTCTTTAGTCTGTTTTGCTCTAGAATAATTTCCCAGCCTCTTTTTCACCTTTATGATGTTGACATTTTGGCAGGAATACAACATAAGTGGTGTATCCTTCTTAGTGCATCACATCAGAGGGCATATTATGTTATCTTATCCCGTTATTGTAATGAGAGGTTGGATCACTTGGTTCAGGTGGTTTCCACCAGAATTTCCCTTTGTAAGAAATCCTCTTGTGAATTAATAAATAATCTGTGAAGTAATATTGTGATACCATGCGAATAGCCTATACTGCAACATGCTTTCTTTCACCTGATAGTTTTAATATCTATTGGTGATTTTTTTGCTTAAATCAGTTATTACTAGGTTGGCTGTAAAATGGTGATTTTAAAATGTCTGTCATTTTTCCACATTGGTAGCTGGAATTCTCTTATAAATAAGCATTTTCCCTTCCAATTTTTCTGAACATCTTTTTAGTATCAATGTGGACTCATGGGTTCTTTATTTGTTAATACTCAATGAATCGTAACTCATTCCTGTCCTTATTCATTTTGATGCTCAAATTGTCCAAATACGGCTAGTGAGGACCCTTCTCGCTGACTCTTGCATCTTTTCTTACATCAGATTAATAAATTTTTGAGCATTTCCCTGCTTGCTCACATAACAAGATATTCCAGGTTCACTTTCTTCTTTCCTTGCCCCGGACTTGGAATGGGCCACTTCTAGCTCCTTTTAGTGGGGAACAGCCTGGTAGACACAGAGATGTGGGATGGCATCTAGATCAAGCTTCAGGAGAGGACTTGCTGCTCACCTGTAAGGAGTGTGGTCAGAGGGCAGCCTCCAGCTGCAAAATGATCTCACCTACGTGCACGCATTCGTGGGGCAGTACACACCCCCATGAATGAATGAAAGAGCTGTACAGAGACCCAGCTTTTCAGTCTCATCTTAGACAGTCTGCTGAGACAAAATACCAGCTCCAGAGCTCCCTGCTTGGTTGACTGAAGCTTGTCAGGCCTGCAACATACTTTGCCATCTTTCTCGTCGCAATCCTGTTTCTTCCCCCATCTTTATACATTTGTTGATCCCTAATAAATGTTTTATATTTCAAGCTACATTTCAGCATCTGTTTCTAGAGCACCCAACCCGAGGCATGTGGTATTTAGAATATAAAATCTAGGTATTGTGTGCTTACTGAGATAGGGTTATCAGTAGATATTGACTAGATATATATTTTTGAATAATGAGTTTGTATTAATAACTATATTCCAATCTAATAACACATCATTCTTCCTTTATAACATAGCTTGTGTTTTCTTTCACCCAAGTGAGAGCGCTCACTCATGAGTATTTGCTCATTTGCAATGCATTTACTTATTTGCTCAATATACTGATACCCACAAAAATAGCTTCAGAATTGCTAAGCAATGTCTTACCAATATTAATAAACCTACTAAAATATTGCTTCACAAATAATTTTTAGAATCTATGAATGTGTCCCGTTGAAGGTGCATGCTGAGAGCACTGTGTCAAAAGTTATTGAATGAATTCCCTCTTATTCTGCTGCAGTTATATATATATATATTTTTAAAGATTTATTTATTTATTTATTTATGCAAGCACTGGGTACAGTCAGAAGCGCGGGAGGGTGAGAGAATTCACCAGAGCCAGAGCTGGGAGCAGAGCAGGCAGAAGGACTGAAGTACACTGCTGAGGGGAGCAGCGGGCGGCAGGAGAGGTCTGCGCGCCATGTGGGACCCTCCTCCGGTAGCCTGGAAGCACAGCCGGGGATGGAACCGGCGCTGCAGAGGCTGCGGGCAGCTTCGCAACCCAGCGCTCAACCGCTGCGCCACTGGGGAGGCCCTGCAGTTATATTTTTAATAAAATATGTTGTTAGGTTCATCTATTTGTTGATATTGAATTGTAGTTTTTTCTTATACTAATTAAAATTTGCTTTTCAATAGGTAAGAGATTAATTAACAGGAAAAATGTACTTAGAGATGTTCCATTGCCCTCCTTTGCACCCCATCTGCACCCCATCTGAATTTAGGTAATTCATTTCCCTAATTTTCTTATTTTGTAGATATTAGCAGACACACATTTCCCTTTCTTTCTTACACAAAAGGTAGCATACTATACAGTGGAGGTAGCATGCTATGTAGTATTCATGTCTTGCAAACACAATACAGTCATGTGTCACTTACTGATGTGGATACATTCTAAGAAATAAGCCACTAGGCAATTTGTTGTTGGTGAACATCATAGACAAACCTGGGGGGTGTAGTCTCTGCACAGGGCCAATATCATAGATGAGGTTCCCCCTTGACCCAAACCTTGTTATGTAGTGCATGACTGTATAATTGTTTAAGAGTTTCAACAGTTTGCTTGAAAATCCTTTGTAGATTACTCTGCTATCTCCATTTCCTCAGATCTTAGGTCTGATGATAGCTTTTCATGGTGCCCAACTTCCCATATACGTCACAGTTTTATTTGGGAGCTAATCTATGGGAATTTTTTTCTGCACTTGTGGGGGGGATTTCTCAGTTGCCTCAGGCCACCAGCAACTCCATTCAGAACTTCTTCCTGCAAGACCTAGCCACCCTAAAGCCGGTACCACATGGCACAAACCCAGGAATAGGGCTCATGGCAGTTGGAGTTCTCTACTTCAGCAGCTGTCTCAGAGAAGTGAGAGATCCTGGCCCAATCCTGGTAGGTAGGCAGAGCACTTTCATCCACCGGTTCCAGAGAAAAAGTCTGGTCCCCGATTCTGGCTTCATGCTGGGATCCTGGTACCAGTCTCAGACCACACCTTGGGCAACGCTGGCCCAAGTTCTGTGGACGTGAAGCACAGGCGCTGGCTGTTCGTGCTT
Organism: Talpa occidentalis; assembly: GCF_014898055.3. Taxonomy (NCBI): domain Eukaryota; kingdom Metazoa; phylum Chordata; class Mammalia; order Eulipotyphla; family Talpidae; genus Talpa; species Talpa occidentalis. Next base: position 10,787,874 of record NW_023601543.1, read on the forward strand.
ACTCCTGGAGTTTTTCTCTTTATTTTGGTCTAAGCCAATTTTTCTCTCATTTTTGATCATTATGCACTTTTAAATATATCTTCAAAGCCCTTCTGGATCATTCCTGTGTGTTTGAAATAGCGTAGGTAGAATTCTGCGCATGCTCACTACACCATCTTGACATGAAACCATTCATTCATATATTCAACAGCTATTTATTGAGCCCTACTAGGTGCCAAGCACTGGTCCAGATTCTTGGGATACCAAACTACAACATCAGAAGTAATCAAAGCTCGTGTTTCTTTCCCTTTATGTTGTTTTTAAAATTAAGAATGTGCAATTTGCCTTTATAATGCAGTAAACGCTTCCACATCAACTAGGATTGCTAGACTCTCTTGGAAGTGTGCCTCTCAGACCCACTTCCTCCTCTTCCCCACCTGTACCTGGATGTACACCCAAAATAACAGAAGCCTTTCTATAGAAATTAAAAAACTCACCCTGAAAAGAAAGCTTTTCCTTTATTCCTTGAATCCTTCCCTTCAATGCACTGATGACACCCTGGAGCCCTTAAATGCTAAAGTAGATAACATGAAATTGCTTCTAGAAAAAAATCTCTGTCACCTACTCAATACTCTATTAGTCCCTAAGACCTCTTCTGTAGATGGGAGTCTTGGCTTTTTTAGTGGTAAATAATTGTATAGAATTCACTTGAAATGATGAATCCTGGCTTCCGGACAGACCTCTTACTTAAAAGCCGCCACCCTCCCTCCCAGCGTTTCGCCCCCGATGAGTGTCTACTTAGGCCGTGCATGACGTTTTTCCTGATTATTATGTTTCACATCTTTTTATCCTCCTCTGGAAATGCTAAAATTAGATGAATTTTCAGTCTCTGGTTCCATGCTGAGACAAAAGGCCTCCTCTGCTCTTTGATATTTCACAGGCTGATGTGCTGACTAATTCTGCAGCAGCTTTCTCTATTAGTTCAGTTGCTAAATATAGCGGTGAACATGGTGTCTGATAAAAGCAAGTTAATTAAATATTACTTTTCATCCATTAATATTTTAGTAGCTCACTGTTTAAGCACAAACAATATCATTGTAGAAAAGGCAATTCAAAACAAAAGCACATTCGTATCTAGGGTATTTAAATGGAATATTCAACCATTTTCCAGTGACTTCAGAACTGAAAACTACTGATACTGGAAAACATTTTTTTTTACCAAAATGTGGTCACACACATGATAAGCTAATGTTCCCTTTTTAGAATCATGACAGAGCTGAGGGAGGCCAGAGAGACCCACTGAGGAAGAGTCAGCTTAGGCCTGGGGCCTTCGCTCGGTTCATGTTCAATCATGTCACTGCCTTTATTTTCTTAGTTCGGATTGCCATGTGCAGACTTCTGCCATCTCTGCTGACGGTGCTAATATGCACAGCTCCTCTCAACCTGGCTTAGAGTTGGCTGAAAATTAGCAGCAATTGAAGTCTGAAGAATTAGGTAATTTATGTTGTTTATTGGTTAAATGGGTTTGGCAAAGTTGAACCAAAATGGAGATCAATCTGGACTTGTTTTCTAGACTGGAATGATTTAGGAGTGAGAGCCATTCTCAGTGGTAGGCCTAGATTTGGCCTAGATCTAAAGCGCATTATGAAGACACACAAAGCAGGAGGCAGTGACTGAAAAGAGTCACTTTTGCTTTTCTGACCCCCTCACCAATTTCTTAGATCAAAAAGCAACTATAAACCAGAGACACACTAGGCAGGGGTGGGAGGGGTGAGGGGTGAGGGGGTGGGGGTGGGTAAGAGGGATTGCAGTAAAAAATAAGGGGGGTGGGAATTGTACGGGGACTATAACCAAGATGAAAATGCATACATTGTGCACAAATGAAAAAATGATGTAAAAAATATATAAAATAAAAAAATTAAAAAAGCATATTGTCGCAAATGCAATACCCATGTAAACTGCCTTAATTTTATGTGTTTTTTTTTCAAAACAAATAAGGAATGAAGAGCTAAATACTGATAGTTAACGTTTGTTGGCCTCTTTTGTTTAGCATTTTCCTATGAGCTTACATGTATGGTCTGTCTCATTGTATCCTTAAAGCAAAACTATGAAGGAGGTTCTGCATCATCCTATTTTATAGATGAGGAAACTGAAGGCTCAGAGAGGTTAAAAAACTTACCAAAGGGGCCTCCCTGGTGGCACAGCGGTTGAGCGCTGGGTTGCGAAGCTGCCCACGACCTCTACAGCAACGGTTCGATCCCCCGCTGTTCCCCCGCCACTGGAGGAGGGTCCCACATGGCGCACAGACCTCTCCTGCCGCCCGCTGCTCCCCTCAGCAGTGTACCTCGGTCCTTCTGCCTGCTCTGCTCCCCACTCTGGCTCTGGTGAATTCTCTCGCCCTCCCGCGCTTCTGACAGTGTCCAGTGCATGTATAACCAAACAAACAAACAAACAAACAAATAAATAAATAAATAAAGCATGCCTCTATAAAAAAATAAAATTAAAAAAAAAAACTTACCAAAGGTCACACAGCTATTAAGTGGGGTTACTAGTGTTTAAGTCCAGGCACCCTATGTTTGCATAGATGGATTTCTTTTCATATATGTATTCCTCTCCATTGCATGAAAATTTTTTTAGAGATGCTGTATCATAATTTGTATTAGAATTATTTGGCAAACACTTGACACTACAACTAAGGTCACTTCATAAACAGCTTTATAATAGAGTGGAGCATGAAGAGAAATTTTAAAATAAATTTTAAAATAAATTTTGTTATGTTATTTTGACTTGTTACATTTTTTTGTTTCTTTTTTTTTTTTAATTTAGGTAACTTTGGTTTACCACACTGCATAAATTTCAGGAGCATGGCTTTACACCTGGACATCTGTCTACACCACATTACACTTGCCGGCCACCACAGGTCTAGTTTCTACACACCACCATCCAATCAACCCCTCTACCTCGAATATTTGTTGAATGACTGAGTGAGTAAGTACTAAGTTACTCACTATCTCAGTATATAAATTAATCCTAAGGGTTCAGAAGAAGAGGAGAGAAATAAAGGGAAATTTTAAAGAGAAAGTCAGAGAGAGAGGCTCTTTTTTTTTTTTTAACAAATGGCGCTTCAGAGCACATGTTATTGTTTTTAGATGTAATTGATCTTTGATTAGCTGTAATTCCTGTCAGTTAATTACATTTAAAAAGCCTAAATACATCAGTGAGAATGCCATTCAAGCAAGAAAATCCTTTGAACATTTAGAATAATTAGCCCTTCCCTCATTTTATCTGGTTTATAAATAATCCTCTTGGCAATGGAGTCAAAACAAATTGAGAAATTGATAACTACTTAGCTGTTGACTAATTGTGAGCAGTAATGATTTCTCCAAGCCTCAGGAGGGGATTGAATTAGCGCAAAAGTCACACTCAAAGGCCTTCTGGGGCCAGAGGTCACACAGGGAGGACCTTGACAAATGAGCACATGCACCCAGGTGTGCCATGCTACAGTGTGGGCCCGATGTGGCCAGCTTTACCCACATTTTCAAGAAAAGTCAGAAATCCAGATTTTTATGAGAATCTGCCTGAGTTTTCAATGTTGGCAACTAACTAAATAGTTTTAAAATACCACCGAGGCCAAATAAAACATGTCTACAGGCTGAACTTGGCTCACAGACTTCTGCCCTGACTTTCTAAGTTTCCTTCCAACTTCTCAAATGCCTCCAGTCTATGAAATTTCTTTTTAAAAGTTGACAGAAAATCTGGGTAAACATTTAAAAGCCCTGGTTAGCATAGAAAACTTTTTTAAATAGAAAGAAAACATTGTTTTAAGTAAAATAAATTAATATTCACTGTGAACTTGAGTTTTGACCAATACACTAGATGTTTTGATAAAATTGCTCACTATATAATTTAGCAAGGTGGGGTTGCAATTGAAAGACAGGCTATGCTAGCTGTGGTGTCTTGAGGGTAGGATAGAGAAGGAATGGAGAGATTAACCTTTCTAGGTGAGATTATGGTGTAAATTTATATCTACTGCAAAAAACTAAAAACTCATCCAGAGCATTAACAGCAGAGTCCTGAAGTTGGTCCTTGAGAAAATTCTAATCTCATTGGATCGATTCTCAATTCATTAAAGAATGGAGGAGATTAATGCCGCCACATAGGAATTTTCTATATTCTCTAGAAAAAGAACTATCTATAAATATCCACTCATCCAAGATTAAATCCTTTTAATATGTATTAAAAGACAAGTTTCTGGAAGAACTAAAGTAAGCAATTTCACATTAACTTTTCTCAGATAGGATGAACTTGACTTGGAATTTATTATTGAAGTCCCAGTACCAGAAATACTAATTTGATAATTTTTAAGATTTATTACTGTGCAGACCATTGGTGCCACTGAAAATGTCAATCTAAAAAATATTAATAACCTATGATTTTAAACTTACAGTTTGATCATGATGATTTTTAACGTCATATTAAAAATGTTACAGTGATGATCTGAAGATAAAATTTAGGAAAAACCCATTTACAATAACATATAAAAGAATAAAATAGTAAAAAAAATTGACAAAAGAGTCATTAAACTTGTATACTGGAAAGTGAAAAAAAAAGACATTGTATAAAGAAATTAAAGATCAAAGTAAATGAAAAGATATCACATGTTCTTGGAGCATATCTAACATGTTTAAGATGGCAATGCTCCCCTAATTCATTTATAGATTCCACACAACCCCTATCAAAATACCTTTTTTTTTGAAAGTTTTGCTCTAACCTTTTTTTAAATTTTTTTTTTTAAGATTCATTTATTTATACAAGAACTGGGGTACAGGTCAGAGGTGAGGGAGGTCAAGAGAATTCACCAGAGAGAGCGGGGAGCAGAACAGGCAGACGGACGGAAGGCACTGCTGAGGGGAGCAGCGGGAGAGACGGGAGAGGTCTGCCACGCCACGTGGGCCCCTCCCTGGCCGGCAGGGAACTGAACCCGCGCTGCAAAATCTGCGGACAGCCCCACAGCAAAGCACTCAACCCCCTGTGCCACTGGGGAGGCCTCAACCCCTATCAAAATTCTAATAGTCTTTTTCACACAAATGGTAAAGCCTATCCACAGATTGATACAGAATTTTAAGGGGCTTTGAATAGCTAAAACAATACTGAGAGGAGGACTAAAGTTAGAGGTCTGAGAATTCTGAATATAAAAACATACTACAAAGCTACAGTCACACAAAACTGTGGTATTGACATAAGGATGAACATATAGACCACTGGAATAGAATTGAGAGTCAAGAAATAAACTTCCATGAGGAAATGATTTTTTTTACAGATTTATTTATTTATGTATACAAGCACTGGGTACAGTCAGAAGCGCGGGAGGGTGAGAGAATTCACCAGAGCCAGAGCGGGGAGCAGAGCAGGCAAAAGGACCCCAGTACACTGCTGAGGGGAGCAATGGGCAGCAGGAGAGGTCTGCGCGCCATGTGGGACCGTCACTGGTGGCCGGGAATCGAACCAGCGCTGCAGAGCCTACGGGCAGCTTCACAGCCCAGCACTCAACCGCTGCGCCACCGGGGAGACCCATAGAGGAAATGATTTTTGACATGGATAACAAGACCATTCACTGGGGAATAGTCTCTTCAACAAATGGGCCAGGACAACTGTATATCTACATGCAAAAGGATGAAACTGGATAGCTACCTCACATCAAATACTACAAAAATTAACTGTAAATGCATCAACACCTAAGAATAAGAGCTAAGCTATAAAAGTCTTAAAGAAAATATAGGAGTAAATCTTGGTGACCTTGGATTAGGCAAAACTTTCTTAGATATGACATCAAAGGCACAAGCGACAAGAAAGAAAAGTAGATACATTGGACTTCATCACAACTAACAATTTTTGTGCTTCAAAAGGCATTATCAAAAAAGTAAAAAACAACAGATAAAATGTGTAAAAAAATTTGCAGATCATATATCTGAGCAGGTATTTGTTTACAGGACACATAAAGAACACTTATAATGCCATAATAAGACAGCCCAATTAAAAAATAAACAGAGGACTTGAATAAACATATCTCCAGGAAGATAGACAAATGGCAAGAAACACATGAGAAGATGCCCAATCAGTAATCATCAGGGGAATGCAAGTTGAGACCACATTGAGATGCCACTCACGCTCATTAATATGACTACTGTCAAAAAAGAAAAAAGAATAAATGCTGGAGAAAGATGTGGCAGAATTGGAGCCCTTTACACTCTTGGGAATATAAAATGATATAACCATTACGGAAAATAGTGCAGCAGTTACTCAAAAATTAAAAATAGTACTCCTGCATGGCTCAGCACTCCCACACCTGAGTATATGCCCCAGCAAATTGAAAGCAGGGTCTTGAAGAGATATTTGTACAGCCATGTTCATAGCAGCATTATTCACAATAGTTGAGAGGTGGAAGCAACTTCAGTGTCTGTTGATGGATGAATGGATAAACAAAAATGTAGTATATACCTACAACGGAATATTAGCCAGTTTTTAACAAGAAGGAAATTCTGACACGTTACAACATGGATGAACATTGAGGCCATTAAGCTAAGAGATGGAGCCAGTCACAGAAAGACAAACATTGCACAATTCCACTTACATGAAGTCGCTATACTCATCAAACTCATAGGGACAGAAAGTAGAATGGTGGTTGCCAAGGTGTGGGAGGAGAAGAGAACTGGGAGCTATTGTTCAATGGATTCAGAGTTTCACTTTTTACAAGATGTACAGAGTTCTGGAAATAAATGGTGGTGCTGGCTGCGCAACAATGTACTTAATGCCACTGAATTGTACACTTAAAATTGCTTAAGTGTTGTTTGTTATATGTATTTTACACAAGTAGAAATAATTGTTTTCAGGGCCTCCCCGGTGGCGCGGCGGTTGAGCACTGGGTTGCAAAGCTACCCACGGCCTCTGCGGCGCCGGTTCGATCCCCGGCTGCTCCCTGGCCACCAAAGGAGGGTCCCACATGGCGCGCAGACCTCTCCTGCCGCCCGCTGCTCCCCTCAGCAGTGTACTTCGGTCCTTCTGCCTGCTCTGCTCCCCGCTCTGGCTCTGGTGAATTCTCTCACCCTCCCACGCTTCTGACTGTACCCAGTGCATGTATAAACAAACAAACAAACAAATAAATAAAACATGCCTCTAAAAATAAAATTAAAAAAAAAAAGAAATAATTGTTTTCAATTTCTCAAAGGTTCTGAATAAATATTTCTCCAAAAAAAGATAAACAAATGGTCAATAAGCACATGAAAAGATGCTCAACGTCGTTAGTCACAAGGAAAATGCAAATCAAAACCATAATAAGATTACTTCACACCTGCTAGTGTGGCTATAATGAAAATGACAGACAATAATGAATGTTGGCAAGGTTGGGAGAGAAATTGGAACTTTCATACATTACTGGTGGACTTGTAAAATAGTGTAACCACTTTTGGAAAAAAATTTGAGCGGCTCCTCAAAATATTAAGCATGAAAGTATCACAGGTCCCAGCTATTCTAGTTCTAGGTATATAGCTAAGAGAAATGAAAGCATATGTCCACCCAAAAATAATGTTTATAGCAACATTATTCATAATAGCCCCAAAGTGGAAATAACAAAACTTGTTTAACTGATGAATGGATAAACAAAATGTGGTATAGTCATACAATGGAATATCGTTCAGCAAACAAAGGACTGTAGTGCTTACACCTGTGACAACATAGTTGATCCTTGAAAACATTCCGAGTAGAAGAAGCAGTTAAAAAAAAAAAAAACAACATATTTATTGCTCTATTTGTTTGAAATGTCCAGATTTGGGCAATCTTGAGACAGAAAGTACAAGAGTAATTACTAGGAATTTGGAGGGAAATAGGAATGGGTAAGGGATTCCCTTTGGGATGATGAAAATATTGTAAGGCTGTGCTGATAATTGCACAATTCTATGAATTTACTAAAAGCCATTGAGCTGAACGCTTTAAGTGGGTGAGTCATCTGATATGTGAATTATATCAATAAAGCTGTTCCAATGTGATGGCATTCTTCCATTTACAGAAATGCCAGATTTACTTATTTCACAAACACTGATTGAGTACCTACTATATGCCATGCACTGTGCTGGCGCTGTTGGACCAAAAAAAAAAAAAAAAAAAAAAAAAAACCCTAAACTTTACATCAGTGCTGTCTCAGAGAGTTTTCCATCTAGTACATGATGTGCACTGTTAGCTACAATATATGGGAGAAACTGAAGACTAAGCCCAAAGAGGTACCAAGAGTTATGAGGATCAGTTCTTGAGGAGATGCCATTTGACTAGTTGAAGGGTAGTGGAATTATCTGGTGGGAAAGACATCCTGTGTGTTGGAGGGGTAGGGTAGTAACACACACAGGACTGGTGGAACAAGGTCTGGCTCAATAGAGATCTGTTGAGTGAATGAAAGAGCAAATCTTGACATATTTCTGCACGGCCAAATTATAATCTTTTCTATTCTTATTGTGATGCTCATTTATAAAAAGAATGCTTCCTTAGAAGGCAATGAAACAATAACCTCATCACTCTTTTGCCTCCTTTTCTAAAAAAGAGACAGACTAGAAAGAATGAGAGTCACTCACATGGAAAACAGGGTGCCAACTGAGTTCAGGAGCATAGACGAATCTTCAGTGCTGCTGTGTGACGTGGGGCTGTCTCTGCAGAGCACTACTAGGGAGCCCTAACATTTTTCATTTGAACAAGACAACCTTGGCCTGAGAAGTTGTCAGTCTCATGAGGGAGACAGACTGAAAACATGTTGGCCAAAAGGGTTAGAGGGGATGGCAGGTGGGGTTTGTTTTCTTTGGACTGAATTTTAGGATTCCTAAAATCTTTAGCAAATACACCCTGATCCAATGCATCCAATCCATGATCTGAATGTTTTCAAACATGGTATTTTAACAAAATTTTGTGCAGAATCGAAACAGGTTTCACTGGAAATTTAAGAAAGTGGTAGTTACAGGGGCTAAGTGTCTGTGAAGTATTATGTCAAGTTATACAACTATTTATTAGCAATGCCAAAAGACTTCTGCATCAATATATTAGAAAACCAGAGAGATGTTGGCTACCCTCTAGCTGCAAAGAAATGACCATATACTTAGTCTGCAAGCCCAGTGCCTAAATCTTCTGGGAGCTCTGAGGATTGGACTTTGAAACAGAAATTCCAGTGGTTAAGGACACAAGCAAGTCTAGAGTCTACGTAAACTCGGACTAAATTCATTTGTCCATGTGCAGTGGCTGCAAAGCCTGAGACATTTAAGTTTAGGGTCTTATTATTTAAGTAAAACATTATATCTATAAAATAAAAATATTGGGGCCTCCCTGGTGGTGCAGGGGTTAAAGTCTCAGCCCTATCAAGCTATTGCCAGACCCTGTGGCCTGAGTTGGATCCCCAGCCAGGGAGGTGACCCACATGGCACAGCAGACCTCTCCTGTCTTGCCCGCTGCTCCCCTCAGCAGTGTATTTCAGTATATCCGCCTGTTCTGCTCCCCACTCTGTCTCTGGTGAATCCTCTCACCTCCTGCACCTCTGGCCTACACCCCAGTTCGTGTATGCATAAATAAATAAAAATAAATCTTAAAAAATTAAAAAATAATAATGAAATATAAATATCTGTTAACTGCATGAAGACAAGTTACCAAGGCGTGAAGCCAGATGTAAGGAAGGAGGATAATAATCGTGTTGGGGGCAGTGAGGTGCAAGGTGGGGGCTAGACTTGGTTCCCATGCCCTGCTCCCCACATACCCGCATCAGTTTCTTTATATCCCCATCTCGGTCCTCTCTACTATAACTCTCATCAGCTGCCCCACCGCAAAGAATATCTCCTGCAAAACATGGGACCCTCCAAGTTTGCTCCAGCTTATAGCAGTTAACCCAACTACAATTATTGTTGACCTCTGGACTTCCCAAGCTAGTCAATGTAGCTTGTATTGTATGGTTTGCTGTCATTGTTACTTTTGTAGTAAGAAAAAGACTTTTAAAATTAAGAGTTGGGAGAATGTTCAAAAATGAGAGACTGTGTTTTCACAGTGCACACAAGGCATAAAATATGTTTCTCAACCCTGCAGCTGCTAAGTAGCACAAATAGTTTTCCAATTTTCTAAACATTTGCTTATGCACTTCTGCATTCCTATGATACCATTCAAAACTTGTGTTGAAGTTCTTCCTGATTTAGGTGCACAACAGAAATAAGAAAGATCATTTCTTGTTTATTCTTACTCATTTTGATGTAGCCTCAATGTCTGCCACCCCACCCCCCCCACCAAATTCATATATTGAAATCCTAACCCCTGGTGTGATGGTATTAGGAGGCAGGACATTTGGGTGGTAAGTAGGTCTTGGGAGTAGAGCCCTCATGAATGAGATTTGTGCCCTTGTAAAAGAGACAACAGAGTGGTCCCTTCCCACTCTGCTGGCAACAGAGAGAAGGTCTATAAACTAGGAAGCCAGCCCTCACCATGCACTGCCTCTCTCGGTACCTTGACCTTGGACTTTCCAACATTCAGAACTGAAGGAAATAAATTTCTGTGATAATTTGTTATAGTAACCCAAATGGACAAAAACACCCTTGGAATTAGTAGCCAATTTCTTTGCAATTCGAGACTAGACAGTAAACAATGGGCACTGGGCGCTCAGGAAGAGATAACCATGCTGTCTTGTCCTAAACACAAAGGCCAGGGTTCTGTCACTCATCCAGTGTCAGGGCCTGTTCTGGGTACTGGGAATATGGAAACAAACAACACAGACTTGATCTCTGTTTTCACAGAACTGATGATACAGTAGGGAGAGGCAGAGCATAAAAAAGCATCTCAGTACCATCTTACACCAGTGAGAATGGCACATATTAAAAAAACTAGCAACAACAAATGTTGGCGAGGGTGTGGAGAAAAAGGAGATCTCCTGCACTGTTGGTGGGAGTGCAAACTGGTCCAACCACTATGGAGAGCTGTGTGGAGATTTCTGGACCTACTAAACATAGAGCTTCCATATGATCCAGCAATTCCACTCCTAGGTATTTACCCAAAGGACACAGAAACATCAATTCCAAAGAGCACCTGCACCCCTATGTTTATAGCAGCACTATTTACAATAGCTAAGCTTTGGAAACAGCCCAAATGCCCAAAAATAGATGACTGGATCAAGATGTGGTACATATATACCATGGAATATTACTCAGCATTTAAAAAAGATAAACACATGCAATTTGCAGCAACATGGATGGCACTGGAAGGGATCATGCTCAGCGAAATAAGCCAGAAAGGAAAAGAAAAATACCGGATGGTCTCACTCATAGCAGGAATCTAGAAAACTTAAATAAGGGACCAGGAAAATGAATAACTATAAGAAAGTGAAAATCAAAATCAACAAAAAACTATGAACCAGAGACACTCTATGGGGGGTAGGGGGCAGGAGGGGAGGGCTTGGGGTCAAAATAAGGGGGTTGCAATTGTATGGGGAATATAAAAATAAATCTTATTATAAATATAAAATAAAATAAAGGGTGGGGAGCAGAATATCAGAATATATCTCTTACAGTAAATATTTTAATACACTATTGCCATTTTTCCTCTTAGTACTTTTTTTAATATAAAAAAGACCTCCTAACCACAAATATATTCCCTTCCCAGTTCTAAAAATAAAGCACCCTAAATACTAAAAAAAAAAAAAAAAAAAAAAAAGCATCTCAGGGTTTGAGAAGAGCCATGATGGAAAGCAGCAGCAGGAAGCTATGGGAAGAGTCTCTGGGGGTGTACTACCATGAAGTACTATGTTCATTTGAACAAGAGAGCGTTGACCTGAGAAGATGTCAGTCTGGTGAGAGAGACAGAATAAACACAAGTAGACCAAAAAATTAGGCAAATTGTTGGTTGTGACGAAAGGAACAAAGGGTGGTCAGACAAGGCCTCTCTCAAGAGGTGCTATTTCAGCAGAAGCTTCAAGGATGAGAAGGAATTAGCCAATCCTAGAGCGGGAAATAGAACATCCTGGAGCATTCCAGAAAATCTAAAGTCTTTCAATTCTTTCTCATTGAAACTAAAAGAAAAGAAATTTGAAAATCTCTAAGATGGGAAAAGGCTGGAATTTCCAGAAGCCAGTGTGACCTAGTGAACAAAAGGCTGATTGGAAGGAATAGAAATTGGAAAGACAGACAAGGGCCAGCTCCAGCCCACATTGATCAGTGGGATTTTTATTTTAAGTGGATAGAGAAAATGAACAAGTTGCTCACAGTCTGCTGTTCCTTAGTCTTACAGTCCAGACTGGTTCTTTCTCTGTACACTTCTATTACCAGATGGGTATAGGGTGTCAGTGAGAAATGCACAATGTCTGAAAACATAAATTAGCTTTGGCCTTAACAATGTCAAAGCTATCCAACAGAATATTTATTGTTACACACAGACCTATTTTTATAGATTGTTATGCCTAAATAACCTGGTAAGTCGAGTGGAACCTGAGTCCATTCCCCCTTCATTTTCTCTAAAATGGTTAACAGGGAAGGGTTTTTCAATGCTGAGTAATATTTGGTATGTTCATATGGCTTCTGTTAGTTAATATGTAACTAATTAATCATTTGATGAGTTATATACTGCATACATCCAAAGAGGCTGTGAAGTGGATCACAAAAATCTACATTATACAACAGGACTTAACAAAACAGCAAATTCCTGACCACAGGAAAATGAAAATGTGAAAAAGAAAATAAAAGAAAGCAAAAGTAAAGTTAAAGCAGGATGCTGAAATGCTACAAGTGGATCACAAATCTAGATATAGACTTCCTGGTGGAGAAAGGAAAGAAGGAAGCAAGACCAAGTTCACATTGTCCACAACATAAATCATACTTTTGCTCAGGGTAAGTACAGCTTTTCCTGGCATAGAAGTCTGAGGAATTTTCTCGTGGGTTCTATTCAATTGGGGACTTGGTGCTCAAGTGGACCTACGTGTTTTTTTTTAAAGCAGCTTTATTGAGGCATCTTTCACATGCCATAAAATCCACCCACTTTAAGTGTCCCTGTGTCCCTATGTATTTTTTTTCTCTCCAATTTTTTTATTTGTTATATTCCCCATACAATTGCAACCCCCTTATTTTGACCCCAAGCCCTCTTTTCCCTGCCCCCCACCCCCCATAGAGTGTCTCTGGTTCATAGTTTTTTGTAGATTTTGATATTTTCTTTCTTAGAGTCATTCTTTTTCCTGGTCCCTTATTTAGGTTTTCTAGATTCCTGCTATGAGTGAGACCATCTGGTATTTTTCTTTTTCTTTCTGGCTTATTTCGCTGAGCATGATCCCTTCCAGCGCCATCCATGTTGCTGCAAATTGCATGTGTTTATCTTTTTTGAATGCTGAGTAATATTCCATGGTGTATATGCACCACATCTTCTTGATCCAGTCATCTATTTTTGGGCATTTGGGTTGTTTCCAAAGCTTAGCTATTGTAAACAGTGCTGCTATAAACATTCCCTATGTATTTTTTAAAGGTTCCTACAGAAGAATAGTTAAGGAGGTTTGTAGTCAGAGGACAGAATTACTATCTTTCCTTCAGATGAAGTGATTCCTATGGGTAATTATTCCTTCTCCTAGCAAACAGCTCTACAATCGCTAGCACAGACTTCTAATTACCAGTCTTAAAGATCACAATATTTGTTCCACTTTATGTGGTGGAGAACCTATAGAGCAAGGAAGTTGAGCAACTTAGCGGAAGTCAGACATTTAGCCAGGGCTTAACTTCAAAACCAGATTGTTTCACAAACCACGTTCTCATCCTAAATCCTTTATATGGGCTGGTTTTACCTATTTACAGATTGTTGCTCTTGTAGTGTGTTCATCACACTCAATTGAAGTCCGGAAATGTGAAAGAGCTCCAGGAATTTAAACACCCATAAAGCCCTGTTTTAGATTGCTAAACACAGATGAAGTGTGAGTAATGCACTCCAACACTATCAATGAAGAAAGAAGATGTTGGCTTCTTTATTTTTGGAGAAACATATGAAAAATGTCCTTTAAACCTTAAAAAGTAGATAGAATATTTCATCACACTGGTCCACAAATCAGTTTCTCAGAACTTGGCTAATGTAGGTTAAGGACATTAAGGCCTGACAGGAATGGATAGGAAATTGTTCACAAGCAAGATGAGAAATGTGAAAATATTATTGCAAAAGACCTTGCTATTTTCCAGTACTATATTAACAGAAGTATAACATGCAACCCAACACATTGGTAAATTCATCCAGTGTTGCTTATCCCGCATTTTTGAACTCCTACAGAGCCAACCAAGCAAGAATTTGGCCATTCTGGAGCTGACAGTCCTGGAGCAGGACACATTTATTTTCTGTCCAGACTTCAGACAGCACAGACGAAGACCTGGAGGGGGACAGGGAGGCCAAAAATTGCTTGCTGGAGTCATCTAAGAACTTGGCACAGTGCTGGGGACATAGTAGATGCTCAGTAATTGGATTTTAACCTAAAGATAATGGAGTGGAGAAATGTTTTTTTTTTCTTCTTGTTTTTGTGCATTTAAAAAAACCCCACCTCTTTGTTGAGTGTAAATGTAGAGTTTGGCGAATTTTCATAACCTGACCCCACTTGTGTAGTCAGTTACCCATTTCCGATGAAAGGTTTTTAAGAAAGGAAATGAGCAAAACAGGGTAGGGCCTGCCCAGCGTGCTGGAGGAAGGTGTAGTCCAGTAGGGAAAACAGAAAACAAGCAAAACAATTACATGACAATCCCTGTGCTGAGTGTTCAATAGAAAAGTGTGTAGATGGTAACTGGGGCATGGTGAAAGCAGTAGCTCATTTTGCCTTGATTTAGTAATGACATTACAGAGGAGGAGACTTTGGAATGGATGGATCTTAAGATAAGAGCTTTTCAGGTGAAGAAAGGTAGAGAGAATTTACGTGTAGAGACAACAGTACGAACAAAGTCAAGTTTGGTAGAACTGTGATAGGGACAGTGTGGCAGGAACATGGGGGTTATAGAGAATAGAGAATATTCCTCTATTGACCCATTAGCTCTGTCCACTGGGTAGTTTTTTCCTGCCCTCTTCACAAACCATTTTCTCCAAAAACTCACCTATTTACACTGTCTCTTTCTCCTGAGTTCCCATTCACTCTTCAAGGCTCTCCAATCCATGTTCTACACTTCATTTTACCGAAACCACTCTTGCCAAGGCAGTCAACTTCCATGCTGACAAATCAAAGGAACATTCTTTTGTCTTTTTATTATTTAGCCTCTCTGCAATATCCAGAAGGCAGTCATTCTTTCTTAGGACCACCTCTTTGCTTGCACTCTGGGACATTCCACAGTTAGCATTCTCTAAACTTCTCTTTCAGTATCTTTTTCTGGATCTCTCTCTTCCTTTACTCTTACAAAAAGTAAATCAGATGATGCATGAAAAGTACTTTGAAAAGTTCATGATAAATAGTAAGCACTCAATAACCAGTATTTATTATAATTTCTGGTCTCCTTGTGGCTTTTACCCCCATTTTTTCAGTCATGCTATTGCTTTTTTCTTATTTTAAGTTATTATCCAACCTCTAAATTTTATTATTCCTCAGGACTCATACTTTAAATCCCATGCATATAATTATGAATAATAAATTTCTATCTCTCACCTTTCTTATACACTGAGTCTTTTACCCCACACACAACAGAGTATTTTTTTTTAGATTCACAATACACATTATGTATATACACATATATATGAGGTAAATATTGATATATCACCATATCTACTGGCAAAATATTAAATTCTATCCCCCTAAGATTAGTGACAAGGTCAGGGTGTACACTCTTAACACTTTTCTTCAACATCACACCTTGGTCCTAGCCAGTGCAATAAGTGAAGACCAAAAAATGCCATACAAATTGGAAAAGAAGAAATAAATTTTTATTCAGATAACATAATAAATATACAAAAACTTACCAGAGGTAATAAATGAATTCAACAAAGTCACAGGATACAAGGTCAATATACAAAATTAACTGTCTTTCTATCTATCATCTATGAAATATAAGGAAATGAACATTAAAACACATTTAATTCGGGCCTCCCTGGTGGCGCAAGGGGTTAAGACACAACCTATGAAGCTTACTGCAGCCACTGCAGCACGAGTTCCATCCCCGACCAGGGAGCTACGCACATGGTGCAGCAGACCTCTCCTGGCTCACCCGCTGCTGCCCTTAGCAGTGTATTACAGTCAATCTGCCTGTTCTGTTCCCCTCTGTCTCTGGTGAATCCTCTCACCCCCCACACCTTCGGCCTGTACCCCAGCTCTTGTGTGCATAAATAAATAAATAAATCTTTTAAAAAAACACATTTAGTTAAATTCAATTTAATTTTAAGTTAATTTAATTTAATTCAAACACCCAGAAACGTCTAATAAAAGACATCTAAGATTTCTAGATTGAAAAATAAAAGACATTCCTAAATCACTGCAGAGCTACATCATGTTGGTGGGTTGGAAGAATTGGTATTGTTAAGATGTCAGTTCTCCCCAGATTGATCAATGGACATAGCACAGTTCCATTAATAATCCTTGCAATTTTCTCTTATAGAAAGGGAAAAGTTGATTCTAAAATTTATATGAAAATGCAAAGGACCTAACCAAAATATCCTCGCAAAAGAAAAACTTTGAATGATGCACTCTAACTGAATTCATACTTACTCTAAAGCTGCTATTGTGGTGCTGGCCTAAAGATAGACAGGCAGATCAATGGAACAAAATAGAGAGTCTCTCTCCATACATTCAATTGCTTTTCAACTATGGTGCGAAGGAAATTTAATGAGGAAAGGACAGTCTTTTCAACAAATGATGCTGTGAACAGCTAGATATTCTTATGGGGGAAAGTTAGCTTAGAATTCCCTACCTCATGGTTTACTTAAACACTAATTTGAGATGTATGGTATACCAAGATGCAATGAAGTACAGTTAAAGCTTTTATAGAGCTTCTAGAAGAACAGATAATATTTTCATGACCATTGATCATAAAAGAGAAGAAGGTAAATGAAATATCTCTAAAATTTTAAAAGTTCTCATCAAAAGATACCATTAAGAAAATAATCAAGTTACACATTGTGAAAAATAATCTATAATACATAGAGCTGACAAAAGACAAAAGACAAAAAAAATCAATAGGAAAATGGACAACAAAACTTGAATAGACACTTTACCGAAGAAGAGCGATCAAGGACCAATAAACACATCCAGCACATGATGACATTATTAGTCACCAGGGACATATGAACTAAAACTGCAGTGAAAAACCATTTCATACTCTCTAGAATGGCTAAAATAAAAACTATTGACAGCATAAAATGTTCACACAGATGGGAACAATGGGAAACCTCACACATTACTTGTGGGACTATAAAATGGTAAAACCAACTTGGAAAACTGTTGAGCAAATCCTTCTAATATTAAGCATTTATTTTCCCTATGACCTGACAATTGCACTCTGGGGTAATTATCCCAAATAAATATAAGCATATGTCCACAAAAAAGACATGCAGATAAGTGCTTAGAGTAGACTTAGCCACACAGTCAAAAAGTAGGGGTAGAGGACGAAAGCATGCACATATTAGCAAAGGGCAAACTCCGGAATATTCATCACCAGTAAATAGAACTACTGAAACATATAACAATATGGATGACTCTCAAAAATATGAAGTTGAACAAAAAAAGACAGGTGTGAAAGTCAGACACTTTCCCTGAGCCCCAGCAATCTACACGTGGGCTCAGCCAACCTAGCCCTCCTGTCCAGGGCTTTAAATCCAGAGCCAGTGTTGAAAAGAAGCAAGGGACAGTTCCTGATTCATTCTGATGACAGCAGCTGTGGCATCCAGCGGATGTTGCCAGTGGTTGATGGTGATGTACCAGCACTCAGTGCCCAGAGGGGATGGCAGATGCTCCTGAGTGATCTGCTCCTGTGGTGTGAACTTGGCCGGGACTCTGACCCCTAAGCTTCCCTCAGCCTCAGACCATTTCCACACCTGGTTCTCTGGCCTTCCCACTGCCTGATTTCCTGCCAGTGAATTCCTTTTCTCCTTAGGTTAAGCAGAGTTGGTTTTTGTTGATTGCAACTAAGAACACTTTCAGCACAATGCTTTGAACCTGGTAAGCATTCAACAAATATTTGCTGAATAAGTGTCTAGCTAGGTTTTCTCTTAACTTGAAAATACTCAGTGTGCTTTTCCGCCATGGCTGCCATGGGCTAATGGCAAGTAACTTTTTCATTAGTTGATAGTTTTCCTTGCAGTTTTTGAAGGACAGAGAAGCACGGCCAGCAGCTGAAGTACTGTCATCCTAATCTAACAGGAATAAATATATTGACTCATTGGTGAAGTCAGTTTCCTTCTACAAATGGCATATGGGGATTATTATTCATGGGGAGGGATTCTTCTCTGGATCTTCTGGTATTTAACGATGTTCCAGATCAACCCACCCACCATTTCCCATTTTTTAAACAGTAGATATAGAAAACCAAGAACTCCTGATTTTAAAATATGGATCCACAATGAACACAAGGATACCTTTTCTCTTTGCAACTAGAATAAAGAGATCACATTTCACATTTCAAAACTTTGCAAGGTAATTCAATTCCTCTCTCCCGCCTCTGTTTTCAAATGAAAGGCAACTGTTGTCTTTGAAGAGACTTAAAGAAATTATTGAAACAGCTGGAGTCTAAATCTGCTTTGGCAAAAACAAAAAATATGTGGAATTATCCTACACTGTTCTATTTTACATTTTATTGATTTTGAGCTGTGTAAGGGACCATCTGCTGGGACTTCTGAAAGTCCCAACTTTCTGTTTGCATGTAACTCTAGACCCAGGCCAGCTCCTCAGCTGTAGTGTGAGTGCAATCCAGAAGGGTGTATGGTCAGTTGGAGCTCTGGATGACAAAACAAACAAACAAACAAACAAAAAAAATAGAGATTCCAGCAGATGGACAAATGTTAACTTTACAAGGATCACTGTGGTTGATGGTAAATCCCATCAGTTCCTCCTAAATAATTCTCACAATGCATGCCTTCCTCTCCATTCTCTTATAGTCTTGGCCAACTCTTCTCCAACTGGAATACAGGCACTGGTCACCTGGGGATCTTGTTATAATGCAGATTCTGATTTGGTGCAGGTATGTGGTGGCGTCTGAGCTTGTGACAAGCTCCCAAGTGACGCATGCACTGCTGGTCTTGGACCACACTTGGAGTAGCCAGTGTCTGGCACACCATGACGTGTCTGACCTGGATATTTACAGTAGCTTTCGATCTGGTTTCCTGCCTCCAGTGTTGATCTTATTTTCAATTGATTCTTCACCGAGAAGATAGAACTGAAAGGTTTAGAAGCTAATATACTCCAGCCACAGGTTCATTATCACTAATGCTCCCAGTTACCCTGGCCAGGGAAGTGGTGCTAACCAAATTGCACACGTGAAATGACCAAGGCTAAATCATTTGCCAAAGTTTGCTCAGGTAATAGATAGAACAGAAGGGTCTGACATCAGGGTCTGACTTACTGCAAAGCCTGTGCCACTTTGGCTACATTTCATGGTGTATCCCTATAGTTAAAAAAAAGTTGAACAATGCCAAAGCTTTTTTTTTTTTGGGGGGGGTACTGAAACACTTTCATAGTTTGAATGGTAAAAAAAAAAAAGAAAAGAAAAAGGGTCATGGCATACAGTTTAAAACTTTGGAAGTACAAGAAATCCCAAGAACATACCATGGTCTCCTAAACAGAACAGGAACTGCATGTCCTGAATGAGAAGTGACAGGTGATGTATTAGTTTCCCACAGCTCCAATAACAAATAAGTATCACACCCCCAGGGTGGGCTGGCATTTGCTTTAAGGGAGCAGCATGAGCAGTATAGGAATAGGGAGAGGAATAGGAGAGACTTCATTTTTCCCTCAATATTTTATTTCTTAATAAAAATGATCTGAAGTAAAAAAAAAACAAATAAGTATCAAGTTGGTGATTTAGAACAACAGAAAGTTTATTCTCTCATAGTTCTGAAAGCCTGATATCAAGGTGTCAGTCAGGCTCAAAGGCTCTAGGGAAGATTCCTCCCTTGCTTCCTCCAGCTATCTTTCTTTCTTTCTTTTTTAAACTTATTAGCACCAATCAAATCTTTTTTTTTTTAAGATTTATTTATTTATTTATTTATACAAGCACTGGGTACAGTCAGAAGCGCGGGAGGGTGAGAGAATTCACCAGAGCCAGAGCGGGGAGCAGAGCAGGAAAAAGGACTGAAGTACACTGCTGAGGGGAGCAGCGGGCGGCAGGAGAGGTCTGCGCGCCATGTGGGACCCTCCTCCGGTGGCCGGGGAGCAGCCGGGGATCGAACCGGCGCTGCAGAGGCTGCGGGCAGCTTCGCAACCCAGCACTCAACTGCTGCGCCACCGGGGAGGTCCTTCCTCCAGCTTTCTGATGGCTTCAGACTCTCCTTGGCTTGTGGCTACATAACTCGGGTCTGCCTCCAGTTTCACATGATTTTCTCCTCTTCTCCCTGTATGTGTGTCTTCTCAGTTGTCTTACATACAGACATTTGTCATTAGATTGGGGGTCTACCCAGGTGACACAAGTCATCTTGACAGTTTTGACTTACTTATCTCTGCAAAGACCCTTTTTCCAAATAGGATCACACTCACAGGTTCTGGAGGTCAGGAGGTAGACATACTTTTGGGGGGCCTCCATTCAATGCATTACAGTTGGTAACATGGCATCAAGAGATTTATAATCATAGTTTTCCCATGAACAGCCCAACCACATTTGAGTCCCCATCCTTCTCCTGATCCTGGTCCTTCTCAACTGTCTCAGATCCTGCTAAGGAGAAGAAAAAAGAAAGTCAAATGAGGTATGTATCAATTTATTGCACTGAAGTATATTATAAAGCATATCCAACAGATTTAGGCAACTGTGCTCTTATCTCTTGCAATTGTCTCTCACTCTAGTCAGCTACTGGGGTGATGCTCAAAAGATTTCACAGCTGATCTGGTGCAGGGACCAACCTGTCAGAATGGATGCTGCAGTCCATTGGAATGGGGCCCCCATAATCAGCTGATGCTCCTATACTGTTGCCTATTGGCAAAATAGCAGGAATAAGTATTAATCCCTTACATTTGGGAAGTCTCTTGGTTTTCAGAGTTTTTTTTCTTATAATTTATACTGCTTGATGTCCACAGTGATTCGTGACTTAGAGCAGAGATTGTCATCTCACTGAGGAGCAAACAAAATCAAAGAAGGTAGCTGGCTGGCCCAAGATCCCTCACTTGTGCCTTAGATGTGGGCCTAAAAGAAACCTTCCCTTTCCTAGTCAATACTCACCCCAAAGCATGAGGCTGGGTCTGCTAGGAGAGACTTAGATTATTTTGCAGTGAAAATAGAAGCCACAGAGATTCTGACTGGATGTCTCTTCAGGAAGATGAATGGAGGAGTCAGGGTTGTAGTGAAAATCCCAAAAGCCTTTAGGAACTGGCAGGGGAATTTATTTACTTATTTATTTATTTTATTTATTTATTTTGAAGTAACAATTGCTTACATCATTGTTTGCATCTTGGAAGTACAGGATCCCCTCTTCAGGTGTTGTTACCACAGCGTTCCCACCACCAAACACCCGTAGTCCCCCACCATTGTCCATTGTGCTGGCAGGGAATTTTGAATGCATGCTAGGGGTGAAACACCAAGAGTGATGGGCCTTGTTGCTCTGGAAAGCTCATATCCTTTCCAAAGGGGGTTAAAATTTAAAAATGTTGTAACACTGAGCTATCTAAACAAAACACATCTGCTGGTCTTTCTCAGCCCACAGGATACTCGGGCGTGGCCTCTGATACTCCAGCCATCTCAATGACAGATGACAAAATTGAGATTCTTCAAGAGAAAGTAATCCACCCAAAATCAAACAGCTTGTTACTGAGCTGAGACTCAAACTGAGCTCTGCTGACACTGCCCAGCCCTCTCCTCATGTTTATACCAAAGCTGTGTGTCCTGAGAGGCCTACCACCCCAGGACTGAAGCCCACTGCCCAGGCTTTGACTGCCCTGTGGTGCTGTACTCCTTTTTTTTTTTTTTAAAGATTTATTTTTATTTATGCACACAAGAGCTGGGGTGCAGGCCAGAGGTGTGGGGGGTGAGAGGATTCACCAGAGACAGAGTGGGGAACAGAACAGGCAGACTGACTGAAATACACTGCTGAGGGGAGCAGTGGGGGAGACAGGAGAGGTCTGCTGCGCCATGTGGGTTGCTACCTGGCCAGCTGGGGATCGAACTCATGCTGTAGAGGCTGTGGATTGCTTCATAGTGCGGTGCTTAACCCCTTGTGCCACCAGGGAGGCCCCCCCTTGCTCCTTCTAATCAGAATTTCCCAAACCTTCTCCCTGTTCCCTCCGGCCCTGCTCCACATTTGGTCTAACCTGAAGAAGGCATTCGTGCTAAGGTAACCATGGGAAGCAACGGCCTACTGCGAATTCGTATTGCCAGTTAGGTCAGCTGGGTATGCCAGGTCAAGGATTAAATCCCTTTATTGCAAAGTCATTAGGGAAGGGAATATGATGCCATGGCGGAGTTTGGAATCTCTAGTCATAGAGAGCTGGGTTCAAGTTCTGACTGTGATTTTGGGAAAGTTACTTTTCTTCTGTGCCTTGATTTCATTCTCTGAAAATGATCGTAATGCAAGTTTCTACCTCAGAGCACTACTGTACCAGAGACAGTCTGCAAAGTTCTTGGCCCAATATCTAGCATTTGATAATTCATCATAAATGACAGATTAAAAAAAAATCTTAGATAGTAAATAAAGACACATTCAATTGTGAGACTTCCTTGGCAGTTTGTCCTGCTTCTGTGCTCCAGATCTGACTGGGATTCAGACAAGGGGAGGAGGGAGAAAAAACCCTCTAGGTCCAATGTCGGTCCAATGTATTCATATTCAGGGCGGCGGGTTAGCTCAGTTCCTTAGAGAGCGGTGCTGGTAATATGTTAATGTACATAGCCACCAGCACCAGATTATTCTCACGTACACAAGAGCTTTTTTACAGGGTATACCTTGTAATGGAGGTTCCTTGGCAGGGCTTTTTTTGTGGTGGACCAGGAATACACTCACCAAAACAGAATACTTATGGAATAGACAAATTGAGACCTATGGACCCTGTGAGAGGCCAGAGATGGAATGGAAATAAAGCTCAAGGGAGAGAACTGTGAGTAAAGAGGGGAGCAGGGAGTGCAGGGGGCAAGCTCCCTATCCCTTTGTTCTGCTCAACATTTCTTATCAGGAACTGCAATAACTAGGGGCAAATGAATTTGGAAGGGGCATACTACTTGGAAGGGATGGTTTAACACCTTGAATGACAGAATCAGATTTCGAAAAGCTCCAGAAAGAAATCTGAATTTCTGGTTGGATCAAGATGGAAGAGTCCTGGGCCTCCCCAGTGGCGCAGCGGTTGAGCGCTGTGTTATGAAGCTGCCCACAGCCTCTGCAGCGCCGGTTCAATCCCCGGCCGCCGGGTGAGGGTCCCACATGGCGCGCAGACCTCTCCTGCCGCCCTCTGCTCCCCTCAGCAGTGTGTTTCGTCAGTCTGTCTGTTCTGTTCCCTGCTCTGGCTCTGGTGAATTCTCTCACCCTCCCACGCTTCTGACTGTACCCAGTGCTTGTATAAATAAATAAATAAATCTTAAAAAAAAAAAAAGATGGAGGAGTCCTTCATAGGACTAAAAAACCCTGCACGAAACAGAGTGAAGAAACGAAGATTCTAAAAGTTGGAAAGAAGGCCTATTTGTCCAGGAGTCTTAGGACTTCAGGAACAATATGGCAGAGAGTTGTCTGGGTTTTCCTTTTGCCTTCCATATCTCTAGAGGAGGGTAGTGCTAGAGAAGCACCTAGAACCACCAGCAGGCACAGACCAAGAAAAGCTCCAAAGACCTGTTCTGTCTACCCAAATGACCAGAAAATCGGTTGCCTAACAGAACAGAAAAACCTTTTTGACAATATGCATCCTACTCAGCAGAACACCAGCCTGTGTGTCAGCCCCTCCACCAAAACCACCATCTTTTTTTTTAAGGATTTATTTATTTATTTATTTATTTATTTATTTATACAAGAGCTGGGGTACAGGCCAGATGCGCAGGAGGGTGAGAGGATTCACCAGAGACAGAGCAGGGAACAGAACAGGCAGACTGACCGAAATACACTGCTGAGGGGAGCAGCGGGCTAGTCAGGAGAGGTCTGCTCACCATGTGGGTTGCTCTGAGGCCAGCGGGGATCGAACTGGCTCTGCAGAGGCTGT
This sequence comes from Talpa occidentalis, assembly GCF_014898055.3. Lineage (NCBI taxonomy): Eukaryota > Metazoa > Chordata > Mammalia > Eulipotyphla > Talpidae > Talpa > Talpa occidentalis. Next base: position 10,812,154 of record NW_023601543.1, read on the forward strand.
GGACAGCCTCACAGCGCTGCGCTCAACCGCCTGCGCCACCAGGGAGGCCGCCAAAACCACCATCTTGATTATCATAGCTACACAGCAAGTCTTACATTGGATAGATTATTTCCTCCCTCCTATTCTTCCTTTGCAAGATTATTTTAAGCTATTCTAGGTTCTTGTCTTTCCATTTCAATTTTAGAATAAGCTTGACTATGTCTCCAAAACTGTTGGAGCATTGATAGCAATTATGTTAAACCTGTGCATCAATTTGGAGAACTGACATCTTTACAATGTCAAGTCTTTCCAATCCAAGAATGTGGTGCATTTTCCCATTTATAGTCATCTCTGATTGCTTTCATCAGCATTTTGGCATCTTCAGCATCCAAATCCTGTACAGTTTTGTTCGATTTATGTCTAAGTATTTTATTTATTATAATGTGCCTTGGTGGGGATCTCTTTGGGTTTGTCTTATTTTCCAACACTTCGGTATTCCTGTACTTGAATGTCAGTTTCCTCCCCCACATTAGGGAAGTTTTCAGTAATTATTTCCACAAATCATTTATTTGACCCTTTCTCTTTCTCTTCTCCTTCTGGGACCCCTGTAATGCAAATATTATTCCTCTTGATGTTGTTCCAGAGATATCTTATGCCACCCTCTCTTTTTAAAAATTCTTTTTTCATTTTGCTGCTCTATGTGGTTGCTTTGTCCTCTAGCTCACTGAGCCACTCTTCTGCTTTATTCAGTCTGCTGTTGAATCCTATTATTGTATTTATCCAGTTCTTTTATTGTACTATGTAGCCCCAACATTTTCTGTTTGGCTTTTCAAAAAATTTTCTTTCTCATCTATTCTTCTGTCAATTTTGGTGAGCATGTTTATAACCATTACTTTAAACTCTTCATCAGGTAGTTTTCTTATCTCTGTTCTCTGAAGTCTTTTTTTTGGGAATTTTGTCTTGCTATTTCATTTGGCATATGTTCATTTGTCTCCCCATTTTGCCTGATTCTTTGCGCATTCCTCTCCTGTTGCCCTAGTCTTGAAGGATTGCTCTTATGCAGGTGATGTTCCATGGAGTTCAGGAGTGTAGTCCCACTGGCTGACTAAGCTAGGTGTTTGAGGGGCTTTCCTGGTGTGGGTTGCATCTGCCCTCCTACTATGTAGGAGTGGCACGTGTGTGGGGCTGTTGACCCCACTTAGCTACCTCATGATGGTTGGGTTTGGTTGAGGTTTACAACGATGGTGCAGTGAGTATGCTATGTTGTGGGCCTGCCTGGCCCGAGGCCTGCTGCTGCTGCGAAGTGGGAGGATGCAGCCCCATCCCCTTGTTCTGCTCAACATTTCTTATCAGTAACTGCAATAAAGACTAGGGGGCAAAAATTGGCATCAGGGGCCTCCCTGGTGGCGCAAGGGGTTAAGATGCAACCTCTGAAGCTGTCCGCAGCCACTGCAGCACGAGTTTCTATCCCCAGCCAGGGAGCTACCCGCATGGTGCAGCAGACCTCTCCTGTCTCGCCTGCTGCTCCCCTCAGCAGTGTATTTCAGTCAGTCTGCCTCTTCTGCTCCCCACTCTGTTTCTGGTGAATCCTCTCACTCCCCACACCTATGGCCTGTACCCCAGTTCTTATATGCATAAATAAATAAATCATTAAAAAAAAATTGGCATCAAGGAGGAGGAAGGTGGAATCTCCAGTACTTTCTATCTGGTTGCATCTCTTAAAAGTGGTCTGTGGGGATGCCTGTAAAGGCAAAATGCTTTTTAACTAGCAATGGACCAGAAATGGAAGGTAAGGTCATTGCACTCTCCCCAAGGTGCCTCTGTAAAATGGAGCTATCAACTCCAAGTTTATATCAATCCCCAAATTATCTTTTGGGAGGAGATACACCAGTTCTAATGTGCTATAGACTCTCCAGTCCATGTAGGGGGCCACCCATTTCAAAAACTTGCTGCTGTCATGTGCTGTAGAAAGCACCTTAAACCCTATTTAAAAATCCTCTTCAAGACATTCTGTAGGGTGGCGGGGGGCGGGGAGAGAAGGGAGCAGGATTCAAAATGGGTGAATAGGTGGTGGGAATTTCGTGGGGACTATAACTGAGATGAGAAAGCATGCATTCATTGTAAAAAAAAAAGAACAATGTAAAAAATATATAAAATAAATTTTAAAAAATAATAAAAATCCTCTTCAGGGCCTCCTTGGTGGCACAAGGGGTTAAGTCTGAGCACTGTGAAGCTATCAGCAGCCACTGCAACATGCGTTCCATCCCCAGCCAGGGAGCTACCCACATGGTGCAGCAGACCTCTCCTGACTCACCCGCTGCTCCCCTCAGCAGTGTGTTTCAGTCAATCCGCCTGTGAGGTTCCCCGCTCTGTCTCTGGTGAATCCTCTCACCACCCCGCACCTCTGGCGTACACCCCAGCTCTTGTATGCATAAATAAATAAATCTTTAAAAAAATAAATAAAAATCCTCTTCAACCACATTCTCCTTATTCCTTCAAAACTAAAGTCCAGCTATGTGGAAAATCCACTCGACCTTTATGCTCACAATAAAGTGATTTTGCTTTAACTGTGTTTAATTTAGTAGAGTTGACATCAAATATGAAGAATTACGCCAATGTTGTTCAATCTGACTCTGTTCTGAATACGATGTGTATTTTATGATACTGCTTCAAAAATAGTGTCACAAATATTTATGACTATAAAGTACATAAACTTATTAAAACATTCTCTTACTAGAGAAGTACAAAAACGCATAAACAAGTAAAACTAGAAGTGAGCATATTTCATTCGCTTAAATAATACTAAGGGAGCCATTGAAGCACAGCTTCAGATGGACTGGCAGGCAAGCAGGGAGATAATTTCAGTGGTGATATGACATGATAAATTGCCTCTGCTGTACACAATTTTCTCTCCAGAAAATAATTCATCTCCTATTCCCATCACAGTGTTCTTCCCCACTGATGCGTATGTCAGTTCCGTCATCTCGAGTCTGAGTGGTACCAAGTTTGTTCTTTGTGGCTGTAGCTCCAGCGATGCAAAAACATGAAAAAAAAATAAAAACCTACAAAGCATAACCTGCATCTGGACAGCTTCTAAAATGTAAATGACATTATTTGGGTCTCATTTACATCTTTACATTGAGAGTTCAGCGATAACCATAGGAAAACTGAGGCAACAAGGCACCTTGAAAGGAAGGAAGAGCAACTGCACTATGACCCCAGGGAAGCTTGACTTGGAGTTTTAACACTTACCAGACATGTGAGTCTGGGCAATACACTTAACTCTCAGTTAAGTGCAAAATATACATAGTACAAAATATACATAATACAACTGCAAAATATACATAATACAACTTCTTCGGGTTGTTATAAAAACTAGGTGATGTCAATCAAGAATGTAATGTGGGGGCCTCCCCAGTGGCGCAGTGGTTGAGCCCTGGGTTGCGAAGCTGCCTGCAGCCTCTGCAGCGCCGGTTCGATCCCCGGCTGCTCCCCGGCCGGGCTGCCTCCCCGGCCACCAGAGGAGGGTCCCACATGGCGCGCAGACCTCTCCTGCCGCCCACTGCTCCCCTCAGCAGTGTACTTCCACAGTCTGCCTGTTCTGCTGCCTGTTCTGGCTCTGGTGAATTCTCTCACCCTCCCGTGCTTCTGACTGTACCCAGTGCTTGTATAAATAAATAAATAAATGTTTAAAAAAAAAAAAAAAAAAAAAAGAATGTAATGTGGGGCCTCCCCTGATGGCGCAGCGGTTGAGCGCTGGGCTGCAAAGCTGCCCGCAGCCTCTGTAGCTCCCGTTCGATCCCCGGCCACTGGCAAGGATCCCACATGGCATGCAGACCTCTCCTGTCGTGCCCGCTGCTCCCCTCAGCAGTGTGTTTCATCAGTCTGCCTGTTCTGCTCCCCGCTCTGGCTCTGGTGAATTCTCTCACCCTCCTGTGCTTCTGACTGTACCCAGTGCTTGTATAAATAAATAAATAAATCTTTAAAAAAAATATGATAGGAATGACAAATTATCTAAAAAAAAAAGAATGTAATGTGTCTACCATAGATTTTGTGTTATTAATTGGTACCTGATATTATTAGTGTTATTTAACAAATATTTATTGAGCACTTATTTGTCAAGCATTGTTCTCGGTGCTGGAAATACAACCGTGAATAAAGAAATAAAAATCCCTTCACTGTCAGATCTTAAATCTATGGAGGGGAAACAAACAATAAACATATAAATAAGGAAAGCATGTAGTTTGTCAGAAGGTGAGAGTCGCTATCAAAAAAAATAGCTGGGAGAGTAGGGAGTGCTGAAATTGCACTTTTTGCAATCTCACTCAGGTGATTGCCTGAGATGGTGACATGCAAGCCAAGTCCTGAAGGAAGGAAGGAAGGAAGGAAGCCATGGCCATGCGCCATGAGGATATCCAAGGAAGTATGTTTCTGCCAGAATGAATAGCAACTCAAAACAGAGTCCAAGAAGAGCAGCATGCTTCAGGAGGGCAGGGAGGCCAGTGTGGAGTGGTATGAATTCTAGGGAAGGTAGTAGGAAACAAGGTCAGAGAAATAAAGGGGGCCAGATCACATAAGGGCTAGTGGTGCCTGGCCTATAGCAGGTGCTATATAAGGAACAAGTATTATTATTTTATGTCATCAGTATCATTTGTGGTAAATATTTAAAGATTCGCCTTTCCTAGGTTGGAAGCTATGGAAGGCAAGAGGGTAGTAGTAGGGAGATTATTGAAATAACCAGGTGAGAGATGATCACCTGGATAAGAGTAATGGCAGTAGAGGTTGTGAGACATGGTCAAATTCTGCCTGTATTTTGAAGTTAGAGTGAACACAATCTCTTGATTTGGTAAATGTGTACTGTTAGTGAAAAAGTGGAGTCAAAGATGAGTGAAGGATTTTGTGCCTGAGCAACTGGCAAGAAAGCATTGTTAAAATCTAAAACAAAAGTTGTATTGGTGGAGCATGTTCTAGAAGATGAGCAGCTTGTTTTGAGCATGTTAAATTGGATGTCTATTAGCTATCCATGTGGGTAGTTAAATAGATAGTTGTATATCCAAGTCTAGAACTCCAGGGAGAAGTTGGTGTTGGTGTTATGAGTATTTGGATTGTATATAAAGCCTTGCAACTAGATAAGATTACCAAGCAGTAAGGGTAATAGATAAAGAGGAAGAGGAACTTAACCCTGGAGCACTCCAATGTCAAGAACTCAGGGAGAACAGGTTGTGGTTGTGGTGGTGGCCCCAGCAAATGTGGTTGTTGCTGGGAGGAAGGAGACAAGCACAACTCTGTAGGGAGTTCAAGTACATCCCCTTCAGACAACTCTTCTCTGACCTTCTCGGTTAAATGAGGCCTCCTGACACCTTAATCCCTGCTCTCCCCATCACAGTGCATCCCACTCTTCTAGTTTATTTTCTTTTTTTTTTTTTTTTTTTTTTTTTTTTTAATTTTCTAGAGGCATGTCTTATTTATTTATTTATTTATTGTTTGTTTGTTTGTTTGATACATGCACTGGGTACAGTCAGAAGCGTGGGAGGGTGAGAGAATTCGCCAGAGCCAGAGCGGGGAGCAGAGCAGGCAGAAGGACCCAAGTACACTGCTGAGGGGAGCAGCGGGCGGCAGGAGAGGTCTGCGCGCCATGTGGGACCCTCCTCTGGTGGCCGGGGAGCAGCCGGGGATCGAACCGGCTGCAGAGGCTGCAGGCAGCTTCGCAACCCAGCGCTCAACCGCTGCGCCACCGGGGAGGCCCTAGTTTATTTTCTTCAATGCACTCATTACTGTCTGAAAATATGTTATTTGGTTATGCTTTTCTCTATTGTCTGTCTCTTCCAGTGGAATGCAAACTATGAATTTGTCTTCTCCAATGTTTGATTTCAGGGCCTATACAGTGTACTTGATAGTAAGCAGTTAAAAAATGATGGAAAAAAATGAGTTTTATGACTGTGCTGCCTCGTCAGCATACAGGACTCTCACGAAGCCTTTGGAAAGTTGGGTGAGCTGAGCACATGTAGGGAAAGATGATCTTGTACCGACTGGGGATGGGAGACCCTGTAAAGGGGGTGTTCATGAAGTGTGGAGGACCTGGGTATGAGCCTTCAATTTCCATCGAGTGTGGCGATATTTTCCTCCAGGAGAGTGTTAGGTGACACGTACTGAGTGAATATAAAGTTCACCCAAGTGACTTCCCCAACAGAGCCCAGTGAGAATTTAATCTTAGTTTCCAGCCAAACAACACAAAGCAGTGGAGAAGTGCAATCCTGGGCTCTGCTCCAGCCTACAAAATGTTGCCTTCCCTCTGGGGCTCTATCTCCACTTCTTCACAGCCCATCCTTTTCTCCACTGGCTCCAGCGCAGCTTCCACGACGCCCTCTCACCTCTGCTGAAATAGCTCTTGTCAAGGAGACCCGGGACCTCCCCGTACTCAATCCAACACTCATTCCATTCTTCGCACCTCAGCGCTCAGCACCAGCAGCATTAAACATGTCAACAGCTCCCTCCTCTAGAAAGCACTTTCTTCTTTCTTTCTTTTTTAAAATATTATTTTTTGCACTTTCTTCTTTCAACTGCTGTGAAGATATCTTGGGGTTCCCTCATCTCATTAGCTGCTGCTCCTCCTCCTCCTCTGCTTGACCTCTAACATGCAGTGATTGGGGCCTTTGGGCTCCCTGGTCGCTGTCCCCTTTTCTCTGCCTTCATTCTCTTTCTGCCTCTTTTCCCTTGCCATCGCTTCTCTACTGGCAGCTCCGCCTAGGTCACGAGTCCTCTCTGAGCTCTGGACTGCAGTATTTCCATCTGCCTACTAGGCATCTCCTCAAACTCAACATATCCAGAATCATGTTATTCATCTCGCCCCCACTCATTACCGAATCCAGTTCTCTGTCTCCTTTGTCCCTTCCAGGGGTGCCAGCACACATCCAGTTATTTGGGCCAAGAACCTAGGAAACATCCTTGAATCCTTTCCCTCTTCACTCACTTCTATTTACAAATCCTTCATCAAACCCTGTCAATCTTACCTTCTAAATAGCTCATGAATCTACCCATTGAGCTTCATCTCCATCCACCACCTTGATCCAAGTCAATATCCTCTTTCACCTGCATGAGTGGATTCATCTCCTAACTGATCTTCCTGTCTCCACTCCTGCTTCCCTACAGTCCACTCACCCCAGAGGTTATGCCTTTTCCCACTTAAACTGTTCAATGATTCTTCCATCAGAGTAAGAATCCCAAATTCATAACGTGCCCATGTCTACCCCTCCGATCTCCCTGCCATCCCACCAAAGCCCCTTTCTTCCCCTTTCTCAAATTCTGAAAACTCTGCTTGGTCCTTCAGATATGCTGTGAGTACTGCCCCCTGACATATGCTGTCCCCTCTCCGCCTTCCCTCACATTCACCCTGCTGACCTGGCTAACTTCTACTCACCCTTCATGCCACAACTTAAATGCCACTTGCTGCAGGAAGCATACTCTCATCCTGAAGCTCAACCTTTTGGGCCCTTGCTCTGATTCCAGAGCTTTCCACATACTCTTCCTGTTATAACATTGGTCTAACTGCATTGTAACTGCTTATCTATTTCCTATATCGCCATCTAGACTACAAGCTCTGGAAGGCAGAAACTCTTGTTTTGCTTCCCTCTGTATATCAAGTGTGTAGCTCACAGTAGTCTATTTTTGTCAACTAGTCCTTAGATCCAGAATATTCTTCACCCTCATCTTTAAAAGTCTGGCTACTCATCTTTCAAATCTCAGGTTAACACGAGTGTTGTCCCTGACCACCCTATCTCAACTAGCTACTCTGTCACTCTATCACAGCACGCTACTTTCATTTTTGTGTATTACACTTATAACTCTTGGGTATTTTTATTGCTTGTGTGTTTTTTGTTTGTCTATTTATTGCCTATCTTCTCGAGCAGGAAGGGGACAGAGATCTCATCCTGTTTTGCCCAATATCATAACTTTGTACCTAGGTTATAGTTTGCCACATGGTAGGATGAGTGTTGAATGAATTGAATGAATGAATGAATTAATGAATGAATGAATCAATCAAATGTAACTTTCAAGGAGAGCAGCAGTCTTCAAGCAGAAGCAGTAAACTGAGGAGTCTGCAAAGTCACTGCTGGGGCCTAAGCTGGGTCATCAGTGGTTCCCTGAGGGTCGTGGCCTACAGTCTTCCAGCGGGAAATGCCTCTGGCACACATGAAAATAGAACATTGGGGAAAATTCTTTCCATTTTTAATTTTCAAAGGGAGTAAACCCTCGATATGGAGAGAAGAACACATTGCTCCCCACGGCAGGCTGAAGAATGGGGTTAGCAGAGGTTGGCTTCCCAGAATTCTTTGGTGGGTGCTGGAGACTGGTGAATCAGTGACAGGGAAGGCCTGAAACACAGCTGTCATACGAACACTCATAAAAACTGGCATGCCACCTGCCCGTGACAAGACCCAGGCCGGCACTGGGCTGCCCGGATGTCTAACGGCCCTTTTGAACAGTCTCAGCTTCTCTGGGGGGCAGTGAAGAGGAATATGGGCTAACGGGCCCTGTGCGCCTTCGCTGCCTCTCCTCTATCGGTCTTCATCCTTCCACCTTCCCACTTCCTAGCGCTCCCCTTTGCGTCCCCCCGAGGCCACCAATGGCAAGAACAGAAAGTCATCGTTCCTCCTACAGAAGCTCTGCCCTCGGGAATGTGTCCAAGCTCTAAATCAAGCTCTTCACTCCGGTGAATACTAAGAAGTGAACCTAATGGAGCCTTTGCCAACATAACTTCTCTGCTCAGCCTCAAAATCGAGGTTCTGAGCTTTCCAACAAGCATTTCAGAAGCTGCCCCCTTTCTTTTGCTTTCAAACTGCCAACCACAGTGCTCGCTCACAAACGGCCCCTCCTCCTCTCTCCCTTCGGCGAGCCATGCCAGGTTGGACATCTCCCAAGGACCAGATTTTTTTATGCCAGACTTTTGATGAACAAACACAAGTTCCCTCAAATGCTGCCTGATTGACGGAAGTCCGGTGGGATCGACCCTTAGGGGATTCACGCCTGAAGGCTGTTTAATTGTTAAGTACTACCAGGATAGACACTAAACCAAATGCCCCCAAATCCCATTTGCTTGCAAGTTCACATATTGATGTAGACAGTTCAACAGCTTATGTGTCTTCTGGTCCAAGAGACGAACCCCTGTGAGGGGCTCCTTGAACAATGGAAGACAGAATTCCTACCCTCGGAAGAGACCGGCGGGGCCAGCTCACCGTATGTGTCAAGGACATATCTGCTCATGAAGTTGCATATGGTGGGGTGGTGCTGCCTCTGGTGAGTGGTCTCAGGCACTCAGGCCTTGGAGTCCCAGCCTCGCCCAGCATCCCATGACACAAAACTCACGTCTCCATAACATCAGAACCAGGCCCTGCTCCTTACCCAGGGCTATAGATATCAGCTCAAGTTTAAGTTCTGGTTCTGGGGAGCCAGAAAATCTCCAAAGAGCAAAGGAGCCTCCCAACCAAAATTACCCTCTAATCGATTCTTTAAATAAGAATGGATTAGAGGGTCTCCCTGGTGGCGCAGCACATTGAGCACAGTGCTGTGAAGCTGTCTGCAGCCTCTGCAGCGCGGGTTCGATTCCCGGCCAGCCAGGGAGATTCCCACATGGTGCGGCAGACCTCTTCTGTCGCGCCCACTGCTCCCTTCAACAGTGCTTTCTGTCCTTCTGCCTGTTCTGCTCCCCGCTCTGTCTCTGGTGAATCCTCTCACCCTCCCGCGCCTCTGGCCTGTACCCCAGCTATTGTATAAATAAAAAATAAATCTTTTAAAAAAAAAGAGTGGATTGGAAATCGCCATTCCCCCCTCCCACGCTGAGGTGGAGTGCCAGTCCAGCAGCACTGGGGAGGAATTTACACTTGGGGTTCCAGTCCTAATCCGCCTCCCTCTTACTCATCAGCTTTATCACCCTCCCTGACACCAGCACCTTGACTTGGATGGGGCGCAGCCATCCTAATAAGGACCTCAGCAACTCCCCCGGAGCACGGTCTGGCACTGGCAGAGCAGAAATCAATGAAGCAACCCTGAGCTAGTGGAATGTAGACATTTTGCGGGGGATGCAGTGGGTCTTGGGGAGAAAAAGAGAAAGGACAAAAAAAGGCACTTGTTTAGCTGGTTATCTTTTCGCTTCAGGGCTGCCCACACACTATCCCCACTTGCAGGATGCATCTAAGGAAAATGAGAAAGCAGAAACGTGGAGCCATAAGTAGGCGCTTCATGGTTTACAGAAACCACCAAACTCCAGGCCCCTCCATCCCAACACGACCAGAATGCTCAGCGGTCCAGGAGACGAAGAGGGACTACCAAACACTGACGAGCCCCCCACCCCCAGACCACCCACAGCATCCCACTTCCCAGCTCCTAGGGGACTCTCCCCTGCAAAGTTGGCTGCGAGAAAGGAGCTGTTTCTAATCAGATGGGTGCAGTGCACCAAGCTGGAGAGCGACCCACCGGGAGCAGCTGTGGAGACATGGGAGGGCAGGGCAGATGGCAGTGGCATTTGAAGAGCCCACACACCGGGGGGAGGGGGGAAGCGAAGAAAGTCACATGCCCAGCATTTCATTTTGTGAAAAATCAAATGGCTCCAATGCTGAAGACATGCCCCCCCCCAAAAAAAGGTATTTTCAATATCTAACCTTGACCCCCAACTCCTGTGGCGGGGTGAACTTGCCTCTGGAGAAGTCACAGGGAATGACTCTCAGAATCTGCAGCTGATCATGGGATGAGCTCAGCGCTAGATTGAAGGTTTTCAAAATCAGCCAACATTTGTGTGGTGCCAAGTAAGCAGGTGTTCCAACAAGGCTGCGCGGCTTTGGGTCCGAAAAGGAGCCGAAGAGGATTTTCTCAGGCAGCCATGGCCTGGCCCCAGGGCCGCCCCGCTGGCCGGCACGCTGGCGGCGGCAGAAGCAAGTGTGTGATCACCTCAGGGAGCTTCTTGGAAGGGGAACCTCATTTAATAAATGTAAAAGTTCTGAGGTCATTTCATAAATATGAAAGCTCGGATACGGTTGCTCAAAACCAATCCCTACTTTTTCCCCTGTGCCAGGTGCTCAGGAGGGGGAGAGGGACTGGGGGCTGCCACTCCATTCAGATGCTTTCTGGGGTGCGGAGGGTTTCACTATAGGTTTTGGCACATTTTTTCTGGAAGGGCCAGAGAGTAGGTATTCCAGCTTCTGGGGCCGCCTGGACTCACGGAGGCTTAACCCTGCCTGGGTGTGAACGCAGCCGTACACAATGTGCAAACCAATGAGCGTGGCTGCCTGCCAATAAAACTTTATTCGCAAAAACAGCCGGGGGCTGAATTTGCTTTGTGGGCTGGATCTGGTCTGCTGGGCCTTTGCGACCCCTGCTCCCGGCAAACCCAACACGCATTTGCAGACGTCCAGAACCACTTGCTGAAAGGTGAAGGGGCAAGCAGAGGGCTCTGGGCTTCCATCCTCGCTTCTCTTCAACGGTTCTCAGTTTTATCCCATGATGTCATTCTGAAATGCAGTGGGTCATTGACAGGGTCACATTACTCAGAGAAAAACAGGATGTTTGACACCTAAAATATTCAGAACAAGGCCAAGGCTCATCTCTGCAAAAATGCTCTTACATAATGGGAAGCAACGGGCGGCCGCACGGGACAGCCACTCGTGGGGACCATGGCAGGCCCTCTGCGCCACGGGGCACATCTCCGCTTGCAGCTGTCACTCCAGTGGACAGATGACTTCATTTCAGCTCCCCCCCAAATAATGGGGCAATAATCTCTCACTTGGGAGCAATACCATATGGTAGATTCTTTGAAAAGTTGCAAGAAAAGTATAAAGTACTTCGGGAGAAAAGCTACTTCCAAAGGCATGACATTTGTCTCAAAAGGGATCAGGCAGTTTCTTTGAAATACCATCGCATCCTAGAAAATCGGGTCTCAACCAGAGGGATTAGGTAACAAGAGGGGCATTACCGAGGTAGATCAACGGGGAGATCTGTTTCTTGTGTTTACATACCTTCCGTGCAGCTCAAATCCGCAACACTTACTCGCAAAGCCGCTTGTGACCTGCTCCTGCTGAAATCTCCAACCTGCCTGCCCGCCACACTCTGCCTGGTACTCCAGGCTCAAAAACAGCAGAACAGAACCACTTTTGGTTGCCTCCTGCCTTCACCCTGGGCCGGGGCATGTGGCTTTGTGCCTCCCGGCCTTTGTTCTGGAAGGCCCTGCTAGGCCTTCAACAGCTCTTCGAACACATGATCCTAAAAAGTAATCAGAAAAATGAAGCCACATTTCCCCCATTCAAGCACTTCTTACAATAAGTACCACAGGTACAATACTGTACCTATGGTGCAGAGAAGCAGGACAGGTCTCTCTTGCCGCCCCATCAGATCAGCATTCCTATCTGTTGCATTTGACCAGTTTGTCTTCTTGCATTCTTGGGAAAAGGAAGGATATCCCTAAGAGGAGAATAAGGAAGTTAAACATCTAAGGACGTTAAATATCAGGTGTTACAAAGCAAGCTGGCGCCCACGAGAAACCTCCGAAACCATCTCCGGATGCCTGCATCAAAGGACATGCCGACCCTCGCCCATTCCCCTTTTATTTTACTCCTTTGTGTAAATACCCCTGCCCTCTCTCTGCCTGAGAGCAGGATGGTGGGCTTTCAGACACGAGTTTGCTGCCCTCCTCAGTTTGTTGACAAATGAAACCACTTTACTTCTCCTGAAACTGTTTCCTTTTATTGGCTGAGTGAGGGAAACTGAGGCCGGCAATTGGTATCACCTACAGACAAATGTAAAGGGACATGAATTCCCAAAGGCGGGCAATCATCATCTTTCCGGGATGAATAGACGTGATCAGAAGTTGCCAACATTCGTGTTTCCTTCAAGTGCGGCAGAAGCTAAATTCCCCACAGCTCGAGCAAACCGGAGAGACCAGAAATGCTCACACATAACCTTAAAAGTGGATCTGAGCAAACTGCCCGGAGCGAGACAAGCCTGGGTTAGAGCTTATGCCCATAGAAGGCCGTGCAGGCATCTCCCTGTGGAGCCTGAGATGATTTGGTGCCTCTCAGCAAAGACCAACAAGATAGCTTTCCAGACTTTGTTCACAAATGACTCCAGATATGCTGTCTGCATTTTCGTCTAAACAGTGGATGAAAAACCTAATACCACCCCAAACATCTCAAGCCTCAAAGACTCTTGAAAGAAGAGCTGGAAATAAGTCAAAGGTGGCTGTCATGCGAAGTGCTGGCTCCTTGGAGATCTCCTTGAGATGCTGAGGAAGAGGCTGGAAGAGGAGAACAGGCCCTGAAAAGCACCCGATCTCAGCATGAACTGAGTGAGGCCTGCTTCCTTTTCTGTCAGCCACCTACGAGTCAGAAAATCAGTCAACTTTTTCTGTAAAGATTAGATAGCATTTTTGTCTTTGTGGCTCATAAGGCCTCGGTCACAAGCGCTCAACTCGTGGAGTAGTGGAAAAGCCTTAGGCCCTACGGAAAGGAATGGTGTGGCTGGGTCTCAATAAAACTTTATCAGTGGACATGGAGATTTGAATTTCCTACTATTTTCATAGGTGATGAAATAGTCGTCTTTTGAATTTTTTTCAATCATTTAAAAATGGAAAAGCCGGGTCTCCCTGGAGGCCCAAGGGGTTAAGACGCAACTTATGAAGCTGTCTGCAGCCACTGCAGCATGAGTTCGATCCCCGACTGACCAGGGAGATACCCACATGGCGCAACAGACCTCTCCTGACTCACCCGCTGCTCCCCTCAGCAGTGTATTTTGGTCAATCTGCCTGTTCTGCTCCCCACTCTGTCTTTGGTGGATCCTTTCAACCCCCGCATCTCTGGCCTGTACCCCAGTTCTTATATGCATAAATAAATCTTAAAAAATAAAAATAAAAATGAAAAAGCCATTCTCACCCCACTGACTTCTTTTTTAAAAGATTTATTTATTTATGCATACAAGAGTGGGGTACAGGCCAGAGGTGTGGGGCATGAGAGGATTCACCAGAGACAGAGTGGGAAACAGAACAGTCAGACTGATCGAAGTACACTGCTGAGGGGAGCAGCGGGCGAGTCAGGAGAGGTCTGCTGTGCCATGTGGGTTGCTCCCTGGCCAGCCGGGGATCGAACTCAAGCTGTGGTATCTGCGGACTTCTTCATAGGTTGTGTCTTAACCCCTTGCGCCACCAGGGAGGCCCTCCTCACTGACTGTTTGAAAGAAAGACAGCAGGCCAGATTTGGACCTCAAGGCTGCAGCTGACTGACCCTGTAGTAGGCAGCCATGCATGAAGAACACAGCCTCAGGCCTTTGAGCTCTCTTGGATTATTCAAGCTGATCTCTGCATTTTGGGGCTAAATGACCTTGAGCAAGTCAGTAAAATCTCTGCACCTCAGTTTCCCCATCTGTGCAGACTTCCCTGCCAGCACTAGAATTAGACTTTGAAGAGACATAAGCATGGAATGCACTCAGCACAGATAGCAAACACTCCATAAATGTCAGCTTCTGTTAGCAGAAATTCCCTTTGGTTAAAGCTAAGATTCTCCCTTCAGACTACCCTAGTGCTCAGCACCATGCAAGGAACACAGCGGGTACTACGAATTGCTGGTTGAGTCAATGAATGAATGAAATTCCACTGCAATCTGCCGTTGGCACCTTCCCTCGTTAGCTTCCCAGGATGCCATGCAAAAGCTGCCTCACTTTCATATTCCTTGTTTGGGCCCAAGGTCCTGGCTGGGTGGTCACTGGCACTGGGGAATAAGCAGTGAGGCTACATGTTGTGCAATGTCAAGGTGTGTATGCAGTGGGTGCTCAATAATTGCTCGATGGGTGAATGAACAGCAATTGCCCGAGCCAAGTCCTATGGTGTTTGAAGTCCAAGAAAAGAGAACTCTTTCCACTGTTGTGGCTCAGGATGTTGTTGGGTAGTCATTAGGATGAGGTGGGGAGTCCCTCTGGAAGTCTGATTGGGAAGGCAGAAGGTCATTGTGCAGGTACCCAGCCCCCAGCCCTACCTCTGGCCCGGGAGAGTTTCTGGTCTGCATACCACCTGCCTCCCTAGGAGATGCAGCTCACATACAACTGGGGCTTTTCCCAGTCAAATTGCTCTCTGCATACGCATCCTCATCTATGGGGCCATTGCTCCAGCTGCTAAGGTGAAAGAGGGGATATCCCGTGATTTGGGCCAGTGCGCCGCATGTGGGGGAGACCAGTGATTTTTATAGAAACAGCATGTGTGCTCATTTACTCTCACAAGGGGGCTGTGGGACTCCCGACATGTGGGTAATTTTAAGTTTTAAAATTTCTCCTGGATCGGGGCCTCCCTGGTGGTGCAAGGGGTTGTCTCAGCTCTATGGAACTGTCGGCAGCCACTGTGGCACAAGTTCAATCCCTGGCCAGGGAGCTACCCACAGGGTGCAACAGACCTCTCCTGACTCACCTGCTGCTCTCCTCAGCAGTGTATTTCAGTCAGTCTGTGTGTTCTGTTCCCCACTCTGTCTCTGGTGAATCCCCTCACCCCCCGCACCTCTGACTTACACCCCAGCTCTTGTATGAATAGATAAATAAAATAAATCTTTAAAAGGAATAAAAATTAAAATTTCCCCTGGATCCTGGAACAAAGAGCCATCAAAAACATGGAAAGAGAGGGCATCTTGAGGCAGAATCACCGTCCGTAAGCCACGAAGAGCATCGGCCATACCGACAGAGAGGAGGGTCCCGCAGAGGCCTCCCTGGAGAAAGGCTGAGCCAAGCCGATATGGTGCTGGTTTCCCCACCCAGTGACAGGCTTGGGGATCAATGAGCGCTCTGTGCCCTGCAGCTGCCTGCCCGGGAAGCCTCAGCCTTGCCCGCCACAGAGAAGGAGTCTGTGGGCTACGTGAGCACTGACAAGACCCTTAAAAGCTTCCAGCTTTCCTCCAGAAGCAGGCTTGACTTGGCTCCGGCTCCAAGCACTGTCAACCACATCATAGCTGTTTCACAAAGCGCTCAGAAAATGGAAAATGTTAAGGACATTTGTGGGAACCAAGAAGGAGCCAAACGCAAGCACGGCATCATTTCCCCCACCACCCAAGGAGCCAAAGTCATGAGGAGTCAGAGAGGAAAGTCAGGGGGCCTCATGTCCTGTGGAGCAAGAGTGTCAGCTCCAGAATGTATAAAAAGTCTGCACCTCGGGGCCTTTGTGCCCATGGCGTCAGCTGTTTCTTATGAATTCCAGCAATGCTATGCACAACAGCTCCCTCTGTTAATGTTCACTGCAGCCCAAGCACTGTACTAAATTGCTGTGTGACTGTGGACTTTCCCTGAACCTCTCTGAGTTTCAGTTTTTCGCTTAGTGTGAAAAAGGGATAATCATGCTTAAGTCATAAGGTTGTGAAGATTCAACAAGACAATGCCTATGAGGGTTTAACTCCGAGTGGCAATTATTCGTTGTGGAACATAGCAAATGACTAGGGTCAAAAGGGAAAAACGAGGGCCTCCCTGGTGGTGCAAGGGGTTAAGCTCCGCACTATGAAGCAATCTGCAGCCTCTGCTGCACGAGTTCGATTCCCGGTCAGCCAGGGAGCAACCCATGTGGCACGGCAGACCTCTCCTGTCTCGCCCGCTGCTCCCCTCAGCAGTGTACTTCAGTCAGTCTGCCTGTTCTGTTCTCCACTCTGTCTCTGGCCTGTACCCCAGCTCTTGTATGCATAAATAAATAAATCTTAAAAAAAAGGAAAAACAAGAACTCTTAACTCTATTTTCACTTCTGCCCTCCCACATCCTCGCACTTCTCACCTCATCCTGCCTCTTTAAGCACACACACAGACACACACAGACACACACACACCCCTGCAGTTCTCTCCCAACCCCCAAAACGGCAGGGCAGGCCCGGCCAAAGTTTCACTCATGGTGGCTGTGTGCCCGTCATCAGGAACTCTGAGCAAACCGCCTCTTCCTTCCTCCCGCCAGACCCATTTTCTGCATCTTACATCTCCTTGACAATACCACTTTGGCCTGGCTCCACAGGGCCACGCACAAGGCCTGCTGTAGCTAGGTGAACAGAAATTTGTCAGCCATCTCACCAAGCAACGTAGCTGAGTCAGAAATGCCAACACTTCGGAAGGCAAGATCCACCCCTCCTGGGGTGGCCACAAAAAATAGTGTCTCCAAAGGGTTCACCTCCTTCTTCTGAGGGTAAAACAGAAGAGAAGAAAAATGAAGGCCAGGCCCCCAGTCCTGTGAAGGGAATGTTTCATCTTGGTTTGTTCATTTGTTCCTTCACTATGTTCTGAGTGAGGATCTGCTCTGTGGAGTGATATGCCAGAGGCATTGGGAAAAACACAAGAACTTTCAAACCAAGTACTAATATCCATTAAAAAGCCCTTCTTGGGCCTCCCCGGTGGCGCAGCGGTTGAGCGCTGGGTTGCAAAGCTGCCCGCGGCCTCTGAGGCGCCGGTTCGATCCCCGGCTGCTCCCCGGCCACCAGAGGAGGGTCCCACATGGCGTGCAGACCCCTCCTGCCGCCCGCTGCTCCCCTCAGCAGTGTACTTCGGTCCTTCTGCCTGCTCTGCTCCCCGCTCTGGCTCTGGTGGATTCTCTCACCCTCCCGCGCTTCTGACTGTACCCAGTGCTTGTATAAACAAAACAAACAAACAAACAAATAAATAAATTCTACATGCCTCTTTAAAAAAAAATGTTATAAAAAGCCCTTCTTGCGTGGGGTGGTGACAAGCATCTAAAGAGGTGTGCGCCAGCTCTCCTAAATCATATAAATTTGTAAACCAATGTTACTGTTAAAAAAAGAAACCTTCTTAACCTCCTTAGAAGATTTTCCTAAACTTTGCCCATAGTGAATAAAACAAGGGTCTCGGGCCTGAGGAGCTTACCATCTAGTGGAGGAGCTGGAGAAAATAAAGGCATAATTTTATTAAATATCAAAACGTGAGATTGTGATGTGAGAATTCTTCTTGGGAACAGGCACTGAACTTAACCTGGGAGTGTGTTTGTTTCAGTCTGAGAAAATGCCAAGCAGCAGCACGAAAACAAGCTTTGATGGAAACAAGAGGAACTCAGTGGCCAAAGGCTTTGAAGGCCACTTGGAGGCCCGTCCCTGCCGGTTAAGCTGCTTCTGCTGCCATTTCTTGACCATACCAAGCCTGCTAATTTGCCTCCTGCCTCTAAGCCTCCAGAAAGACTTCTAAGTTTTTAAGGTCCAGTATTACAAAATAGAAATACAAAAATTCTGTATACTTAAAAGTCCAATTCTATGCATTTGGTTGCTGGATGTGGGAGTGTGTGCCTCTACAGTCCAAAGAGTGGAAGAAATCACACCAAAATGTTAACAAGGGTAACCTTTGCGAAGCATTTTTATATCTTCTTATTTCTTTGTTAAATATTTCAGTTCTTCCCCAGTGACCATATGTTATCTTTATTACCAGAAAAATAATGTTAATTTTAAAAGTGAATTTGCAAAAGACCACATGCTGCGTGACTCTATGTGACATTTTGGAAAAAGCAAACCTATAGGGACAGAAAACAGGCCAGTCGTTACCAGACGCCTGGGGTCGGGGGAGGGGCACAGGAATTTTTTCAAGTGATGCAGATGTTCTGTGTTTTAGTGGCATCGATAGTTAGATGACTGTGTGTGTTTTTTCTTTTTTTTTTTTTTAATTTTATAGAGGCATGTTTATTTATTTATTTGTTTGTTTGTTTTTTTTTTTGTTTATACAAGCACTGGGTACAGTCAGAAGCGCGGGAGGGTGAGAGAATTCACCAGAGCCAGAGCGGGGAGCAGAGCAGGCAGAAGGACCGAAGTACACTGCTGAGGGGAGCAGCGGGCGGCAGGAGAGGTCTGCGCGCCATGTGGGACCCTCCTCTGGTGGCTGGGGAGCAGCCGGGGATCGAACCAGCGCCGCGGAGGCCTCGGGCAGGTTCGCAACCCAGCGCTCAACTGCTGCGCCACCGGGGAGGCCCACTGTGTGTGTTTTTCAAAACTCACAGACATGTATTCCAAAGAGAACAGATCTTACTGTACATAAATTTTACCTCAATTAATTAGAGTTTAAAAAATAGAGTCTGGATCATTTCTGTAGTCCTATTAGCACTGGAGAATATGACGGACCTATGACAATAATGAAAATTTTGGAGTATATGATCTTGAAAAGAAGATTAAAGAGACATTGTGTTTTAAATTAAAGAAATATTGATACAGGAAATGTTCATCTTCCTGTCAATCTCTTCAAGTTCAGCTTTAGATATTTTTTTTGTTGTTCTTTGCTCCTTTTTAAAAGCATCCCTGGAGACCAGGATTTATGTGAAAGGCATAGTTTTTCTTGGTTTTTAATGAGGTGACTTTAGTATGAATTCAAGTATATGAGTTACAACTCGAGTGATATATTTATGAAACATTTACATCTGTGACAACACCTAATAAAACTTTTTACTGGAAACATTGCTTATATGGTTATAACAGACTGTCAAAATAATCCCCCTTGGAGATGACCTACATTACAAATTGATCATTTATTCTGTTGCTCTTGCCAGTGTCCTATCACAATTCAATCTGAAAGGGAGTCCAACAAAAGGCAAGCCACTGACATCACTTTCTTCACGAAGATTGGGGTTTTCACTTATTGCAAAGGACACAACATAAAGCCTATCTTAGAGTAAGAAATTCCATGAACCAGAAGCTGGCAGCAAATGGAAATTATCTGTAGAAGGAAAGAGAGATATCTACATGCAGACCTCCCTGCTCACTTCAGGACTTGAGGACCTACTGTGTTCATGGCACAGGGATAGGTGCCACAGTTCCTGTCTTCCATTACTAGGGGAGACACTGTTCAATTTCAGTCTTTTAATTGAAATATTTGAGGCTGCATTTTGCTTTAATGTCAATGTCCTTAAGTCCCGATATTAGACACTGTGCAATATTGGTAGAATCTGAAGTTACCCTTTTTTTTCTTAGGTTAACACAACAAGAGAAAGGTCTATGATAGTTCAGGGTTATGGAAAGGAAGTGGACAATTAGCTCAATGCAGAGAGGATAGCTGTTCCAGTTACTTTTAATATACCTGTAAGCTCTTCTGTGCCTCCTTAGAAGTGCCTCCAGACACAGGGTTTAAACCCTATGGGCACAGTTGTTCTCAGTTCAAATAAAGTCAGTTGAGAAATCACATAGAAATACTGAAAATTAGGAACTATTTAAGCAATGGATTCTAGGGATGGCATAATGAAAAGATGGTATGGAGTTCTCTAGAGAAAAAAAAAAGATAGCCCTGTTAGTCTATTATATTTACAAACTAGGGATTTTGAGCTCCAGACCCAGATAGCCAATGGCTACTGGACATCTCCATTTGGACATCCCACAGGAGCCTCATGCTCAGTGGGATCTACACCCGGCCTCCTTCCTTTTCCCATTTTTGAGATCTGTTTTTTCTCTTGGCTTCCACATCTTGGTAAGTGGAACCACGGTCACCAGTCACTTGGTCCAGAAACCTGGTAGTCATCCTTTATACCCATGCTCCCTCACCTCCTATATCCATGCAATCAGTAGTCTCCCCTGACCCTGTTTTTGCCGCTCCCTTACTGTCACCATTGATCAGTAATGTCTCCATATTCCTGGATCCAATGGATGCTCCCCACTCTTTGTATTACTTGATCTCTACTGATATTCACATTATTGACCATCTTTTCTTTATGGAAATCTTTTTTATCTATTGACATATATAATATGTTGTTCTCTACCATACTCTCTAGTTGTTCCTCTGTCTCCTGTTTTACTTTCCCTATAAATACCACTGGTCTTCAGAAATAAGTGTCAGCAAGGGTGTGGAGAAAAGGGAGCCCTCATTCATTGCTGTGGTAAGGCCCACTGGTCCAGCCCTTATGGAAAAAAAGTATGGAGGTTTCTCAAAATCTTAAAATTAGATCTACCAATGGCCTGGCAATTTCTCTCCTAGGTATTTACACAAATAATGCAAAAACACCAATTTGAAGGGATATTTGCACTCCTCTGTTCATTGCAACACTATCTGCAATAGCCAAGCTATGGAAACAAACTAAGTGCCCAAAGACAGATGAGTGGATGAAGAACATATGGTACATACATACAATGAAATATTAAGCACCTATAAGAAGGGTCAACTCTTGGCCATCTGCAACAACATGGATGGAATTGAAGGGGATTTTGCTAAACTAAATAAGCCAGAAGGAAAAAGACAAATACTAAGTTTCACTTATATGTGGAATAAAGAGAAACAAAACAAAGGGTCAGACAAAACCAAACCCAAACAAACCCAGATATTTGTCTGTAAAATTGAGCTTATGGGTGGGGGGGAGCAAAAGAGATAGGTGGCTCAATGGACTCTGGTGGAGGTGTATGGGTGACTTGGTGGTAGATGTGGTGTGAAAAACATACATCTAAAGAGGTGTGATCCTCTAAGTCTGAATCACACATAGTTGCAAATCAATGTTGTAAATCAGTGTTACCTCAATAAAAAATTTAAAAACAAACTAAAAAAATACCACTGGTCTTGCTTGTTTTTGGTTTTGTCTTATATTTTTCTTCTAGGACTCTAATATACTTTCTCTTGGTGATCTTGTCTACTCTCAAAGTCTAGATCTCTCATCTGTGTTTCTGGCCTATCTATCTAACTTTTCTTCTACGGTTCCATTCAATACCACCTACTTCAGGAATCATAGAACACTAATTCATCTGATTACAAAGCTGTTAGACTGTAGGCTCCTCGAGGGCAGACACCATGCCTTATTTATCTCTGAATTCCTATTACCTAAGGCAGGTAGGCACTCAGATGAAGGTTATTGAGTGAATGAGTGATTAGTAGAATCAAGTAATAGGCCTTTCAGCAAGGGCAGAGGTTTGAATCCCGCTACTGACATCCCTACCAATGTGTCAGAAAGAAGAGAGTTTGGCTGGATAGAGCACAGTGTAAGGAGAGCAAAGTTTCTGACTCCATGATTACATAGACCAGCCAGCTTCATCCTGGACAGTAACCACAGAGCAACTGTGGACTCTCACCAGCCATCTTGAAATGTAATGTGGGTCATCAAGGGGAAAGGTGAGAACACAGAATCACTCATCCAAATGTGATTTGGGCCTAGCCCAGCAAGTAATCTTCCTTCTCTCGTTGGTATCTGCACCTGAGCTCCCATTGTGGGGTGGGACTGGATTTGGTTCAAGAAAACCTTGGGGAGAAGGAGAGGAGACATTTCTGTGGGAATGCCTACCTAACTCCTCCCTCCACCCTCCCCTGGAGAAGCCTCAGGTTAGCCAATGAAGCTTTCTTTATAGGCGAGGGGCAACCTTTGTGAGGTTCTCAGTTGAATATAGATTTTTAGGTCAGCATGAGCCCTACAACTTCTGCGTGGAAGAACAAAATTCTGCAGAGGAAGGAATGTAATCATGCGTTAATGCAAAAACAATTTTAGGAAATATCTGTCAGGACCGACATGACTTTTTTAAAATGATATGTCTCTGTGGATCATCTTTCTCTCCAGGTGGTTTTCCCAATGTGACTTTTCCCAGTCACTTTGAAGGCAACGAAGACTTCATTCTGGAAACATTGGCTGGGTGAGCTGGTGACTCACGCCTCAGAAGAATTCATAAAAGTTAAGAAAACAGAAACCAGATGTTTCCCTCATCTTCATATAGGCCCTCCATGCTTTCTCTGGTCGGTTATACTGTCCATTGCTGATTTCCTTTTAACTGAGGCAAAGACACTCTCTAAAAAGTTGGAATGCCTGCATATTTGGTTACCTCTGTCTCAACAGTTGCAGTTTGGCTCAAATATCTATGAAGGCTGCAGCTTTGGCACCGATTGTTCGGCGAGCTAACGGCGGGGCCTGAGAACAGCCTGCGAGGGGGCTTTGGATGCCAGGTGGGATCAGCCAGAACTCTTGCAAAGATGGCGCCAGGAGTGAAGCGGAGGAGAAAGCAGGAGCAAAGCCGCTTCCTTGCTCGCCCATAAACCTCCACGGAACCGGAGAGGGTCTGGCCAACCAGCCGTGGCTTCCTTTCCATCTCCAGTATTCATTCCTTGGCCCTTGACCCTCCTGGAAAATGCTAAGAAGTGCATTTTCGAAAGCCCGCAACATATATTTTTGTTCTTCTGGCCAGACCAACGGGGGCTACTCCAACCTCCAGAGTGACGCACTTTCAAGTTTCCTAATAACGCCACCAACGTTCCCTGAGACCTTCACGAGCTTTCTGCTTTTTTGTAAGGAGGAAAAATCATTCTTTTTTCCCCTCCATCTCTTGTACTTTACTTCAAGCAATTATTTTCCTCCAGACACCACCCATAGCAGAAAGCATAACCCTGAGGTTATGCGGGAAGAATGATTTACAAGTCCTGGCGTTTTTCACACTCGTATCTTCTCCCAACGTTCTCATTTGGGGGCCCTTGGTATTTTTCAAATCTGCACCCTCCCCCAGCTTTCTCTCACCCCTTTTTTCTCAATTGGGCTGCGTTTTGCCTACCTAAGTGATCCAGAGGCAACGTTAGAGTTGGAATGCTATGGTTACATCTCAACTTCTTTGTCATAACAGGTATTTTCGAAAAGTGTAGTTACTACCATCCCACCCACCCATTTGCCCGACCCAGCTTGTTGGAAGTCATTGCAAACTACCTCTCCCCATTCTCTGTATTTGGTTTCTAAGTTCTGTGGAGTCTACCAACCAAATGTGTCCTGTTCCTTCTTTTCCATTCCCTCTGAGGCCATACTCTCACCTGGTCAAGACTTCTAACCACATCTCTGTGTCCATTCTTGCCCCCATCCAGATAGCCTACCCTTCCCACCAAAGCCACCATGAGAGGGATCGTTCTAGAACCCAAACAGCATCATGTCTCCCACACTTGACCACTCCTCAGCAACGTAATAAGCATGATGGGAAAACTCCTTATGCCAGGGCTTAATGTGAAGGTGTCAAATCTAGGCTAAAATCATAGAAATGGCAGGGCCTTGTCTAGGCTTCCAACCCTCTCCCAATTGTGCATCTATCCCTGGACTTTCCTCCATCAGGGTACCATGTGGCCTCTATACTTGCTAGTCTCCCCCACTATATTGTGAACTCTGGGTCTCGTTCATTCTGTATCCACAGCAGCACACACAGTGCCTGGCACAGGGCAGACATTCAAAACTTAACTAGTAACAGAGACAACACCCTCTCCCTCAAAGGCAGTGTGTTAGTCGTACATTGCTGCCATAGCAAACTCAGTGGCTTAAAACAACCTCCACTTGTTGTCTTACGTGTCTGCAGGTCAGAAGTCTGACACCATCTCATTGGGCCAAAGTCAAAGTGTTGGTGGGGCTGCGTTCCTAACGCAAGTTCTAGGAGAAAATCTATTTTCCTTGCCTTTCTCCAGCTTCTAGAGGCCATCTTCCTTTCTCTTTGAGGTCAGCGATGTAGTCTCTCTCTGACTGATGCTGCTTCAGTTGTCACGTCACTTTCACTGCACACAACTGGGAAAGTCTTCCAAGTTTAAGGGCCATATGATTAGATGGGGCCCACAGGGATAAGCTGGCATGACCTCGCCCTCTCAAGGTCAGCTGATTAGCAACCTTAATTCATCTACAATCTGAATTCTCTTTGTCATGTAACCTTACATAGTCACAGGTTCCAGAATTAGGGTGCAGACACCATTAGGAGACCATTATTCTGCTCACCATATGCAGCAATAGGTGAGGGACTTGTATTCCATATGGTGGCTCTTTTCTGACACTCTTCATGCAGCTGCAACGCTTTTACCTAATCACCACAGCAGCCTTCAGAGCGAAACCACAGTTTGGTCTCCTGCAATCATGGTGCCTGACCCATGCGAGGTGCTCAGTGTCTGGTGACTGGAAATTAGAAAGTAAAATAGTGGTTGGCTGGGATATCTAAAAATCAACCTCCCAGTTCCTCTTCGAAAACAGTTTTGATTGAGGTTTCAAGAAAGCATTAGAAAACCAATTTTGCAGCACAGTCAGGGGGCCAAGTGGCCATTACCTTGCTTTCTCACACTAAACCAGCTCTAAGATTGAAAAAACAGACAACTTCCATTCTCTGACAAAAGTCGTCCAGATTTTTCAGATGAAAAAACAGCTCATAAGCGTTTGCCTAGTCCACATGGGAACACAGCTGTAAAGGAGACGCAGATGAACAAAAGAAAAAAATCACGCAATAAAGCCTCATGACCCTCAAAGCAACGGAGAATTGAATACTTTTCAAGCAATTTTTGGTAGGATTAGTATTTAAACACACAGAGAACCACTTCATTGCCAACAAATCTGGAGAAATTAAACGTTGTTTCCAAGAAGCGCTCACGGAGCCTGCAGTGCATTTTTCCATCCCTGTGAAAGAACTTGCACAACTCTGCCGAGTCTCTTTAGTGGGACCTAGCGCCCATCACACAGCACAGCAGGCCTGGGGTCCACCCGGGACACCAAGTGCAGCCGTCCACAGGCTGCCATCGTAGTACGGGTGCCTGGGAAAGGAGAGGGGCTTTCACTTGGCAGACAGAATTGGCTAGAAACTGCCAGGTCTCGTGGAGTTCAGGCTCCAACCCTGACAGCTCCAGCTTCGCAAGTTCTCTGAGTTCAGTCTTCGCCATGGTAACCGCTTGGGACACCTCCAACTTGCTCAACTAGAGATTCGAAGGAAAGCTGCCCAGAGCGGAGGCTTGGTCTGCAAAGTTTTCCCTCTTTTATTCATCTAGCACCTCATCAGCAAAACCTTACAGGACACTCAACCTCACTTTGGAATCCTGGTCAAAACGTTTCAATGTGCATCACTTCATCTGATCCCCCTAACGGGTCTGGCAGCTGCTTGGGCCTGGAGTCTTCATCCAGTACCTACCACAGCGCTGGCACATGACAGTAACTCAATAAATGTTTACTGAATCAGTGAACTGTCATCATTTTATAAAGAAACAGGCTCCGAGAGGTTTGCGTGGCTTCCTGAAAGTGCCCAGGGGCAGGCCGGGAGAGGCCTATCCCTTCTACGCCACCAGGCGGGCCCGCCAAATGCAATTCAATAAAGGTCGGGAGAATATCTCGCTCCTTTTCAACATTTGTTGAGCATCTGCCCTAAACCAGACCTCACCACCATGCTCCATTCTCTGCCTGGCTGGCTTCCTTAAGCCTCGGGTTTAATGTGATCTCCTGAGCAAAGCCTCCTGCCAGCCATCCCACACCCCCGCCCCCGCCTCTTCACACTCACAACCCCCATCACATTCCCTATTACTTTATGCGTGTATTGGTTTATTTATGGCCAGCCTTCCCAACTTTTCTTCCTCATGGAGGAAAGTAAGCTCCATGAGGGCAGGCGTGGACTCAGACATTCTGTGACAGCCAATGTGATCTGAGGCACATTCATAAAAGCAAAGTCTAGAAGAACGGACATCTGGGACATGTTGGGAATAGAGGAAGGGAATGGGGTTTTTTAGCCTGGGGGCGGAGACCGGGGAAGCAGCATCAGGTTCTTTTCAAATGTCTGAAGCCTGCAAGCCCGAAGCCTGGGAGAGGTCTTGCCTCAGGCCTGCAGTCTGAGAGGGCTGAAGGGGAGGAAGCTGCAGGCAGTAGGTTTGGGTTCAGTTGGTGATGGTTGTGCGCTGTCTTCCCCACTGGTGCACTAAGTGGCCGGAAAGTGGCCCGCAGCTACTTGATCCTCACTCAGGAAGACAGCACTGTATGTGTGCCACTCAAGAGCTATTTGATTCAATGTATGTTGTGCGTGTTATCAATTACAGGTCTGTTCCCTCTGCCTGGAATGCTCCTCATCCTCACCCCCCTTCATCTAGTTGACTTTTTGGTGACTCTTGAGAGCTAAGCTTAAAATCAGTTATCAGATCACCAGGAAAATCTATTCTCCTACTGTTAGGGGGAAATGATGTCCTGAGTTAATCCCATACAGGCTTTGTGGACCCCACCCCCACTCCAGACTAAAGCCATCAAGACATTGGGAAAGACAAATCCCATCACCCCCAAAGGGAGGGTGGCTGGGACCTGAGGGTGGAGTTGGGCAGCCAGGTTGGATATAAAAAAACAAACACGTGGGCCTTGGGCTCTCTCTGGCTCGCGATCGCTCGCCTCCTGGCTTCACCGCTCCTGGCTGGCGGCCAACTCTGACAGCGCCATTTGGGATTCCTGATCAGCGGATCGGGTAGGACTCATTTAAAACTTTGTCTCCCACCTTTTCTCCCTGAGCTGCACATTTCCTCATTTCCCCTTCCCTTGTAAATAAACCTTTATTAACCTTTCGCGTGTGCCTGCAGTAGAGCATTGATAAGTCCTTTTAAGCGCGCGGGTGAGGACCCACAGTCAGGCACCCCGTTTTGTATCGGGGTTGCTCTACAACACTACCACCAGATCACAGTCCCCAAGCATAGCCTTTTCCATCACAGCCTTTGATTATTGTAGTTGATGTTGTTTACTGATTACTTAACACAGATATTCCTCTACCGGAAGGCAATCATTCTTCCTTGCATGAATGGCTCCTAACCACCCCACTGAGACACCTGGCAGCACCTCCTGTAAAATATGTTTCATGAGAGCAGGGAGCTGTTTGCTGCTACATCCATTGTGTTTGACCCACAATAAGCACTCGAATGTTCCTTGAATGAATTAGCTTTACAGTCAGGAATGCGGAAAGGCTCAAGTAAGAGGCCAACATTCCACAATAAGGAAGTAGCAGAGCCTGGATTTGAACCCAGGTCTGCACAACTTGGAAGCCTGGGCTTTGTGTGCTCCACCAAACTATGAGGAAGGACACAGAGACATGGTTCAGGACTACAAGTTCTGCCTTGCAAGCTGGACTCCTGGGCAAAAGTATTGGAAGGCAGAGAGTGAAGACACAGTGCTAGCCAGGTTGCCTTGCCCACAGGCTGAGAGAAACAGGAGAGCACTTCCCAAGCAGGGGAACTCATGTCCAGCAGCCAAAAACACAGCGAATGGAGGGACAGAGTTGGCCTGACAAAAAGCAGGTGGTGGGCAGCAGGCTAGAATCTTGCAACTCCCTTCATCCTCCTTCCAACTAAACTCAAGACAGATTAGCCTGTAGCCCGCCCTTGGAGCCAGCAGAGCAGTGGTTAATCATCTAGACTCTGTAGACAGACTGGATTTGAATCCTGGCTCTGTCATGAGCAGTGACAACTTCTTGGCATCCCGATTTCCTCCTCTGTATAGTAATAGAATGTACCCTCCCAGCATGATCAAAGTAAAATGTAGGTTGAAAAATTACCTTGTTTGCTCATTGCCTGTGCCTGAGAGAGGCTCAAAAAAATGGCAACTACTATTATTCTAACTTCTCACATCTTTAACTTGGAGGAGGGACTCTACTTGCCATCATGCTTTCAACCAAACTTGAAGTGAGCAGCCTTTCTGCCCAACGGGGTACAGAATTTACCCCCCTCCCCATGTGATGGAACTAACATTTTCATGACATTGTCCATTCTTGAACTAACGGGCTACAAATCTTTGTAACAGAATTCGACCGCTTTGAGTGGGATTTCTTAAATGACCCAATTGTGACCATAAGAAAACGCATCCAGCCCTACACATAAGCACCACAATTTGCCACCCTGTAAGTTAAGTTCTGTTAGGTTTCTGTTGGATTCCTTTTTAAACATCAGGCTCCCTTTCCCAGTAGGTATATAGGTAGGAAAAATAAATGAAGTCAGCACTCTTTACTTCTCACTAGAATAAACTGACTCAAATATAGTGAGTGGTTATTTGCAAGGCTATAATTTTTTTAATGATAGATTTTCCTAAAAGAAACCACTATAACATCTGTCCAAGTACTCCAAGGGAAAACAAAAAATACATAAAGATTAAAAATCTTACTTTAACAGCACACTGCCAAACACAGACAACTAGGATAAATGCCAAGGAACCTTAAAAAATAACTTAAAAGATGTAACGCTCAAGTCATTCAAACGTGTAGGGTCCACAAACAACAGAAAAACAAGTCCGAGAGGAGTTCTACTTGTGCAGGATGGCGACTCAGACTACTTCATCCAAGTTCATTCAGGTGTCTCAACCAGTAGGTGTGTGAGCAGAGTTTTTATCTTGGCTTGGAGATGTGCATACAGATTAGAGGAGAGGAAAATCTTCCAGATGCTGATGTAAGCACAGCAGGCTTGGTTCCCCTTTGATAAAGTATGAAGGCAGATTTAGTTGACTCAAGCTTTATCAGTTTCCCCAAGAAAAAGTCTTATGCATGCTGAAACAGACAAGTTACTGAATTTGTCATGCTAAATATTTACAGCCGTTTTCATAAAGTGAGCTCAATAATTTGACAGAATAAAAAAGGCAGTTGTTAATTTCTTGTATGACCTTTTACAACTTGAATAACTTTGTGGGTAAATGACGCTGAAGTTTAAACACATTAACAAGAAAGTACTGACTGCATGAAGAGGCACACATCGTATAAAATGCAGACTTCACGGGGTTCCTGCATGGCAGGAAAGTTGCTAGCACTACGTAACAAATGGCTACGCCAACGGTTAGAGCTGCCACTCAAGGGTACAGCAGTAGAATCCCCTTAAAAGTCTCAAGGAGTGTTTGCAACAACACCAATACCTTTGGGAGAAAAAGGGACGGTTCGGGAAGATTATTCATTGGAAAATTTGGACATTGTGTAAATACAACTTTGAGATTGGATGAGATTTAAGGCAATGCTAGCTCAGACCTGAAGGGGGAAAACTCACAAGTTTCTGTTTTTCTCCTGAAATGTTAACAGAAGTGACAACAAAAGGTATCCCCCTTCCCAGTGGTCAATGCACCTTCGGGTATTGTCAGCGTTACAAAGTAGAATCCACTTTCATACCCTGAATATGAAATGGGAAATCGTTATGTACTCTTCCTTGAAAACTGTTACAATAAAAAAAAGAACACATGGCAGCGTAGGTATCGCACATTAAAAGAGCAACATGATGAAAATGAAGACAGCTACACCCTGGCATAGAACAAAAAAAGCCACTGTCCTCACAGTAAGCTTGGCAGGGCACAGTATCTCCCTTACGCCTGACTTTGGTGTAGCGTGGAACGATCACGGATTCATAAATTAACTTTCACATCAACTACAGACTAACAGATGACAATTAGACACAGTAAGTTCAAAAATTTTACATTTTGCTCCTGTTTGGCTGCTAAAGAGCAGCGATTTAAATTGATATAAAAACTTCTGACCACAAAGCTTGCTGTACAGATAAAGTATATAGTCAAAAAGTAAGCAGCAATTGCATTTCATATTTAAACTTATCTGCTCTAGAATATTTACATAGCTGGGAAGAGAGATTTCTGAATCCACCATTCTCTTGCCTCCCCTCCTGCCTTTCACCCCAGCCCCACCCGTGGAGTCGTGTCCTGAATTATATACACCTGTACTTTGGCGAAGTTCGCTGGATGCAACTCCTTCTGGTCTTGGCATCTTCTGCAATCTTCTCTTCCAGAACAGCAGTATCAAGGAATCTGTTCGTTCATGGTAAGTGGGGGAAGGGCCCCTGCACTTCACTCCCCAACCTGAATGGACCAAGATCCCAACACACCACAACAGGCCACCAGAGAAAAGGGAAAGAAAAGAGTCATGACAAAGGCAGCAGCAGTCAATCCAAGTCTCTCAACAGGAACCTCTCCTCCCTGGGCTCCCCCAGAAGTAACACTCCCTCCTTCCTCTCCCTCTCCTCCCACGAAACAAAATTCAGTCACATCACAAGAACTTGGTACTCTGGTTAAGTGTCAGGTAAATATAAGAAAGGGTAAGTCTGTGAGTTGTTTCTACTTAAACTGAGACAGAAAGCTAACGGAACACACAACATCACTGTGAAAAGAACTTTCTAAAAACAGATCCAGTCTACATAGTGCAGCCAAGGAAACAGAAAAGGATAGTTTGTTCACAATCTGCCTTGTACAGGATATTTATATTCTCTCAATGCCATATAAACAGCATTTATACAGCTTACACATTCAGAGACATGCACTGGGGCTTTTTAGGTAGTACGGATTTCTTCACAATCACATGTGCAAATTTTACAAATCACTAAGTGGGTATTAAGAAGCTTAGGCTGGACTGTGTCTCGTATTATCTAACAAATTTAATGGGGGTTCAGAATCATCCATTGGAAGAACCAGGCGTGTTCCCCGAATGACCAGTTCATGGTCTCCAAATGCCAGCTCCCGATCCAAAGCATCTTCAGAACTGTTTCCTATAAATCTCCTAGGGGCACCGGACACCGCTGACTCAGTATTCACAGTGGAATCCCCATACGTCAAGCTAATATCGCCATCATTGAGAATAAGATCCGAGTCATCATCTTTCAATTGTTCCTGGTTCTAAATGCAAATAAGACAAGTTTTAAGAATTGTTAAGAAATTCCAGAAACATTTCCAACAGAGACATTTCAAGGATGCTCTATTTAAAAACCTTCAGGGGTAGCCTCAGGATAAAGCCCAAAGTCCTCCTCCTCTCGGCTCAGGAGACTTGGGCCCTTGGCTTTAAATCCTGGCACTTCTGTGTAAGTGAAACCTACATAATGTTCTCCACCACTACCCCCTTCCGTATGTCCCTTGTCCCTTCTACATCTGTTTTCAAATGATGTTACAGGCTTTGCATTATATGTATAGATTTCAGCGTATTTTCTGGCTGAGGAAAATATGCTTATACTATGAAATGGAAGAAGAACTTAGATTTACGGATCATGCGGACTTACTTCGTAAGCCTGGGGGCTGGTCAGGCACCTGGCGATGGGTCCACAGCAGGCAGGAAGTGTTGTTGTCAGTGGGGGCCCACTATGTGTCAGCAGAGGCTTCAGGTAGCTGTGCTGGTTAAGGAAGAGCTGCATTCCTTTCTTCACAAATGCAAAAGAACAACTCCTTTGATAGGGACCACCCTCACAGTGTCTCCAAGGTGACCACATCTGAGAGCAAAGGGCTTGCACAGATGTCAAAAGTCTCATCTCTGAAAGAGATGATCATCTCTATTCACAGATATGGAAATTGAGGCTAGGAAAGGTCAATGACCCGCCTCGGGACACACAAGTAAATGAAGACCCAATACTCTAACTCAAATTGGTTTGATTCCATATCATATGCCACACACAAAAATTAATTTGTGGTGATCAAAAATGTAAATGTGATAACTAAAAAAAAAAAATCACACGCTTACAAGAAAACATGGAATTTCTTCACGACCATGGGATATAAAAGATTTTGTAACACACAAAAACTAACCACAAAAGAAAAGATTAATAAAACACCATTAAAAAGAAGAATTGTTTCTCAAAATACAAGATTAAGAAAATAGTATGAGTTATAGACTGGGAAAAGATATTCACAATACATATAACCAACGAAGAACCTGATTCAGGAATACAGAGAGAACTACAAATCAGTAAGAAAAGGTGAGAACTCAATTAAATAATGAGAAAAATAATTGGACAGACATGCTTTACAAATGAGGATATACAAACAACCAAGAAACAGATGAAAGGATGGTCAACCTCACTGATCATCTCAAAATTAACCCACATGAGGTAGCATTACGCACCTATTGAAATGGCAAATACCAAGATTTGGGTGGAGATGTGGAACAACTGGAACTCCCTGATCTTGCTAGAGGGGGTGTGAATTAGTTACAACCACTCTGGGACACTGTTTGGTAATATCTATCAAAGCTAAATGTACATTTGCCCTAAATTCTACTAATATATACCCAAGAGAAATGAATGCTTATGTTCACCAAAAGATGGATACAAGAATGTCTAGTATTATTGGTAATAACCAAAAGATGGAAACAACCTAAATGTTTATCAACAGTAGAATGGTTGAAAAATAACAAAAACAAAAACTCATTTTACAGCAGGGATATATGATCTGAGAAATGTGTAGTTAGGCATTTTTGTCGTATGAATGTCACAGAGTATACTTACACAAACCTGGATAGTACAGTCTACTACATACCCAGGCTAGCTGATGTAGCCTACTGGTAGATCAACAAGTCATTAAGCAACGCAAGGCAGTATTTATGCTATGGGATACAATACAGCAATGAATAAGACAACAATATGGATAAATTTCAGTGTTAACTGAAAGAAGCAAGGAAATAAAGAATACATAATATATGATCAGATTTAGATGATCAAAAACAGGTGAAAAGAATTTGTATTAACAGAAATCAAAATAGGGGTTACCCATTTTGGGGAGGATGGGGAAGGTAACTGCAAGAGAACACAGGGTACCTTATGAGGTACCAGAAATGTCCTATACATCTTTATGTGGGAGGCAGGGACACGGTAATATACACAGGTTACACTAAAAATTTGTATATTTTACTGTGTTTAAATTATATCTCAATGATAGAAAATAATCTGGCTACACAAAGGTATTGCTATTTAGAACAATGAATGACTAATTCTACTAGAGCACTAGGTATTAAAGTTACCAGTTCCTAGTCTAGTAGTACTAAACAGGGTAGTCTTGAGTCAAACAAGTCTTGCTGTTTAATTCTACAATAAAAAATCAGCTATTCTATTGTTTCTCTACATTAGGATCATTTGCTTTGTATGTTATGCCGAAAAAGCACAAAACATTTCATACAGGCACCACTAAAACATTTGTTAAATCAGTGGGATAAAAAAGCCCCAAGAGATATGGAAGTGGCTTATGTCAAAAATGCTAATAACGGAGCCAAGAGTAATGACATAATCATTAAACAATTCTGAGAAGCCAGGATCTCTCTCTCTCTTAATACCATAAAAATACTTGCATTCTTGTTCTCATACGGTAATTCAATTTTGAAGTACTCATAAAAAGTGCATGTGAAAATCTAGCAAACGGAATATGTATGTAGTAGCTTCTGATGATGAGTGTGAGGCGTATCTTAACTATATACAATGTTCTGATGGGAAAGTCGAAAGCAAGGAAAACTTGTTTACATGGTTATTCCAGATTTGCTTCAGTGCAACACTAAAGCAGGTTGTGATTCATTTAACTGTTAAGTCTCAGCCTGAAAGAACTCCATAGTCCCTTTTCTTCTAGTTAAATTTTCAAATAAGATACTAACTTTAGTAAAGAATAAGTGAAAAGATGCTTTTTTAAAGACATGATTTAAATAGGTCACAGAATATAACACTACCCAGAGCAGAGCTATGAAGAAGACTGTTACAACAGGACAAGAAAGAAATTTGGCAAACAACAAAATACTGGCATTCTGAATGCAAATGGCAATCTCCCAGTCTTCGCAAAGGTCAGAGAAAAAAGGCCCACCATTGACTACTGGTGGTATCCAACACTGCGTCTTACTGCATTTTCATTTTATTCTCATGCTTTTTCTAAGGCAGCCTTTCCTCTTTGACCCTAGCAAGTGCACTGACAGCAATCACCAAATGCCTCTTGTAGGATTCACTAAATGCGCCAAAGGACAATAAATATTAAGGTGTGCTCCATAAATAAATCTATATATCGAAGGAAATCTATGCTGAGGGCTCCTGATTCCCTTCACAGAGCCAGCTTTTGCAACAACTAGATCCTACTGGTTTCATGGGTTTTCAGAGGACTCCACTTCTATGGGTGTCCTTTAAAAACCTTCTGCACTGCACTGAAGGGGAGAGGAAAGACCAGAGGTAGGTTTTATATCCCACTTCAGGAAAGGAATGGTCCAAACAGTTGTGCCATTAAATTGCAATTGTCCTTGTGTATACTACCATTTTTTTCCCCTAATTAAGGATACTTATGATCGAAGTTGTACCATATCCGGAAAAGCCACGCACTCTCTGTTTTGGTGGTTCTTCTTTCATTTTCAGGAATACCCTGCAAACAGATAATAAATAAATCAAAAACACACACCAAGATAAAAACACATTTCTTTAGTCATTTCTCTATAGGATCGGAAAGGTAACCTACCACTTTCCAAAACGGGTCACATTAGAAATTTAGTAGCTTATATATTGCAGCTTTGGAATAAGAAATTGAATGTCTTTATAAACACCTCTATTACTCAGTCGGCTTGCTGATTTATGAGTCTATTGATATTAAAAAAAATCGATGTGGGATAATTCTTCCTCCAAATCTGACTTATACCCACGATGTGAATGGTACCTTAAGAGGAATTATCACATCAATGTCCCTATCTTTGGGCGTTGTCACAGGTCCCCCAAATAACTACCATTTTCAGCGCTGTTACTGTGTTCTGGGAACACTGGCAAGAGGAAAGCAAGTACGGAACTTCCATGGTAAGCCTGAATGGCTAGAAGGGAAAGCTTACCTAGCAAGCAGGCCTCTTATAGAAGACACCATCTCCCCGAACACACTCCACCATGCTTTATCATCTGGCCCAGTCGATCAACTGTGGGCAGCTTGGGGATCTGATACATCTCAGCTCTGACACCAACTAGCTGGGCAAGTCACTTTCCTTCTCTGGGCCTGAATTTCCTCATGATTTAAACATGAGACCCTTTCCCACATGAATATTCTATGTTTCCATGATTTTCAAAGAGCACAGACTTTAGATTCTGGGTTGTGGTTCCTTCCCACTCCTCAAAACAAGTGACTTCCCCTCAACCTGGGTCATACATAAACTCTTTGAGAACATGGTACAGGCATTACAGGAGCCAAAACCTCCTGTGTGTCCTGTCGCACTGGTTGGCACAGGTTTGTGTCTCTACTTTCTGAAGAGCAACGAATCTATAAAATTGCTCCGTCCCCTCAGCACATAGTCAGTCACCTGCACACCCTCTCCCCACACACTCCATGCTTGCTATAATGCTCCCTCTGGGCTTACCAGTGGATAAAGCACCGAGTAAACAGTATAACACCACAGACCAAGACATCCATTGGATTTTGAAGACAAGGGAAAATGGTATGGGTTTTTTTCTGTTTGTCAACAGCTGGGACTCGCCTGCCTGGCTCTCTCCCTGTCACTCCATCTCCATTCCTCCTGTGACAGAGGGGACAATCTACTCATGTAGATGGCGATCTGTCAGGTCAGTTGTATGGCCACTTTGTTCTTGTTGGGACATGGGGTGGAGGCCTTATGGAGCTATTCCCCCTTAGAAACAACCCTAGCAGCTTGGCATCATGGGGATAAATCCAGTCTGGTTTGGACAAGTATTTCAAGCCCATGGAATTATACTTTAAGGTTCTGACCACAAAAGAGGCAAGTACTTACTCTATCACATCACTCAACAGCTGGCAGAACTAGCATTTAGGAAATGAATCTGATAAATGGTTTTTTGAACCACACCCTGAAGACAAATAGACCAGTGCTGGTTCAGACTAGCAAAATAATTGTGCTTTGAAAGAGATTCTGTCTATCTTCAAAAACCTAATTTTTTGTGATTTGCCATTTAGTGTCTAGGAGAGAGTCACATAGTGGTGTCAAAAGTCACTAAAAAGCAGATGGGACACCAGAAAGGAGTGGTCTGTTTAGAGAGGGCACTGGGTTACACTGTACTCAATCTCACAGATTCAGGTTCTGAGGAACAGCCCAACAAGCAACACCTGGAAGAAAGTGCATTCTCCAGAGCACGCAGGGAAGACTGCCTGAAAAATCTAGAAGATTTTAAAGTTTTCAGGCGGTTCTCAAGGGCAGCTGCTGGCCATCCAATTTGAAAGTTACACAGGAAGAGCAGCTGGAGTGGGGCTTACATCAGAGACAAGCCTTCATACGCAAACCCAAGTGGAAAAAGACTCCCTGTGCCAGGATGTCACTTGAAAACCCACGAGTGCCGGAGAGAGTGGCGTGCACTGTGGCCAAAGCCCAGCTTGGCCCACAGATAGGAGAGCTGTCACCCTTGATAACCACATGCTGTCTCCAGCTTGGTTTTGTCTCTATTGAGCAGTGAGAAAAGCCAGGAATGATGTCAGTTTAGCAGACGATGCAAACAGGACAGGATCTAAGTATGAGTGGCATGGAATCTACGTAGATTGTTTTTTTCCCCCCCCAAATGTCTGCATATTGGACAGAAATGCCAGAGACAACACAAGAGCATATTTACCAAATGTTCTTGGTCTGAATCAACACCAACCCTAAAGGAAAAACACAAAAGGCAAGTGAGATCTGGAAGCCAAAACAAAGTCTATTCACACACACACACACATATATATATAATCAGGCAACTATTTTTCTCAACATGAGAAGCTATGGACTATTAACAGTTTCTTGCTTCTCTATGGTTGCTGATATAGACTTCTGGCTCCTGCCACTTTCCTTAGCAACAGCCTGGATCCTAAGGTGAACAGGGCCTACTAATGGTTCTTTCCCTGTCATCTTGCTTGCCACTTTCCAAAAAAGAAAGTAATAACCTTTTCTTCTTTGAATAGCTGTCCATTACCAGCACAGGGGAAGAAAGCAATGCTGCCCCAGTTGCCCAGTAAGATCCACTGGGTAGTCACACAAACCAGGCTGGCACAGGGCAACTCCAAGAGGGAACTACCGGTCTACTAGAACACCTGAGAGAGGTCTAATTGCTGGCTTTTTTCCACAGGCTAATGGATAGACATCCATCTTGGTTCTTCATCATTCATCTTTATCTGCTTAACATTCACGGTTTTTGTCCCCCAGGGAAAAGCTTCATTATGAACAAGTTCTCTTTGACTCCTCTTTATCTCGTGCACATGAGCACTTGCCAACTCTGTTCATTCTCTAAAGCTTCCCCTCATATCTTTTCTGTTTCACATACCAACTACTCACACTTAGGCCTCCTACTGACCTTTCGGGTCTGTGGCAACTGGCTGGAAGGCTTTCCAGCTGCCAGGCTTTCCCCTAGCATTAGCTGTCCAAGCCATGCAACTCAATGGGTTACTCCCCTGACAAAAGACTCTGGCAGCAGCTTACAACCCAGGGTCAAGTCTGAAGTCCTTTTGGTGACATTTAAGACTCCATAAACTAGTGCCTCCCACCACTCCAACCTTCATTTCCACCCTCATTTCCCATGTGGAGAGCCTCCCATTCCTATAGTAGCCATACCCTACAACTTCTCCCCAAATCCATGTCCTCTCCCCAGTTTCTGTGCCTTTGCCCATGCTGTTCCTTCTATCTGAAATGTATAGTCCCCCATTTTTTCTATTCCTTTTTCAAGTTCCAAGTAAACCATTCTAGGACCCGTTTCAAGCACAATCATTTTTTTCTGTATTTTGACAGCACTTTCTAGATTCCTTTATTATAATACTTAGCACAGTACAGTATAGTTATTTACCTGTCAGTCTCCCCAAATAGACTGTGAGCTCCTTGAGGGTAAAGGCCATGTCTCAATTCATCTCTGTATCCCCAGAGTCTAGCACAGTACCTGACACATAATAGGTGCTCAAATGTTTATCGATTAAGGTCACTACTACAGACAACACAGAAAAAATAGCAGTATGAGAAGCTGTAGCAGTAGCAGCCCAGAATACGAATAACACCAAAGGGAGGAAAATGTTGCATGACCTCATCTGGAAGGCAAACGAATCATGGTCAAGCACTTAAAGACAGGTGGTCATGACTGATTCATAACTCAAAGAAAGGCTTATTTCTTCTTTGTTAAAAACAGTCAGAAGCTAGTTAATATCCACTTAGCAACATTAAACTTGAACCACATTTGTGCATCTCAAGTGACACCTAGTGGTCTTAGAAATAGCATGTTTGTAATACTCGAAACATTATGGGAAACTGTGAACATTTACAGAGCACTTATTATACGCCAGGCACTGTGCTAGGCACAGGGCATAGACATGAATTAGACATGGCCCCTGCCCTCTAGGGGCTCACAGACTAGTCGGGGAGACAGACATAACTAGGGCGCAATCCCCAAGAGGTTGGTGATCAGGCAGAGCAACTGGGTTCCAATCTGACCTCGGCCCCTTTACAGTTGTGAACTTAGTCAAGTTAGGCAGCCTGAACTGTCATTTTATCATTTGGAAAAGGAGGCTCATATCCACCACACAGAGTTGCTGCAAGGATTAAATGAGAAAATGTATCGGGAGATTTTAAAAGTGTCAGATACATCATTAACAGTCACTAAATGGTAGCTCTTATAGCAACATTATTACAGGGCTGATAGAAATAAGTGCCGGAATAAAGATACCAAGATACCCGATGCTAAGCAAATGGAGGAGTGGTTCTGACAGCTGAGAAGAGGCCAAAAGAAGGAGGCATTTGAGCTGTGTCATTTCCTGGGAGCAAAAGAGAATTCCAGGCAGAGGAAACAGTATGAGCAAAGGCTCAGAGGTGGAGAAGTACAAAGTATGTGAGGTGAGGTAAGGGGCATGGAGCCAAATGTGACTGTCACAAGCTAGTATAGCTAGAATGTAGCAAGAGTTAGCTGGCTGGTTCTAACCCACGAAGAAACCATTGTCCACACCACACCTGGATGTACCTTTTACACTACAGAATAACTCATGTCACTCCCTTGCTTCAAACTCCTTACTGTGTGTTACAAGACCTGTAAGTGGGGGACAACAAACTATGGCCCACATACAGGCCTATTTGGTGCACCTCCTGTTTTTATGAATAAAGTATTGTTGAAAACAGCCACACCAATTGATTTACTTATTGTTTGTGGCTCACTGCTTTTATGCCAGAGTTGAGTACGTGAGACAGAGACCAACTGCAAAGTTTAAATTATTTACTATCTGGCCCTTTACAGGATGCCAACTCTTGTGCCTACAAGATCTTGCCCATCTCATTTCCTGCCTACCCCTTAATCACTATATTCCAGCTATACGGGCCCTTTTTCTGTTCATTAAACAGGCCAAGTGTGTTTCTGCCTCAGAACCTTTGCACTTGCTTGCCCCTCTACCTGGATTGTTCCTTTTCCTGATCACTGTTTAACTGGCAGTATCTTGCCATTCAGGTAGACTGAGATCAAATGTAACTTTAGAAAGATCTTTCCTGACTTCTGCATGTAAAATTCATCCCAGCCCCAGTTACTAACATAGTATGCTGTTTGTCACCATAGCATTTAACACTATCTAAAATTGTCATATGAAAAAGAAATTGTCACCTGCATTAATTTTTTTATTAGTCTATTGTCTGTCTTCCCACTAATGTACAGGTTTATGAAACTGGGGGCCTTTTCCATCATTTCTATCACTGGGCATCTCTAATGCTAAACCTTAGCATTATTGACATTTTGGCCTGGACCATTCTTTGCTATGGGGGCTGCTCTAGAGGATGTTCTAGCAGCATCCCGGGCAGCCCCCTTCTCTGATTGTGACAATCAAAAATGTCTCCAGACATTGCCAAATGTCCCTTGGGTAGGGGAAAAATTATCCCAGTTGAGAACCACTAAGCAGAGCTTAGAACAGTACCTGGCACTTGGTCAGCACTCAATCAGTATTTATTGAATGAATGAATAAAAGGCACATGTAAAATGCTGTGCTAAGAGTTCTGCAGACATTAGCTCACTGAATCCTTACAACAACCCTGGGAGGTAGATGCTCTCACTCTCACTCTCTTAAACTCTCTTTCTCTCTCTCTCTCTCTCTCCTCTACTACTACTACCACCACCACCACCACCACCACCACCACTACTAAAACAAATGAGGAACCTGAGGCTTAAAAGGTTACAGAACTTGCCCAGGATCATAGAATCAGTAAATAAAGGAGCAAGAAGTCAAAGTCAAGTTTAAGTCTGCATGAATATTAAGGATTTAACTGCATCCTCAAAACTATACTAGACAAATTTGGGGGTGTAGGGAAAAGAAACATAAAAGCAAGTTTCTGCAAAAAGGCAAAAAAAAAAAAAAAACCTAACTAAAATAAAAGAATTCATCTAAGACTGTAAGGTAGTATATATATTAAGTGCCAACAGGGCAGGCAAGATGGGTCCAAAGAGCTTGCTGAGCTGGTTAAGGTGGATTTGACTTTAAATAAGTCTTTGTGGCTTTCTATGGATGGTTGGGGTAGGGAAAGGTGAGTACTTTGGTTTGTGTGCTGGACAGTTAGGGAAGAGAACTGAATCTACTTAAACACTAATACTCCATTGAAGAGTATTATTTTTCTTAAATTAGCTTACATTTAATTTTGTTCTTAGCAGAATAAAGAAGATTCTTAATTTATAAGCTCTTAACAGTTTAAAACTTCCCAAATTTAACCTACCACCCTCAGTTCGTAATGCAACAAGTTCTAGAAGAAATTAGGTGAGATAGGAGGTTCCTCTGTCCACCATTTAATTCTTTGCATGACTTTGAACAATTTAGAAACTTTTTAAGCCTCCATTTCCTCCCTTGTAAAATGATGCCACTGTGATTAGACAAATAAGTAAAATGCACTTAGCACAATGCCCAGCACATAGTAGGTGCTCAACAAATGCCAGGTCCTCCTTGAAAGAATAATCAGCATTATAAGAACATCAATTGTGTGCATTTTCTATTACATATAATAACAGCACAGAAATTGTAAGAAAGAAAATTGAATAATAAAGAGAGAGAAAGACAATCATAACATTCAAAGAGTGATGTAGGGCTGGCTGGTCTTTAAGATGTTGAAAGAAAGGTATAATGAAAGAAAAGATGGAGAACAGATTCTATAAAATGTGAAATACTGTTTTCTCTAATGAACACTACACATTTTGGAAGCCCAGTAGCATGTAATGTCTATGAAGTTGCAGCCAAACACAGAACTAAATCAACAAAGGCTTTAGCAGCACAAGCTGCTGTATCCATGGAAACAACTGCAGCACTCTTGAGCTACAAGCGCACTTTCCAATGGAATACATTAACTAGTATGCATTTAAGATGAAGACCTCACAATCTCAGCCCTGGATGGTCAGGATAGAAACAGTGCTGATCATAAAAATGAGCAAGAATAATAAAATCTAGTATAATTAGGGTTGGGATAAACTGGACTGTATCATGCTTCAGATAGAAGAAAAAATTCTTGATCTGAGCTGGTGATAGGAATCTAAGCCTCAGATATATGCATATCCTTTGGCCAAGCAATTTGCTTCTAGAAATGCATCCTAAGGAGATGATGAAACAAGTGCACAGTGGTATGTACATTTACAGATATTCACATTGCTAATGGTCACAGTCATAGC
This sequence comes from Talpa occidentalis, assembly GCF_014898055.3. Classification (NCBI taxonomy): domain Eukaryota; kingdom Metazoa; phylum Chordata; class Mammalia; order Eulipotyphla; family Talpidae; genus Talpa; species Talpa occidentalis. Next base: position 10,854,117 of record NW_023601543.1, read on the forward strand.
ACAATCCTCAAATGCTGACAGTAATAGCAAAATCCTAGAAAAAACACAAAAGTCCAGTAACAGGGATTTGATTAATAGATCATAATAATGCAAACATACTTCTACCATAAATGTTCATGCTATATGACACTTAAAAAATCAGTTTATAAGAATACCTGCAACACTGCCCCTTTTTTTTGTTAAAAATACACAGCAAAAGGTTTGGAAGGACATCCCTCAAAGTGTTAACAACAATTCTTATTTTTCTTTTGCATAGCTTCCATTTTTCTATATTCCATATTATATACCCTTGAAAATGAAGAAGTGAAACACTATATACTTGTCAAAGCTTAAAACTTTCTCCTGCTTCAAAGAAAAATAACCTGAATCACAATTTGACAGCAGGCCTGTAGTCACTACTTACCTTATATGCAAGCACGACAGCATGGCAGTGGTGCCACCACCAAATACCCACACGGTGAAAAACACAATCAGGAGCGTGGTGCTGAACATCATCTGCCGTGCGTAAGTGGCAGTATCTCGAATGGCCAAGGCAAATGCCATGGCGCCACGAAGGCCTATGGGGGAAAGAAGAGGGAGTTCTTCAACAGGCTGTTACCAGTGCGAGGTAAATTCAGAGGGAAGGCACACTCTAAGAACTCAGAACCACGTGAACAAAGATAGACACACCAATGTACACAGGTATATACAAATAGGGAATCAGCAAATGATACTGACATGCACTGATCTAACAATTTTTTGAACTTTATTTTTAAATTTGTTAAAGCCACTTGTGATGGTGTACATTCTATGCGTTTTGACAGATGCAGAAAGGTGTGTGACCACTAAGGCAACAAGACACAGATGGTTTCAACACCACCCTGCTCCCAATTACTCTGTGCTACCTACCTACCTCTTTTTAGTCCAACATCTGTCACCCCATCAAGCCCCAGCAGCCACTAATCTGTTCTCTTTCATTACGCATTTGTCATTTTCAAGAGGTCACACAAATGGAATCACACAATATGCAACCTTTTAGGACATTCATCTAAGTGTGTATCAATAGTTTATTCTTTCTAGGGCTAATATTCCATGGCATGGATGTACCATAGTCTGTTTATTTGTTCATGAACTGGAAGACAGACTGTCAGGTTGTTTCCAGGTTTGGGCAATTTGAATAGAATTGCCATAAACAGGCACACAGAGGTTTTTGTGCAAAAAAATGCATTAATCTTTATCTTCCCCATTTTGCGTGATACATCTGAACTATGGGTTTGGAACCAGAACACAAAAAAACTCAGAAGGGAATGGGACACCATAAAAATAATTTTCTGCTAGAGGTTGTAACTTTAATGTTGAAGTAAGTCTTATATTAACAATGATCCCATTTGAAATCAAGCTGACATATATGTTGTCAAAGGTTTCAAGGAGTGGATGAAAGGAGTGAAAATTACAACTTACCAGCAAACATCATCATATGTTGAAAATTTGATCCAATCTTACTTCTTCTCCCCAAATTGAGTAAGAGGACAAGGGGTAAATATTGGCAGCTCTTCCCAAGAAAATAGCAACCTATTAGTAGGTTAAGGAGAGTTTCTTTTCATTTAATATTGAGTATACATTCAGGATGGTGAAAGACTATCCTGGGGAAGCTCAGTCCCTAACATAGTCTTTCAATTCTGCTAACACAGTGCTGTCCAATGGGAATTTCTGCAACAACAGAAATGTTTTATATCTGCCTTGTCAAACACGGTAAATATCTGAAATATGATTAGTGTGGCTGAGGCACCGGAATATTAATTTTACTTGACGTAAATCAAATGAAATTTATATTATGAGGTGTATGGTGAGATGCATGGTAAGGTGCTACCAAATTGGACACTGAAGGTCTAACACATAGGAAATTTATTAGATGAACAGAAATATGTTTAAAAGTAGAGCTTCTTTGGTAGGGTCTTAAGATTATTAATATAACAGACTAATTCCTTTTAATTGTAAATGTTGGTAAGAGGAGGGTAAGATGGCTGAAGTTGCCCTTGCTTCCTCAAAACAAAGAGAAGGTAGCTCAAATACCTCATACAACTGAAATCCCTGACAGCCTCCTGTGTTCCTTTGAGTTTATACTTCCATCCTGCTTCAAAGGAAGGCTTAATGAGAATTCAGACTGATTTTAACTAGAAACCATGTTTAGTGTCTTTTTTCTCCAGTTTGTTGTTTATACAAACAATTATCAATGCAAATACAATTTTTATTTCAGGGGTCATAATGTAGTCTCTACCCCATTTTCTGAAAGGAATAGAAAGGAAAAATCTAGAGTTTAAGACAAAAATAAGGTAGGGAAAATGGTGCTGACCTGAGTAACATTGAAGACAGCAGCCTGCGACTAAAGGCAAAAGGAACTGCATGTAAGCATCATGCGCTCATTGATACAGCTGCAACCGTTCTGAACCTGCTGTGTTTGCTGCAACAGAACAATTCAGTAAGTGGATGGTTTCTCACAATTAGAGCAAGAGTTTACAGATCAGCCAGGGGTAGAGACCCATAGAATGTGTGGAGCATGTGGGTAGAGTGGAGCTGGAGACACTGGTCTGGTATGAACTCACATTTGGCTTAACAGAAATACAGGTGGTGACATATCTAAATGTTCTAAGTGTATACATAGACAAAGGCTCCTTCTATCAGCTGAGATGCCTAGAAGCCAGGACACCCCAGAAGCACTGAGTATACCTAGAGACCAGATCTTGGTTTCTAACACCATGTCCCAGTAAAAGCAACCAGGGTTCTTTGGAGAAAAAGCGGATTCCAAAGCTGGGCAGAAAATATGCAAATTTAGCCTGATGCATGTTGTCGTTTCAGAAATTAAGGTAGTGTACCAAAAATTTTGTTTCAAAACCACAGACAGGGGGTATGTCATAGGGACAGGGAAGCCCATGGAAACAACTCCCAGTGGCCAAAACTGGAACATTTTGAGCAACAACAACAAAAAGGACAACTGCATTATAAACCAAAAAATGAAGTAAATATCAATGGTCCATACTTACAAAAATGATGGAATAAAGCAGCAAATGAGGAAGATGGATAAATCTCCCTAGCAAACAATTCCAAATAATTTTCTAGAAACTCTGTCCTTGAAGAGGTAGAACTTAACTCCTATTCCTTAAGTGTGGACTGTGGGGAGTGACCTCCTTCTAAGCAGTACAATCAATCTAGAGAGGGAGAAAATGAGTAACTTGACAGTGAAGCAACCTGACAAACACTATCACCAACATTATTCACAGGCTAAGAATGTACCCTTCAAATGCTGTGAGAATGGCACTCCACTTGTGGTGTCTTCCTCCCAAACCATGCGCAACCCCACTCTAATCATGGGGAGAACAGCAGACAAATTCCAACTGTGGAACAATTTGCAAAACACCTGACCAGCACCCCTGCAGAACTATCAAAAACAAGGAACACCTGAGAAAAGTCACAGCTGGCTGGAACCTCACCACAAAGACTAAATGAAATGTGGTATCCTGAACCAGAAAATGGAAATTAGGAAAAAATGCCAGGATCTGAATAACATATGAACTTCAGTTAATAATAATGAATCAATATTTGTTCATGAGTTGTGACAAATGTGCCATGCTAATCTTAGATGTTAACAAAGGGAACTGGTTGTGGAGTATGAGAGAACTTTCTGTAATATTGTCACAATTTTTCTGTAAATCTAAAGATATTTTAGAATACAAAAGTTATTAACAATAGTGATTCCCTAAAAGAAGAAAACAGTAACTATAAAACATGTGGGTCACTGTGGCAGCAACTGCTAGTATATCTCCAATATCTACTTTTCCTTTCCTCCGTAGTGACAGAAACTCTTCCTTCTCACCTTCGATTTTCATCTGGGTATACTGTCACCTTGATAAAGAATATAATTGCCAGTGTCCCTTTCAGGCAGATGTAACAAATGGATGGTGAGTGGAAGTGATGTAGGCATATTCTGGGTTCTGCACCGAAGAGAATCAACAGATATGGGGGTAAATCACCTTGGCTCCTAATAACAAGGGCAACTCCTTAGGGATGACAGTAAGAAGGCTGCTTGGGGCCCTGATGACTGTGGAACAGAGCTGCCATACCAGTTCTAACTTTTACAGGAGATATAAATTTCTATCTTGTTTAAATCTCCATTTCACTCAGATCTATGTCACATGAAGCCAAACCTATGTCCTAACTAGCATCAGCCAGCAGGAAAACAACTTGCTCAGGGTAAGAGCCAATTTTCATGGTAGGAGTCTGTCTTGAGGAACTTCAGTTGCTACCAGACTCAGACACCCAGAGAGAACACTTAGCCTTGTTTCTGGATAAGCATAGTGGATTAAGCCAATGACTGCTCGAAAACTTCTCTAGGACTAGCAGGGTATGAAGTTACAGATCTTGCTAGAATCTTCCCTTTAAGGTTGCTTGTTTATTAACAGGGCTTTATCTTTTTTGCCTGAAGTTCATCCCCAGAACACTCAGACTCTGCAGAATGGCATTTCAGTAGTACCTAACAGAGATCCTACTTAGAGTTCTAATGAAAAAATATTTCTGCTGGGCCTGTCTGGTGGCGCAAGGGGTTAAGTCTCAGCACCATGAAGCTATTGGGTAGACACTGGAGCATGAGTTTGATCCCCGGCCAGGGAGCTGACACATACGGCACAGCAAATCTCTCCTGTCTCGCCCACTGCTCCTCTCAGCAGTGCATTTCAGTCAATCTGCCTGTTCTGCTCCCCACTCTGTCTCTGGTGAGTCCTCTCACCACCCCCACACCTCTGGCCTACACCCCGGCTCTTATATGCATAAATAAATGAAATAAATCTTTAAAAAAATATTTCTGCCAATCTCTTTGGTAGAATTGTTCTTTGAGGTATTTTTTAAAAAAATATTTCCTTGGAAAAAATCACTGATTCACATGCCCTCTCTCTGACCACAGTCTCTCCTTCCATGTTTTGTGTTTTTCTCTCTCCCACCTGGATCATTCCTCCACCTGTCCCACCTGTCCCAAGATGCCTTCACTTTTTCCTCAAACAGCCCTAACCCTTCTTCACTTCCCTTCTCCGCCATATCTTAGCAAAACTCTTTCCAATACTCTACATCCACTCACCCCTCTCTGTGCTTTCACGGCATCCACTTGAGAGAATCTCAAACCTGAAGAACCCAACTACCTCTTTTCTCCAAGCTTCCAACTTAAATACTCCAGGACAAAGTCATACAGCAGGGCAGATAGCATCTACTGTTAATACCCGATCCTCAGACTGAAATGGGTCCCCCAATACTGCTAGGCAATCCTACTGCATCCTTTGGTCAACTCACTCTCCCACTTTCTATAGCAGCTATTTCCAAACCTTCTCCTCAAACTCCTATCACCTGTGGAAGTCAGCCTCTAAGATGGCTCCCAATAGCCCCAGCCTCCTACTAGTCACACCCTTGTGTAGCCCCTGCTCATATTGTACCAGGGATGGCTGTGTGACCAACAGAAGCTCTTGGGTTTCCACCTGGGTGTTCAGTGAGTTAACCCCTCCCCCACCCTGGGGGAAGCTATGCTGTGAGCTGCCCCAAGGAGAGGTCCATGGGAAGAACAGAAGCCTCAAGCCAACAGCCATATAAATGGGTTGGGGTGGATCCTCCAGCCCTAGGCAAGTCTCCCCAGAGGGGACTGCAACTTACTAAGGTCCTGGAGGAGGCAGAACCTCCCTGCTAAGCTGTTCCTGGATTCTTGACCCTCAGTAATTGCATGAGATAACACATGTTTGTTGTTTTAGCTGCAAATTTTAGGGTCAATTTGTTACCCAATAGGTAACTGATAGGTTTCCTGCTCCTATCTCGCTCAGCAAACATCACCTCCTACTTTAGAGATAAAAACCAGAAGCCATGGGTAGAATTTCCTTCTTACAAATGTATCTTCATCGCCACACACCCTATCCTCTCCTGGAACAATGGTGGAGCTGTGCCTACTCCCACTGAACTCCAACCCCTCCCCACATGCTTTGGATTCCATCTCCTCCTGCCTTCTTATGAGGCTAGCACCACTGATTGCTCTCTTTCCTAGACTCAGCTTCCCCATTTAATGGATTGTTAAGACTCAGCTAGAGGTAGTGGGAGGGAGAGAAAAGTGACGGCCCACCCCCATCATCTATCCACCGCCCTGTAACACAGACTCTTCCCCAGTCTAGACTATTTCTTCCTTTTAGGACTAGAGACAGTTTTAACTTCGGAAACTGGCAGAATGATAAGAGATTTTTTTTTCTGTTATTTCAATCTGCCATCATTTGTGCAATAAACAAAAATGAAAATAGAACAAATACACTCTTATCAACCACACCTGCAAAAAACATACACCAATATCAATTACAAAACTTTCAAGGGGCCTCCCCAGTGGTGCAGCAGTTGAGCGCTGGGTTACGAAGCTGCCCGCAGCCTCTGCAGAGCCAGTTCGATCCCCGGCTGCTCCCCGGCCACCGGAGGAGGGTCCCACATGGTGCGCAGACCTCTCCTGCCGCCCGCTGCTCCCCTCAGCAGTGTACCTCGGTCTTTCTGCCTGCTCTGCTCTGGCTCTGGTGAATTCTCTCACCCTCCTGCGCTTCTGACTGTACCCAGAGCTTGTATAAATAAATAAATAATCTTAAAAAATAAAAAAATAAATAAAACTTTCAAAATTGGGGCTCCCCAGTGGCGCAGCGGGTTGAGCGCAGTGCTGTGAAGCTGTCCGCAGCCTCTGCAGCATGGGTTCAATTCCCGGCCTGCCAGGCAGAAACCCACATGGTGTGGCAGACCTCTCCTGTCTCACCAGCTGCTCCCCTCAGCATTGTCTTTGGTCTGTCTGCCTGTTCTGCTCCCCACTCTGTCTCTGGGGAATTCTCTCACCCTCCCGCACCCCTGGTCTGTACCCCAGTTCTTGTATAAATAAATAAATCTTTGAAAAGAACTTTTCAAATTAGAACACATAATAAAGGATACAAAAGCTCCTACGACAAATGTTGGATTAAAGACATGGTTCTGGAAGGTGAAGAGTGTCAGTCCCATGTAGGAAAAGATGAAATTTTCTGCCAAGAAATTGAGAAGCTCAAACAACTGAAACGAAATTGTAAAAAGTTAGTTAGTCTAGTTACATAATTTGAAAATACACATATTACTATAATGAAATAGGCACTTCAAGTACGTAAGTTCATTTACATACTCCAAAATATATGATTCAAAGGGGAGCAAATGCAGAGATGATGTTTCTAGCCTCACAGAATAAGCCAGGAATGTTGCCCTGTCTGTTCCCCAGCACCTGCCCTTCTCCAATCCCCATATTCAGTCGTTCTTATCCTTCTCCCCCAAACCATGTCACTGTTCCTTTCGGAATGTTCCTTATTGCCCTTGCCACTGCTTTAGCCTAGCTTTCATCCCTTCCACCCCTAACACTGCCAAAGGACATCAGCAGGTTTCCCTGCCAGCCCCATCTTCCACACCCCTACCCGATGAGCTCTCTGCAAAGGGCAGTTTTAAGATACTCTCCTCTTTACGGGCTTATGAGATGGAGTTCAAATTCTTTTATCCCAGCATAGAGAACTTCACGATGATCCTCACAATGCTACTGTGCCGTGTGACCTCACTTCTTATGTGGGCCATGGCCCTCCTTTAGGGAAGAAGGGTTTACAGATTATAGCCTGGCGCTCTGTACCTTCCTCTGAATGAATGGATTCAAGGTCCTCCACAATCCGCGGTCCTCTGTCCAGCACAGTTATCTACCATTGTTCCTTAACAGGAGCCCTTTGCCCCATAAGACAGGGCAGTAGTTAAGTCACAAATGCTCAGGAGTCAAAATGCCGTGCCTGAATCCTGCCTTTCCCACTTGCTGTGTGCTTTTGGGTAAGTCAGTTCATTTTTCTAGTTGCTTTATTACCAAAAAAATGGGATAAAAATGAAAACAACTTAAGTATATACATGTAATTTACTTTAAATGATCTCACATACTTTATTTATTTAATGATCATAGCTAAACTTTACCCTGTTTTTATACTATGTGTCCAATACCATGCTGAGAACTTCGTAAGCATTATCTCATTTGGTTTCACAACTCCATGAAGCAGGATCTATTATTACCCTCATTAGAAAAACGACAAAGTTGAAGTATAGAGAAGTTAAGTAACTTGTCCCCAGTCACACAACCAGCAAGTAATGGAACCAAGATTTGGAAGCATACAGTTGACTCAGACTCCCCAAGGGCAAATTTTACCTGTGATGGGCCAGATACTAAATATTTGAGGCTTTGCAAGCCACATGATCCCTGTTACAACCACTCAGCACTGCCAGCATAGCACAAAAGCAATGCATTAAAATATGAGGGTGGCTGTGTCAATGAAACTTGATTGGCGGGCATGGAAATTTGAAATTCATAGACTTTCCCTGTGTCACAAAGCAATTCTTCTTTTGATTTTTTCCTAACCATTTAGAAATGTAAAAACCATCCTTAGCTGGCTGACATCACTAGAAGGCCTGGCTAGTTTGCCAACCCTTACTCTATACTTCACTGCCTTCCATTAGCCTGTCAGTTACCTTTTTATTCTCGCCTTTAGGGGTTTGATTTTCCCAAACCATCTCTGAATCCTTCCCATCTGTCTAGATTCAACATTTCCTTTATCATAGCTTTCTTATTCCCCAAGACACCAACCATTTCCCCCCTCCTCTGGCCTCTTGTAAAATATATAATCTGAAATACACAATCTGTGATTTCTATTAGTCTAGATTTTTTATGTATACAAATTTCATATCACCAATAAGAATGGAAACTCCTCCCCCTGTTTTGCTTATTCCCCAATCCCCAGCCTAGAAAAATGCCAACCTCCAGCTGATGTTCTCTATACTTGCTGCACTGAATTAATTTGTAACAAGAATCTATAATCCCAATATGATCAGTCTCTTCTGAAGAATCTGAAAAAGCATAGGTCATAGACAACATCTGTGACTCCAGGAGAAAGAAGAAAAAGAAAAGTACCTTTGTTCTTTGCTATCATGAGTTCTTTCTGGACTAATCTCACTGAGTTCTCATTTGGTAAAACCTGAAGCTTCTACTTCTCAATATAATCAAGTATGCAGTCATTTCCATTTCAGAGTATTACATATTGTCCATGTGTTTGCCCCATATGTCTCATTTGGCTAGAGAGTGCCACACCGAATTCCTTTATAATTCCTCCAGGTCTCCTGAACAACTGCTCATCTGGTACTACGTGAAGCCCAAATACTGATGTAGTTGCTATTTATGAGCCAGAAGCTTCAGTGTTTGATGAAGGAAGTCTGAAGGAAGCAAAGATTCTCTGTATCTCCCAGCAATTATTCTAGTCATATCAGAGGTTAATCTTACCTAGAGCACCCAGCAGCACAGGCACACCTCCGAGAATACAGTGGTGTGGTTCTGAGACCACCACAATAAAGCAAACATTGCACTAAAGCTGGTCACATGAATTGGAGATTTCCCAGTGCACACAGAAGTTATGTTTACTACACCGTGTCTATTAAGTGTGCAGTAGCATTATGTCTAAAAGCAATGCATATCTTAATTAAAAAAATATTTTAATGCTAACCATCATCTGAGCCTTCAGTGAGCTGTTATTTTTTGGCTGGTGGAAGGTCTTATAAAAAATGCAGTACCTGAAAATTGTAATAGAGCAAAGCACAATAAGATGAGGTATGCCTGTAGTTCTAGTCAGACCTGAGTAAGCTTCCAGAATGTTCTTCTTAAAAGCCATCAGATTTGGAAAACAGGAAAGGAAGCTAATTGACTGAGTACAATAATAATAGTCCTGACTATTCTGCTGACTTATCTTGACCCTAAAAGCTGCCTCCTGTCAACGCACCAAGTCCCACCAAGTCCACCTGTTCCTGGAGTCAAACGAGTAGGAGCTGAAAAGATATCATTATGAATAGATCAGATTATATTTTCAGTAAAAAAAAAAAATTCTGCTTCACTGTAAGGAAGAAAAATTTATTCACAAAGTATAAAGTTTCTCTTACCTGTTTAGTTCTATGCTGAGACTCCGTGGACAAATTATTGTACGTATAATGGGCCTGTGTGATACCACAAAACAACACTGCAACGACACCTACAAAGACAACAGGTTCCAAGTTCACATGAAGGGGTCTGACTTTCCTACTGAGGCGCTAATGTTACAAAAGTTGATTCTACACTTAGTGCTGAAATTTCCAGGTGTGACTTGCTTTGCTGAGAGGAACCTTTTTCACTGAAAATCTTTTCTACACTCTAAAGTGACAGCATAAATCCCAAATCCCAACCCTAACCAGTGTCTTCAAATAATGTCAGGGTTTATCTACTTGCAGAGAAAATGATGGGCAAAGTCACTCACTGTACGGAGAAGGTGGCCTACCTGTGAAGCCCCACGCCTCGGCCAGGAGGAAGGTACTCCAGGACATCAAGAAGAATAAGCCTGTCTCCAACAGCTGGAACTCACGCAACTTGGTGAACTTTGTCACGTAAGATAGTCAAGGTTGGTAACGAAAGCGTGTAACACAGATGTATGACCAGAGAAAAGGTCAGAGCAAGACCAGGAAGAGAGAGAAGGGCAGTTCTCTTTCCTCTCTGACACAAGTCTCAGAGAAAGGAGGTATCAGAGTAAAGAAACCCTTAAAATGAGCATCTTACTGAGGCATCAGCAGTTATCCTTTCCATGAGGAAGTTTTATAGGTTAGTCAATCCAACAGCTTATAATACTACCAGACACACAACATGTCAACTCTGTCTATAATTTTTTAACCAAAGCAAGACAGCAATCCCACAACTACACCAGTTTACACTGATCAAAAATGTCATGTGCATGAGAATTCACATTTATTTGATCCTTGAATAACTCTGTAGTAGAGAATTTTCAAGTAAAGAAACTGAGGCACATCACTCACTTGTGCCAATCTAAAAAGTATTTGGCTTATTGCCAGTGTAAGGGAACTTTGCAACTGTGACAAATCTCAGGCTGGAATCTAGATTCGCTTCAGTGAATGTGCACTATTAACAAAAATAACAAGATATACCGCTCACATTCAGGGATCTTGTAATGGAGAAGAGATACTATCTGTCCTGGCTCATTCAGAACTCTTATTACTGTCCCTTTGTGCCTGAGTTCACCTGTAAAAAGCCACAAGTTTCTTCTGGCACAAAGCTGAACTACAGCAAACTTAGAGATTCCTGAAAAAAAATATTTGTTTTCTATTGGGTTGTCGGAAAAGTCATGATGTATTTTTTTCTGTTTTTCAAGCACAAATGCATCATGACATTTCTGATAACCCAATATTAGAGAATCTCAGAAGTTTTGGAGCTGGGAGGTCTCTAGAGATCATCCAGTCCCACTCATCTTCCCACACTGTCCCCACCTTCCACCTTGCTACACTGAGGTGCCAGGAAGTAAAATGTCAACACTTCTGTACTGAAAGCTCAGGAAAGCTTGTTTATCTTCGTTCCCTATCCAAAACAAACCAGCCAGCACACAGCAGCGATCAAGAAATGGTTTTTGAATGAATACAAGAATGACTTGCCAAATTTTTCTAACAGCAAACTAGTGGCAGTGTCAGGGGTACAACTGAGGTCCTTTGGCCTCCCAGCCCAATCTAGAGCAGATGATTAAAATCGGTGAGAGCCGAGATCATCTCCCATCCATATTACCCAGAACCATATTTCATCTTATTGAAGAAAAAGGAAAAGAGTGCCAGGCTGAGCAGTGACACAGAGCATGTAGTGGCTCTTTGGCATATATCTACCTTTATATAACATTAGTCTACAGCTTTAAACTCACCCCCAAAGGGTCACCGTGTCTAACTAGTGTTAGCAAACATTTGAGGACACGGAGCCCTATACAAAGCAATAAAAGCAGTTTATTCATTTATTGGTAAAGATGACTGCCTGATGTTTTCCAACCAAGTACATGGTAATAAGGTTAATAAGTATAGCCAACCCAAAATATGGAACTAGCAGAGACTTGGAGCTCAGCATTCAAGTACTTTGTTAGGTTAACAAGGAAAGACAAATGCAATAAAGGATATTAATGCTGTCACCACGCCAGTGGCAGCCCCCATGGCAAAAGATCCACTGAAGATCCCAAGGAAAATCCCTATGGACTTGAACATGGCGGTGACATCAAAAGTGTGGCTGTTGTCTCCGGCGGGTTGGTATGCCACGATCGAGCTACAAGAGAGAGACTGCTTTAATTTCCTCTAGAAACTTTTACTTTGAAAACATTATCTACAAAAAAAACCCCAATAAAATAATTAAATAAAAAACATTTTCTAGTTTAGAGCTTCAAAGATGAAACCAGAGGAGGAAAAAAACCAACTTTGGGTTTGGCATGCCAAAATAAGGGCAAAAGGTTACCCCCAAAAATCTGCAGTGGCTCCAGAAGCAAGAAAATTCAAGTTTTCACTTAAATAGCAATTTCAGGAAATACAGTATTTTATGCCTTCAGTGTGAAATTTGTACTGAGCTTTTCCCTCCATTCTCAACGATATTATGCAGGACCATTTTTTTGTGTGACTGCTTAAGGCTTACTAGTACTGAATGCCTGAACACCCTAATGAACCAATGTGAACAAGCTAATGAAAAATTCCACGTATTTCCAGGAGAATATAAAGGATATTCAACCCAGTCACATTTGGTTTTTCCTCTGGGAAAAAAAAGATGAATGAAGTAGCCTTTCCACTTTTGTAATATCAAAAAGCACCCAATGCCTAATATCTATTCACTCACTGAAATGGTCTTTTATAGGAAAAATAGCTTGAAAGGTCTTCCAAGGAATTAGAATCCACTCAACAGTACACTTACTGTTGTAACTCTTGTTACACTTACAGTACACTTAGCATACCCAGCAGAATCCTCCACCACAAACTTCTGAAAGAAAGTCAGTCCGTCAGAGGCCAAGACGGGCAATTACAGGAGACACTCTCCATCTTGAACTCACAGTCCAAACCAGGTTTTTAAATACTTCTTTTAAAACATTCACCCCAGGAAACAGAAATGGCTGAGAAAATTGCTGTTGCCAGTGGTCTCTGGCAAGAGTGCCTACAATTACTAAATTAGTTCTCAACTCAGTTAATTGAGTACCAATGTTTTTATAAAAGTCCAGACTCAAAGACATCATACAAGTCGTGTCAAAGAAAAGGAGGATAAAAAACACATTCCTCAGAAAATAATGAATTCTTCCTGTGGCTAATGCAATGTTTTCTCTGGTTCAGGTTAAAAAAAAAAAAAAAAAAGCCTTGCTATATACCACATATGCTCAGTTCTTTTCACACCTCCCTGGTTAAATTAAAAGAAAAACAAACCCAAAACAAAACTTAAGACCAAACTAAAATTTCTTAAATTTTACTGAGTTATAGCCTTCACATTACTTTCTGGTAATGGCACATAGAGATTTCTGAGTCTCAACTTTAAGTGAAAATTTTAAATACTTATGTTTAAATATTCAAAGCATCTGGATCATTTTGGGACTAGCAGATTTGATACTATTTTAGTAACCATGAAATTACCTTTAATGCTGGGCTATCTTTCCTGCGCATAAAGAGTACCACCACTACAAATGAGCTTTGACCATGTTATTATATTAACATATAGCAGCTGGCTAGAGAAAAGAAAGGATACTACTACTACAACCTTCTTTCTCCCTGGCAGTAGTTTTCAAAATACTGGATAAAACAAAAAATACCTATGCCGTGCTTCCTGAGGCTGTTTCCCCAGATTAGTTCATGTAAAATCAAGATTCACGCTAATCATTATAAAATGCTTTAATCCCCAAAACGTACAACAACGCATGGAAAGCATCAGCTGAAAATGAACAAGAAGTTTTTCTTTTTTAGTCAAACACTGGCCTCTGGATTGAAATCTTAACTCATCTTTTCCACATTAATCAACATTTTATCTGGAGGCAACATTTTCATGAATACTTTTATTTCAAATCCTGAAACTAATAGAATATTCAATGTAGGTGGGGAAATCACCTCTTCATTCCACTAACCTTCTGTATTTTCTCTTGGGTTTCTTTCCCCTTTTGGTTACATGAATGCTATTTCACGTTCAGTTGTACTAGTGAACACATGGTTTTGAATATTGTTTCTTCAACTGACGACATAAGAAATAGTGTAGTCTCTCTAAATTTTTAAATTTCAAAAATGGTCCAAATGGATATAACAATTTATCCAACCATTTCCCCACTTTTAGACATCTGAGAATTGCATCTAATAGTTTTGCTACTAAAAATAATAGTGTGAAAGAACATATTTTGGACTATTGTGTTACATTCTCAAAAACAGGGTATTACTATATCTACAACTCCTTTTACAATTTGCTCAACTGCTTTCAAAAGAAGTTTGTATTACATTTTTGGAGGGAAATGTGACTATATATCTCTCCATTTTTTAATGGTGATAATCTTGACTGAAACAGTCTACTTCTAGAAAACATCCTCTAGAAATACTCTCCCCAAGATCCAGGTCAATGTTTTCACTCTGCAGAACAGAGACTATTCTGAAGGGTAGGAAATTTACTATTAGTGTGTGTTAGCTTTCTTTATTTTTCTGCTTTTTTTGGTTTATTCTTCCATTAAGAATATATTACTTTTGTATTTAGAAAAATTATAATCCATGAGTAAAAAGTAAAATAGCAATATTGAAAAATATACTCGCAAGGATTCAGAAATTTACATGTAAGTATGCTCACTGCATTCTTACCCACAATGATATGTATGAGGAAACACCAAATATTAACCTATAGGGGACTAGAGAGCTATATTTGGAGAGCATCCATACAATGGGTAGTAGAGGTAATACTGGCCAATGTCCAAGTGAAACAAGCAAGTTACAGAAAAGTATGCATAGTACCATGCCTTTTTTTGGCTTGAAAATTCTTAACATATTTAGATGTATGTCAATATCCAAATGGAAAAGTCCAATATCCAAGAGGAAAACCCTGAGAATGGTTATTTCTTAGAGCTGAAATTTCAGAAATTTTGTACTTTCTAAGTCAAATACTTTGAATTTTTGTAACAAACGTATTAATTTCATTAGCATGATGACAAAACATAAAATACAAAAAATTAGGTGATTCCAAATTAAATTTCAATGTGACCAACAATGTATAAGTGATCTGGTTTTATGACCTGGGCTTCTCAACCCTAGCATCACTGATATATGAGACCACATAATTATTTATTGGGGGGTAAGTACTGTTCTGAATATTGAAGGATGTTTAGCACCACCCCTGACATCTACCTAGCAGAAGCCAGAGGCAATCTTCTCCCCATTCACCAAGCCAGTTGGCCCCTGAGGAGGCACAACCGCATCACTACATATCAGCAGTAACCATTTCATTCACATTTTTTTTTCAAGTTAACTAAATAGGTAAAAATGGCCACTCATTTTAACATGTCTATTTCTGGTAACCAGTAAAGTTAGAAACAACAGTTTGTCTCGGGCCTCCCTGGTGGCACAGCGGGTGAGCGCTGGGTTGCGAAGCTGCCAGCAGCCTCCGCAGTGCCGGTTCGATCCCCGGCTGCTGGGCGAGGGTCCCACATGGCGCGCAGACCTCTCCTGCCGCCCGCTGCTCCCCTCAGCAGTGTACTTCATCAGTCTGCTTGCTTTGCTCTCCCCTCTGGCTCTGGTGAATTCTCTCACCCTCCCGCGCTTCTGACTATACCCAGTGCTTGCATAAATAAATAAATAAATCTTAAAAAAAAAAAAAACCCAAAAAACAACAACAGTTTGTCTCTTGTATTTACTCACTGGACTTCCTCTTTCATAAAATATGAATGACCCGAAAAAACACATTTTAAACTAGTATGAATTTAGGTCTCCAGGTTAATTATGATCTACTCATATAGCAGAATACTACACAACTTAGATTTTTCTCTCTAACTGTATGTATCTATACATACTACCCTGTATAAGTTCATATAGATGTACCCCTATAACAATGTATAAGAGAACCAATGTCACTTCACTCTCACCAGATTAAAGTAAAAACAAGGATTCCAACATAAATTTTAGCCTGTTAGTTGCCGAACAGAGCTCCTTCAGAAAGTGGTGGCCCTCCCTTTATACAGGCTGCTTATACAGAATACACACATCAGAATATCATCATAGCAACAGAACTCAATACAATGGGGACTATTTCTACCAACGTATTTGAAAAAAGACAGATGTAAGATGAAGATAAATGGATCACCGAGCTCCCCAGCTAGGAACCTCCCAGAGTCGGTTGGATTCCTGTCAGCTTTTGAGTAGGAACTCACTTGTTGAACTCTATTAAGACACTTACACAGTTAACCATTTCCCTGATGGGATACTCTCTAGCTACAGTCCTTTCCCACCAGACTTCTGAGACTACATTATGAGTTAACTTATCTTTGATGAATCTAGAAGGGTACATCCTTAAAAGAACTGAGGGAAGAATTCTCTACGAGGAGCAACATGGCGGCGAGGAGACGCTGCGAGTAAGATCTCCCATTAAAAAAAGTGAATAGGGAGGAAAAGCGGCAGGTCCCAGTGAGAACTGGGACACGGAAGATAAACGGGTGACGCCAGCGAACTGCCCGAAGAAGAAAGTGGCCATAAAAGAGGACTAGAAGGGAGGGAAGCGCAGAACCCTGCTCCCCTCCCCCGCCCACAGAGGCGGCACTCTCCGACCGGCAGAGAGGAGGAAACAACAAACCAAAACGGCCCACAAGAACAAACGACACAGCAAGCAGGACTGTGAGTGGAAAGGAACTATTGCAGCCACCACACCCCGTGAACGGGAGCTGAGGCGAACCCTGCAGGATCCGCCGCGGCAGTGAGCAAACGGCTCCGGGCGCCATTAGAGAAGAACAAAGACCCCGGGAGACACGCACACAGCCCGGCTGCCGGTAAGCCTGCGCGGAAACGCGGCGCGCTCGGCGCGCTTGAAAAGCAAGTACAGACCAGGATCGCAGCTGCCCAGATCCCCGCGCCTGCAACCTAGGCTTGCGGGGAGACGACCTAGGCTTGCGGGGAGACGACCTAGGCTTGCGGGGAGACGCGCAGAGGTCCTCACTGACGTGAAGGTCCCTCCCTGAGTGAGCAGGAACCAGGCGCCCAGGCAGGGGAGCGGTGCAAAAGGCGCCATTCCCGCGCCACTGAACTGGGCTACAGCCCGCGTCCTGGAACTGAGGGCTTTGAACTGAGACCCGGGGCACGAAAATTCGGGGCATGGTTTCTCCACGACGGTGGGGCACAAGGCAGACACAGCACCCCAAAGCTGTTGAGGTGTACCCTACCATTCCCGCTCTGTTCTCTGTCCCACGGGGTGGGGGGAGGCGAAAAACAGCCCCCAAGGACAATAGGAGAGATCTCTGGCGCCACCTAGCGACCAGGAAAAAAAAAGTCACTAACACCCTATAAAACAGGACATTTCTTAAGACTGCTTGAAAAGGGCAGAAGGTTTCTGGAGGACCCAGTGGCCAGCCGGGAAGTTATTCCACACCAGGCCCTTCCGACCAGCAGTCTGAGCCCACAGAGGGAGCAGGCACCCACGTCCGGGGCAGACCGGGTGCGCAGAAGAGTGTGCCTGAAACCGGAGGCGCAGGACTGCATCCCGCTTCGCCATTTGAGAACAGGGACATCTCTTCAGTAAAAACTGCCTAAAACCAGCAGAAAGCTCCCCCAGAAGACAGAGATGGCTCCTGGAAGAGCCAGAGGGGAGCGGAGAAGTTCACCCAAGATGTCAGTCAGTCCGAGCAACACAGTGTCCCAACGCATACGACAAATTAGAAAACAGACAGTAGGGAGTAGAAGAACCACACGCAACCTAAAAACTCCTCAGGAAAGAAGCACACCACAAAAAGAAAACCACTCCCCAGATTGCAATGACAGCAACTTGGAAGAACTTCTGAGCCTTCCAGAAAGAGAATTTAAAATTGCCATGATTAAAAAAGTGATAGATCAGAAGAAGGAAATTGAGTCCCTAAAGAGGGAAGTAAGAGAAATGCAGGAGATCAAAGAATTAATGGAGGAACTAAAGAACTCTGGGAAAAGCAATGAAAGCAGAATAGATGAAATGGAAGAACGAATAAGTAATCTTGAAGACACAGAAATAAAAAGAACCAAAACAGAAAAGGAAAGAGAAGTACGAAGGAAAAAGAATGAAGAAAGACTTCGGGAACTATCTGACTCCATGAGGAAAGGAAATATAAGAGTTATAGGAATTCCAGAAGGAGAGGAGAGAGATGTAGGAACAGAGAAAATATTCATGGATATAATTGAAGAGAACTTCCCAAATGAGAAGAAGGAGCTGAAAATTGATATACAAGAAGCAAGAAGAACACCAAACTTCCACGACGAAAGGAAACACAGCAAGACACATAATAGTAAAGCTCCCAAGAATCCAGGACAAGGAAAAAATAATGAAGCTGACAAGAGGGAAGAAACAGATAACATTCAAAGGAAAACCAATCAGGCTGACATCAGACTTCTCTGAAGAAACACTACGGGCAAGGAGAGAGTGGAGGGACATAGTCAACAGACTCCAAGAAAACAGATGCCAACCAAGAATACTCTATCCCGCAAAGCTCTCTTTCCTCCATGAAGAAAGAATATGGACCTTCCCAGACAAAGAGAAACTCCGGAATTTCATTGCGACTAAACCCCCACTCCAAAAAATACTACAAGGAATCCTAAAGCCAGAACCTCAGAGGGACGAATAACAACGAAAGAAGACCAAAAAAAAAAAAAAAAAAGTTATTAAAAGAATAAATAAAATCAAAGGAAAGACAAACATAATGGCAAATACAGATGCTAACATATCAATATTAACTCTAAATGTAAATGGACTAAACTCTTCAATAAAAAGACACAGAGTTGCAGCCTGGATTAAGAAACAAACCCAACCTTTTGCTGTCTCCAGGAAACACATTTAGCTACAAAAGATAAAAATAGGCTCAAAGTCAAAGGATGGAAAACAATCCTACAAGCAAATGGGCCAAAAAAGAAAGCAGGAACAGCTATACTTATATCAGATAAAACAGACTTCAAACTCAAAAAAATAAAAAGAGACCCCAATGGTCACTACATTATGATTAAGGGGACAATACTTCAAGAAGAAATAACACTCATTAACATATACTCACCAAACGAAAGAGCACCAAAATATATCAGACAACTGTTGTCCTCTCTGAAAACAGACATCAGAGAAAACACATATGTAGTGGGAGACTTCAACACACCACTATCAACAATGGATAGATCAACAAGACAAAAAATAAGTAAAGAAACTAAAGCTCTAAATAAGGACCTAGAGCATTTGGGCTTAACAGACATCTATAGAACACTAAACCCAAAAAAAACGGAGTACACATTTTTCTCAAGCGCACACGGATCATTCTCCAGGATCGATCACATACTGGGGCACAAGACAAACATCAACAGATACACCAAGATTGAAATCATACCAACCATCTTTTCTGACCACGAAGGCATCAAACTAGAAATAAATCATAAAAAGAAGGCAAGGAACTATCCTACCTCATGGAGATTAAAAGCCACACTACTGGAAGACCACTGGACTAACGAGGAGAGCAAAGAAGAAATTAAAAAATTCTTTGAATTGAATGACAAGGAGGACACCAATATCCTAAATGTATGGGATGCAGCAAAAGCAGTAATAAGAGGAAAATATATAGCAATAGAAGCTCACATCAAAAAACAAGAAAGAACTCAAAGAAACAACCTAATCTCGAAGCTCAAAGATCTAGAAAAAAGAACAACAAAAAAACCCCAAATCCAGTAGAAGAAAAGAAATAATAAAAACCAAAGCAGAAATAAATGAAATTGAAACTAAAAAAACAATCCAAAAGATCAATGAAACCAAGAGCTGGTTCTTTGAAAAAATAAATAAAATAGACAAACCCCTAGCCAGGCTCACAAAGGAAAAAAGGGAGAAAGCACAAATACACAGAATCATAAATGAAAGAGGAGAAATCACAACGGACACAGCAGAAATCAAAAGAATAATGAGTAACTACTATGAACAGTTATATGGAAACAAGTTCAACAATCTAGAGGAGATGGACAAATTCCTACAACTCTACAATCACCCAAAGCTAGATAAAGAAGAAATAGAACACCTAAACAGACCAATTACAAGCAGCGAAATTGAAATGGTAATTAAAAACCTCCCCAAAAACAAAAGCCCAGGACCTGATGGATTTACAAATGAATTCTACCAAACATTCAGAGACGAATTAGTGCCTATCCTTCACAAACTCTTCCAAAAAATTGAGAAGGAAGGGACAATACCAAACACGTTCTATGAAGCCAATATTACACTAATACCAAAACGAATAAGGACAACACAAAAAGGAAAACTATAGGCCAATCTCCCTAATGAACACTGATGCAAAATCCTCAATAAAATTTTAGCTATCAGAATCCAACAATGTATCCATAAGATAATTCACCACGACCAAGTTGGATTCATTCCAGGGGCACAAGGATGGTTTAACATCCGAAAATCAATCAACGTTATCCAACACATCAACAAAAAGAAATATAAAACCATATGATAATATCAATAGATGCTGAGAAAGCTTTCGACAAAGTGCAACACCCATTCATGATAAAAGCCCTTGAAATTCTTGGGATACAAGGAACATACCTCAACATCATAAAGGCCATCTATGACAAGCCAACAGCCAGTATCATTCTCAATGGTGAAAAGCTGAAAGCAATTCCATTAAGATCTGGAACAAGACAAGGATGTCCACTCTCACCACTGCTTTTCAATATAATACTGGAAGTCCTAGCCAGAGCAATAAGACAAGAGAAAGACATCCAAGGAATCCAAATAGGAAAAGAAGAAGTCAAACTATCACTATTTGCAGATGATATGATAATATACATAGAGAACCCCAAAATCTCCACAGAAAAACTAATTCAACTCATCAATCAATTCAGTAAAGTGGCAGGATACAAAATCAACACGCAAAAGTCAGTAGCCTTCCTATACACAAACAATAAATCTGAAGAAGAAGAAATCAAAAAAACACCCCTTTTATTATCGAAACAAAAAAATCAAATATTTGGGATAAATCTAACAAAAGAGGTAAAGGACCTATACAAAGAAAACTATAAAACACTGTAAAAGAAATAGAAGAAGACACAAAGAAATGGAAAGACATCCCCTGCTCATGGATTGGAAGAATAAACATTATTAAAATGGCCATCCTACCAAAAGCAATATACAGATTCAATGCTATTCCAATCAAAATTTCAATGTCATTCTTCAAAGAAATAGAACAATTATTGATGAAATTCATATGGAATCACAAAAAACCCCGAATAGCCAAAGCTCTCCTGAAAAAAAAAGAAGGAAATGGAGGCATCACACTCCCAGACTTCAAACTATACTACAAAGCCATAATCATCAAAACTGCATGGTATTGGAACAAGAACAGACATACAGACCAATGGAATCGAATAGAAAATCCAGAAATAAACCCACAGATTTATGGTCAACTAATCTTTGACAAAGGAGCGAAGACTATGCATTGGAGCAAAGAAAGTTTGTTCAATAAATGGTGCTGGGAAAACTGGGTCGCTACATGCAAAAGAATGAAGCTTGACCACTACCTCACACCATACACAAAAATCAACTCAAAATGGATTAAAGAACTAGACATAAGACCTGAAACCATAAATACATAGAAGGAAATATAGGCGAAACACTACGGGATTTGCACATCAAAGACATCTTTACAGACACATCACCCAAAGCAGTGATAGTGAAGAGAAAGATAAACAGCTGGGACTACATCAAATTAAAGAGCTTCTGCACAGCAAAAGAGACAATAACAAAAACAAAGAGAAACCCCACCAACTGGGAGAACATTTTTGCACCCAACACTAATGATAAAGGACTGATCACAAAAATCTGCAAAGAGCTGATGAGACTCAGCAACAACAAAGAAAATAATCCAGTCAAAAAATGGGCAGAAGAGCTAAAAAGAAACTTCTCTGAAGAGGAAATGCAAATGGCCAACAGACATATGAAAAAATGTTCAACATCACTTGTAATCAGGGAAATGCAAATCAAAACTACCATGAGATACCATCTCACACCAGTGAGAATGGCACATATTAAAAAAAACTAGCAACAACAAATGTTGGCGAGGATGTGGAGAAAAAGGAAACTCTTGTGCACTGTTGGTGGGAGTGCAAACTGGTCCAACCACTATGGAGAGTTGTGTGGAGATTTCTGGACCTACTAAACATAGAGCTTCCATATGATCCAGCAATTCCACTCCTAGGTATTTACCCAAAGGACACAGAAACATCAATTCCAAAGAGCACCTGCACTCCTATGTTTATAGCAGCACTGTTTACAATAGCTAAGCTTTGGAAACAACCCAAATGCCCAAAAATAGATGACTGGATCAAGAAGATGTGGTACATATATACCATGGAATATTACTCAGCATTCAAAAAAGATAAACACATGCAATTTGCAGCAACATGGATGGCACTGGAAGGGATCATGCTCAGCGAAATAAGCCAAAAAGAAAAAGAAAAATACCGGATGGTCTCACTCATAGCAGGACTCTAGAAAACTTAAATAAGGGACCAGGAAAATGAATATAAGAAAGTAAAGTGAAAATCAAAATCAACAAAAAACTATGAACCAGAGACACTTTTTGGGGGTGGGGGCGGGAGGGGAAGGATTGGGGTCAGAATGGGGCGTTTGCAATTGTATGGGGGAATATAAAAATAAAATTTAATATTTAAAAAAAAAAAAAAAAGAACAGCACTATGAACCTTTAAAAAAATTAAATAAAATTAAAAATTGTGCTTTTAAAAAAAAAATAAAAAAAAAATAAAAATACAGATTCTCTTTCAAAAAAAAAAAAAAAAAAAGAATTCTCTACGAGGCCAATTTGTGCAGGCTGCACAGATGAATGGGCATGACTCTTTGTGAGAAGTGTTATGGAAAGGACAGCGTCTAACACATTTATTCTTTATCAGTTTAGAAACTGATACGGACAATTCCAAGCTCGTAACTTTTCAGAGTTTTTTTCCCCTCCAACCCTATTCAAGTATTCTTAGAAAAGCTGCAGGAAATGTTACCTTATGAATGGGAAAACTAAGGCACAAGGCACATCAGTTTAAGAGAGCAGAATAGAGATTTATGTGACTTTTATGTCTTTAGGACAATGAGGAAAGAACACTTATTAGTAAGACGATTAAGTAGCGGAATGATTATCTAAGATGGTAATCATCCAGGATTGGTGCTAAAAGGAACAGCCTGTACCTTATTCTCTTCGTCTGGTGGCACTGGTGAGCTTGCATGCGCCTGTGTACTGAAAACTTCAACAATCTCTGTAGTTTCCTTTTTTTTTTTTTTTTTAATAACACAAGTTAAACCACACTACCCAGTTCTTCTTCCCTTCAAAGAAGATACAACTTTCATTTTGCACCTATCATTACCAAAGATGCATACACCCAAGTTTCAATATTAGATCTAGTAGTTAGGCTAGGTTTCTTAAACGTATATGAGTTGTAAACAGCTAAAAAATTCTGGCAATTTGGCAGAGAGAAACAGAATTTACTATACAATGAATTCACAGAAAGGGATTTGATCTTTTGCATATCTTCACACTTGCTATTTAAGGGGTTAGTGTTATAATCAGAAAGGATAATTTTCCAGTTTGCTGTAAGGGAAACCAAAGTCAGTGACTGACTACTCTTTATAGTTAATAAAGTGGAAATCAAGGAGAGAAATAAAAATAAAAAGAAAACATGAAAAGCTTTCACTTATCAGAAAGTTCTGGAATGGGAGAAAAGCAACAATTTAAATTAGACATTTGCTTAGTAGGAGTGGGTTGGCAGGAGTGAGTTTCTCAGAGGTTCAGATCCATTCTTCCATTGCAAAATACCTTCTAATAATATCTAATTTTTACAATTACATAAAAATACTAATTACAAAAATTGTCATAAAAAGTAAATAACATAACACTTCTAAAAATTAAGATGTTTCTGAAATGACTGCTAAATAAGAGAAATACAAACTATACTATAATGAGATATTTCTCAATGATCAAATTGGCAAAAATACAGAAGTTTGACAAATATTCTATTGGTGAAGGTATGAGAAAACAGGCATTCCCAAGATTTAGTGGTTAAAGTGCAAAATGGCATAATCCCTTTGACAGGGAATTTAGCAATGTCTAGCAAAATTACAAATGTATTTGCCCTTTTACCCACTAATCTTACCCTGAGCCTTTTTCCTACCAATATACCTATGCATGTACAGGACAGGTAAGTTCAAGATTAAACACAACAGTATTATTTGGGATAGTAAAGGACTGAAAATTCTGTATGTTTCCAGCTATAGGAGACTGATCAAATAAACTATAGTATGGTTTCTAGTACAGTACATAGAATACTGTGTAGCTACAAAGAATGACAAACTGGGGATTTTGTGTGTGTATGTGAACACAAATTTTTCCTTATTGAGGTAACATTGCTTTACAAGGCTGCGTGTGATTCAGAGGCATAGGATCTCACCTCCTCAGATGCCTGCCACCACACCACACCCACCACCAAGAAGCTCTCTGATGTGTTATGGAAAGATTACCAGAATATAGTTTATGTGAAAGAAGCTAGGTATAGAACACATAACATGATACTTTTAAAATAGGAAATGAAAGACCAATCAGAATATTTATTCACATGTACGTATTCTAGGATACACAAGAAACCAATAAAATGGTCACCTAAAATGGCTAGGGGACAGGAATGAGGACAGGAATTAGAACAAGATTCTTTAGTGTACACCTTTGTTTTTGGTTTTGATTTTTGAACCAAGTGCATATATTATCTATTCAAGAACTAAAATTTATTTTAAAAAGCTAAATTAAACATTTGTGTTTAATATAAATGTTTAATGTTATGTTTAAAGGTTTAAAAATTATGTTAAAATGCTAAAACAGAATACGAAATTATATACACACTACAATCACTACTATATAAAAATACGCACAGAAAGGAGAAAAAGGAAATGTCCTAGAATGTTTGTAGTCACTGTCCTCAGGTGTTGGGAATACATATTTTCATTCTTCCTTTTGCTTACTGCCCTGTGTTTTCCATGTTATCTAACAATATAAGCATGTATTTCTTTAAGAGGAAAAACCACATCTCATTCTTTCAAATGTTTTCATTCATAATGCACTTCATTCAATAAGTGACTTTCAGTTCCTGGTCCCCTAACATTCAATATATAGAATATAATAAGAAAACAAACACTTACGAAGACAGCACTATGGCAACAGCATCATTGAGGACACTTTCACCAAAAAGAAGGGCATAGAGTTCAACATCAACTTGAAGCTCGTGGAATATGGCAAGAACAGTCACTAGAAAGAAGAGAAAGTCAGAGGAATATTTAGACATTAAAAATCTAACATATTCCCCTCCACAGATAATTATAAGTTTTTTAGAATTTCATTTCTTCCTCTTAGAATCCAATCCTAATAAACATTCTCTTATCATATTAATGATTTAGTAATTTTGTATCAAAATTTTTCTTTTTCTTAATTGTGTACCTGCAGTATCTCCTTTCTCTCTTAAAAACAGCTGAAAATGAACATCAAGGACTGAGTTGGCCTACTTTCTTCATGTGAATGCTAATAATCTTGTTGGTATATTTCTTTTCCATCAAGAATATAGTCAAAATTTTTTACAGACCAGGTAGTCATTAATCTCTGATGAAGAAGAATATCATGAAGAGCATTTTTTGCAGCAAACTTCATTTTTTTTTCCTGGGAGTGTTAGAAGCCACTTCTATTTGACTTGCAAATTTTAAGCACACCCATTTAGCAAAGACAGTATGAAATAAAAACACAAGTTTGGTTTTTGGTTGCAATAAAATTTATGACCAGAATTATAGTTGCTATATTTAACTTACTAAGAAGCCAACTATCAGGCTATCACAGCTTGAGGAAAAAAACAAAACTTTCAGGAAACAATTATAGGAAAATTCTTAGAGAATCAGATGAGATTAAAATTGTGTTGTAACATTAATTGCTGAATCACATAGCTCACTTCCTAAATAAACCCAAGGAGACAACAAAGATTATTATAACCAGAAAGAGAAGAGCCTCTTCAAATGCCAATAAGAACAACAACAAACCAGGAAACTTGCATTTTAAAAGGTACAGTTTCTACTACAAAAGCATGTCACTTGGAATAATAGCCACACCAAAGTTTACCAAGAGAAGGAGAAAAGGAGCGTGGGAGCAATGCTAACAAAATTTTGAAAAGAGAATCAACCTATGGTTCACCCTTCTAGCAAGTGAACATTTGCCAAATAACAGTATTGGAGCCAATGCCTATATTATTCAGAAGAAACAGAACTGTTCAACTTTATATTAAGCAAAATGAGCCAGTCAAACAATACTCCTACCTAAACAAAACCAGAAGGTTGAAGTAACTTAGCCAGTCTGATTGACTTAGATTTCTCACAGGCTTTCAAAAGTGAAGGAGTAGAGGGCCTCCTTGGTGCAGCAAGGGGTTAAGATGCAACCTATAAAGCCATCCGCAGCCACTGCAGCAAGAGTTCGATCCCTGGCCAGGGAGCTGCCCACATGGCACAGCAGACCTCTCCTGACTCTCCTGCTGCTCCCCTCAGCAGTGTATTTCAGTCAATCTGCCTGTTCTGCTCCACATCTGTCTCTGGTGAATCCTCTCACCTGCCACACCTCTGGCCTGTACCCCAGTTCTTGTATACATAAATAAATAAATCTTTTAAAAAAAAAGGAGTGGAAAACCAGACCAGAGGCTCCTGGCAGAAACCATCCTATCTTCATGTGATAATGGGGGCAGCTACAAACAATGAGGGGGCACTGCAAGGAACAATTTGATTTTCAGTCTTAAAAATGCCAAACTACACAAATGCCTTTCACAAATGTACCCTAATATTTTAAAATCATCTCTTACAGAGCATGGAACATATTCTACTACTTACAATGCCCCGTGTGCTCAGAATTATTACAGGCACTCAGAGAGAACCTCTGTGCTGGATGACAATTAAAGGACATGATTAATTTTCAAGGTCAGAACGGAAAACAGAACAAAACTCTACCAAGGTCTACATCTAGTAAAAGAAAACCTCCACCCTTAGTTCAAAAATTTCCATCCATTTATGTTCCTATGCTACCTCTTCAGCCTAAGTGTTCCCTGAATTCCTCACTTGGACATAGCTATTAAGTTCATCAATACTGTATTATGAAAACTAAAACCTAACTCAGTACAAACAAATTCATTCCCTAAGAGTAAAACTATTTTATAATCATAAGGTCAATTTTATTAAAACAAATTTTCAATGTTTATTAAAGCCCACCATTGAGTCCAAGTCATAGTCACAGTAGCACACCAGCCTCCTGACAATTATTTAAACACTTTCTTTCTCACTCTTACATGCAAATAGCTGAATGAAAACAGAAAATATTGAGGGAACAGGTTTTCTAGAAGCTTGAAAGGAAGTATGTAGTTATTACCTATTACCCATTTTAACTGATCTGGTTCATCTTCTCCTATATTCAGTTACCAAGGAAAGAGACCAACCGGAAACTCTGAAGAAAATACCTCATAGCCTTTATCTAAACAGCAACAAATTGTGGACCAGGCAGAGGCAAATGTAATAAAGGAAAAGCAAAAAGGAAAATGGGGGGTAGCTTTCCTGCCTGCCTGTGACCACGCAGGTGCCTCTTTTTCTCCTTTTCCTAATAAACTGGTCCTCTTAAAATGTAAAAAAAAAAAAGAAAGAAAGAAAACTGGGTACTTAAGCTTCTTTGAAGCCAAGAATTTCAGTTTTTCCTCCACAAATGGAAAGTACAGTACAAGGGGAAGTACCTGGTCATGAATTCTACACCTTCAAGGAAGAACTGTGCATATGTACTCTGACAGCAAAATACTGTTCCTTACACAGGTCAGCTGCAGTCCCACGTAAAACATACCTGGGTCTGTTGCTGAGACAATGGCACCGAAAAGCAAGCAATCTGTGAAGTAAAAATCTCCTGCAAGTTGTCCGGTTACTTTCATCAGAATCACACAGCCGTACATTATGGACCTGTTCAGTAAGCAGATTTCTACTTTAAAAAAGACATCAACTGCTGAAGAAGTTAGACTAAAGTAAGGATCAAAACATGTAGTATTCTGTGACTAATCCCAGATTTAATCCATGTTATTTAAATAGGGTAATAGCTTGGCCTTAATGGAAATTCAACTTAATATCTATGTGAATAAATTTTACTGCAAAAGTCCTTAGACACATTCAGTAATACAATATGGCACAAATCAAATATGTGTATTTAAAAATTGTAATTTGAAGGCTAGAAAATTTTTAAGCTTTAAGTACTTACCCGATTACAAAACAAGAAATTGCTGTTCCAAGGAAGGCATATGCCAGGATAGACCCAAGGTTTCGAAAGAAATGTCTCTGACAAAAAATAAAAAAGTTGTTCTGTGTTAGAATACTTACCAATTATTGGAAAAAGAAAAGGTCTTCTATTCCAGTGTATGATGCTAATATGAAATGCATTATTCATTAAAAGAACTAAGAGAAAGAATTTTTGTACCAGGCAGAAATATCAGCAACTAAAAAGGAGATGGAGGGAGGGGAACTAGGAAAGAACTGCCTATAACTGAAGTATCAAAGATTTCAAGGCCCATGAAGGTTAAGGTTATTCGAAGTACATAAAATATAAAAGTACTTACCCTTTTCAGACTATATCCTGCATAAAATATGATAGGAGGAAGTAATATGTTGAAAAACACTTCTGGATCAAAAGTAACCTGTTAAAATAAAGAGTTCTTTTAGATGAATTCCCTTAGAAGACCTCTTATTATTAAGTATCAAAAAGAAAAAAAAAGAATAAACATTAAACTGATGACAGGCAAGGGCAAAAATATTACAGTGGTTACTGGGAAATATTGCATAGAGGATAGCTGGTGCCCCACTTCTCAACCAAAAGACAAGGTGGTAGTGTTAGTACAATCAGTTAGTCCCATCTGTGGAAATCAGGCTAAAATACTATGATATTAAAAAATTTAGTAACAGGAGAAAGCATGAACACATCATTGCTTTAAATAAAAGGAACCCAAAATTGATAATGCAAAAACTGAGGATATGGCATGACTGTTGGAAAGAGGAAACAGACTTCTCACATTGGTGACATCTATAAAGATATAAGACATAACATTATGGTGAAAAGTTTTTGTACAACTCAATTTCTGGTCCTGACAGCCCATTTTTTTAAGACCCGTTTGCTCTAATAATGCAGACATTGCCTTCTGTTCATTAGGCTATACTAGGATTTGACATGAACACACAAAGGCAGCTATACACACTTCCATATTAAAATTTCCTTTACTAAAACTTCTAAGGACCTTGAATTTTCCACAAGTGGAAAGAACTCTGGCTTCAAAGTAAACTTTAAGTTCACAGGAAATTTTAAAAAGCATTAAAGATGGTCAGGAACACAACCAAGTAGTTGTGAAAGCTAAGTCCTGCCAATGGAGATGACAACGGGGGGGGGGGGGGGGGGGAAGTGGCCAAGGGTGGGAGAAAAGAGAGACATGAGCAAAGAGGCCCTGAGATGCTTCATGCTAGAAACTGAAGGGGACAGGCAAAAGCAGCTCGAGAGATACCTCTAGGAGTCAGTAAGACTACAACCCAACCTCCTACATGAAGCTTCAACACAGCCTGACACATAACTGATACTCAGACTTGAGGACCCTAAAATTATGCCAGATTATGAATCAAAGAAAGATTAAATTGTACTCAGTATAGAACACAATCAAGTCAAGAAAGAAAATTTGATGGAATATTTTCAGTACTACCAAGTAAACCCAATATATTGAAATAGTATAAAACTGCAAATACTTAAAAACTCTGCATTAACTCTGTATCGGCCACTATTTATTACAACTGTAAATATCGCAGAATGAAACAAAAAGGGTTATAATACTTTGCCTTGATTAGAAAATGAAATACATAGACCTGCCCATTTCTTAGCATTGTATTACCTCATTGAGGTTTCACTCCATTTTAAAGAGCTGATTATTTTAAATATCATTAAACCTTCAAGACTGACTTTTCCCCTGAATCATTTTACAGTGAGTTACATACTTTTAAAAAATCCAAAGATTCCCTTTAACTAAGAACTTACTTTTCCTAAAAAAAAAAAAAAAAAAAAAAAGACCCATGGAATGACTTAGTATTAGATTGTAAACACTAGATAAGATTAACGAACTCAAAGGCAAGTCTACAGAAAATGAAATAAGAGTTTAGGTGATTTGAACAACATGGTCAAACTATTTAACAACTATATTAGCTATTTAACATCTATATTAGTAGAGTCAGAAAAAGAAAGAAGAGAATGAGACAAGAATTTTCGCAAATGAAAGGTATCACCCCAGCAAGGGCCTCCCCGGTGGCTCAAGGGGTTAAGACGCAACCTATGAAGCCACTACAGCACGAGTTCAATCCCCAGCCAGGGAGCTGCCCACATGGTGCAGCAGACCTCTCCTGACTCGCCTGCTGCTCCCCTCAGCAGCGTATTTCAGTCAGTCTGCCTGTTCTATTCCCGACTCTGTCACTGGTGAATCCTCTCAACCCCCCTGTATCTCTGGCCTGTACCCCAGTTCTTGTATGCATAAATAAATAAATCTTTAGGGAAAAAAAGAAGTTCAGCAAGCTCTAAGCAAAATAAGTATAAGAAAAAATGAGAATTTAATAAACTATGACATTTTCTTTTATGTATATTTTTTACATCATTGTTAACTATGACATTTTCATAAAAAAAAAAAAAACCCTTACCTTTCTAAGCATTTCATTATCTTGAACATTATTGAGTTCATGTGAACTAATCTCTCCTTTGAGCGTATACTCATAAAATTTTCCACTAACATTCACCAATAAGGTAGTTGGGCTTGACTGTACTTCACAGCTCAGGGTCACATTATTTACATCACTTGGAACATGAATGCCATATCGAAGCACAAGTCCCACCAAAAGACCTGGAAATAAAAGAACAATAAAAGCTTTTCTTTAGGACAGAGATTACTCCTTTTGTACCCCACATTGCCTTGGGTTGATAATTGAAAATCTCTTTGGACAGTCCCCTGTAGTTCAGAACCAACTGTTAACCAAATGCAGTTACATTTTAAAGTATTACTAAATTCACAAAGTTAGAGTCCAAAATTCATATAGTCCAGTTGGAGAAATAGCTCCTTGGATCACATTGTGCTATTTCTAAATCAAAATATAAGTAGATGTTAAGGAAGGTAACTGTAGGGTAAATGTTTTTCAGGCTTTTCTGCCCTCCTCCATTAGGATTGCCCTGCCTGATGGGGCACCTGCAGTTGTTACGTTGTTGTAAACTGTCTTGTTTACTTCTGTGGGCCATGGGAAGAGTACTGAGATAGTCACTGAGAGAAGCAGGAGGAGAAGCAGGAGTGGCAGGAGAGAGAAGGGGAGAACCAATGCCAAAGAAGCCCAGTGAAGACTTGCCAGCCTCCTGGCCCCCAGCACCCCTGCCTGCCATGTACCTGGTTGCTGCTCTACATGTAAAAGGTCAATAAAAGCCTGAGAAAGCCACAGAGTGCTCCAGGACTCCTTCACCCGCCTGTCTGCTCGGATCATAGGAAACCTGCTCAGTGGCCCATCCTGCCCCTACAATTGGCGTAGCTGGCAGGATGGATTTGATGCAGATGGGTATGGAGCCCTCTAAAGACCTTAGGAGGGACTGAGGAGCAGGCTGTGTTTGCCTGTGACAACGCTGGATGTGCCATGGCAGCACAGGAGGTGACCAGAGTCCAGAAGCTGCAAGAAGAGGCAAAGATGCTGCAGAAGCACAGGAGGTCGACAAGGTCCAGGAGCTGTGGGGTGAGACCTCGAGTGGAGGAGGAGACAGGCCTTGAGGACCAGCCCACCACCCCTGAAGCAGCAGAATCATCGGGGAAGAAAGGACCATGATTTAGAGCTTGCCAGTGCTGACACAAGGAACAACGGATGGACTTGTACTGACAATCCCGCCAGAAGGAGGAGGAACTTTGGCAGGGTAATGTTAGGTTTTGGGGACCATCAGGGGGATGGTATTGTTTGTACACCCCAGAAGATGGGAATCTTGGGCCTTGGTGGCCAAAAGCAGCCTGTGTACTGCCCCACAATCCTAGGGCCACAGCCCAGAGAGGCAATAGCCAGAGTAGAGGAAGGGGCAGGCATGAGAAGAGCCCAAGAGACTGAAGAAGGAAGCCCTCACCAAGTTCGCTGCAGCCAGGCAGAGGAAAAGCCAACTTAGAAAGGCAAAAGCTGGTGCTGAGATTGGGAAGCCCTGAGCAGCTGTTAAGCAGCCTTAAGTATGTTGAAGGCCAGTGAGTCTCTTAAAATCACCTGTGGGTGATGCCCTGCTCACTGTTGAGTAAGGGTGAGGAGTTGAGGAACCTGTCCTTGGGGGACAGGTGGGGAACGTGGCTTGTGGAGCCCACAGCCAAAAAGGGGACTGATGAGAGGCCACATGTGGAGCTTGTATCCATGGATCCCCAACCCATGTGCTTCTGCAATGGGTTGGCCTGAGTGCAGGGGTCTGCGTGTCGCATGTGTGGCTATGAAAGCTGAATGTTGGAATGACCACAAAACCCTGAAGACAAAAAACCCTGAAGACTGGACAATTACCCCCAAAGAGTACAGAATTGCCAATCCAAGAGTGAGTGCATCCTGGGGGTGGATGCGGTGTGTGGCTTGTGGCTGAGAGCAATCAAAGACCAGGAAGCCTGACAGCTCCTGGTATGTGACGGCGGATGCCCGAGTGGTTCCCCTCCCTGGTATGAGCAATGCCTTCGGCAGCAGAAGTGGTGGATCATCTGCTGGTGCCAATAATCATCTTTTGCCACTAGGTTGGTGCCCTGCCTGGACTTAATTTGTGTTCTGTTGTATTGTTTCATGGTTATGTATTCTATTTTCTTTTGTGGGCCATGGCTGTAGTGTTTATGTTTGTTAAAAGGGAAAATTGTATATAACTAGTATATAGACTATATGGCAGAAAAGTCGGGTAAATGGTTTTCAGGCTTTTCTGCCCTCCTCCATTAGGATTGCCCTGCCTGATGGGGCACCTGCAGTTGTTACATTATTGCAAACTATCTTGTTTACTTCTGTGGGCCATAGGAGGAGAATTGAGATAGTCACTGAGAGAAGCAGGAGGAGAAGCAGGAGAAAGGCAGGAGAGAGAAGGGGAGAACCAATGCCAGAGAAGCCCACAGTGAAGACTTGCCAGCCTCCTGGCCCCCGGCACCCCTACCATGTACCTGGTTGCTGCTCTACATGTAAAAGATCAATAAAAGCCTGAGAAAGCCACTGAGGGCTCCAGGACTCCTCCTTTACCCGCCTGTCTGCTCGGATCATAGGAAACCAGCTCAGTGGCCCATCTTGTCCCTACAGTAACAAAAAGAGGAAATAGCTTCCAATCATTTATAAACAGAATACACTCCAAGGTACCCCAGTGTGATGGTGCCATAGAGTCAGAAACATGTTTTCTACCGCAATCCATCAATGTTCATGACTCTTAAATACACACATTTCCTGTGTTATTCCTAAAGCACATGGCTGGCCAAATAATACATGCTTAACAAATTGAAAAGTCAGGGCCTCCCTGGTGGCGCAGCGGTTGAGCGCTGGGTTGCGAAGCTGCCCGCAGCCTCTGCAGTGCCGGTTCAATCCCCGGCTGCTCCCCGGCCACCGGAGGAGGGTCCCACATGGCGCGCAGACCTCTCCTGCCGCCCGCTGCTCCCCTCAGCAGTGTACTTCGGTCCTTCTGCCTGCTCTGCTCCCTGCTCTGGCTCTGGTGAATTCTCTCGCCCTCCCGTGCTTCTGACTGTACCCAGTGCTTGTATAAATAAATAAATAAATAAATCTTTAAAAAAAAAACCAAATTGAAAAGTCAATCATATTTGTACATTGAATTTTTCTACTACTAAAAGGTCAGATTTTAAAATATCTTCCTAGGGCCTCCCTGGTGGCGCAGCGGTTGAGCGCTGGGTTGCGAAGCTGCCCGCAGCCTCTGCGGCGCCGGTTCGATCCCCGGCTGCTTACCGGCCACCGGAGGAGGGTCCCACATGGCGCGCAGACCTCTCCTGCCGCCCGCTGCTCCCCTCAGCAGTGTACTTCGGTCCTTCTGCCTGTTCTGCTCCCCGCTCTGGCTCTAGTGGATTCTCTCACCCTCCCGCGCTTCTGACTGTACCCAGTGCTTGTATAAACAAAACAAACAAATAAATAAATAAAAAAAAGACTGTCACTTTAAAAAAAAATAAATAAATAAAATAAAATATCTTCCTAGAAATCAAAATGTGGAACAGAAGCCCTGAATAGGCATGATCAATACATCACTAGGATTTCACCTGGAGCATCATAATGATATTCAAATATGCACAATGTTCTAGGTACTATAAACCTATACTGATCAAACTATTAAATAAGCTTTATCAAGCTATAATTCACACACCATAAAATTTACCCTTTTAAACTGTACAATTAATCGGCTTTTAGTGTATTCCCAAAGTTGTATACTGATCATGACCATTTAATTTCAAAACATTTCCACTGCTCCAAAAAGAAGGGCCATGCCTATTAGTCACCATTCCCCACCCCAACTCCTAGCCCGTGCAACTATTTATTTACATTCTTGCTCTATAGATTTGCCTAGACTACACTATGTGGTCTGTTGTGTCTGGCTTATTTAACAGCATGGTGTTTTCAAGATTTATCCATGTTGCACAGCATGTAATTTCATTCCTTTTAATGGTCAAATAATAATCCATTGTATAGCTAAATCTCAAAGGCAAAAGGAACTCAAACTTTTGAGAACTTTCCTTAACTGCAAGATGCACAGTAAGCCACTATAAGCTACATTTTTCTGGCCTGTCCTCCCATTCACTCTAACCAGCCAGTCATTCTTCTCATACAAGGGAATGGCAAACTATGCTGAGTAGGCCCCCAGCTCGCCTTAAAGGAGTTAGTGAAAAGAGACTGAATAAACAATTAGAATACAATACATGCATGCAAGGTGCTATAAAGTAAGTATTTAACAAAGCCTTAGGAGGAGCTACATTAAGGAAGTCTTTTTCAGTGGTGGCCCCAAGCAAGTAACAATGTATCAATAAAAGAAAAAGTTTTCCAGGTAGGAGGAAGAAAACCATTCAGGGCATCCTAAAGCAGTTCAGTACTGCTGGTTTTGTAAGTGTTGAAGTGTGAAAGACTGCCAGGTGCTCAATAGTAAAAGACCTTGCATGTTGGGAAAGGGAGTTCAGACTTTACGCAGAAAGCAAAAGGAAGTCATAGAAGGGTTGTAAGTAGGGGCTTGACATCAGATTTCTATTTTAGAAAGACTAGACGATAGAAGATCAAAAAGCCCAGACAGAAAGCCACTGCCGTCATTCGGGCAGTGAGAGAGTAGGGCCTAATCTAAGAGAGGCACGGCAGGGAGTGGGGGGATTTTGAGAAGGATTTGGTTCCTAAGTCAAATGGGTAGAAGAGAAATCGATAAAATGCTAAGAGAAGCCTAACCCGACTTGGCAACTAGGTGGGAAATCTGACCTGAGCAGGGCCGTGCAGTGAAACAATGAACAGATTTATGAGGGGAAATGCACAGTTCAGGGATGGACATGTTGAGTTTGAAGTACCTGTGACATATGCACAGTGGATTATTTAGGGTAAGGGGAAGCGGTTCTCAACTGGAGACAGACACCTGGCAGTCCTAAGAGAGCTTAAGTCAGGTGAAGATGTGATTACCTGGCAAGCAAATAAAAAGGGATGTAAGACCAGGGTTGTATCCCAACATTTAACAGTCAACATTAAGGGACTGGTAGAGGAGAAGCTGATGAAGGAGCTTAAAAAGGAGAAGCCAAGGAGCAAGAAGAAAAGGAGAGAAATTGACGAAAACTAGAGAATGCTCCAGCAAAGTTAAGGAAGACAAACATTATGAAGTCTCCAATGGGTCTGGCACTAAGAATCATAGGTGACCTTAGTAAGAACAATCTTGGTGGAAGAGTGGGGGCAAAAGCCAGACCAGAGTGGGAAATGAGAAAGCAGAAATAGGGGACAAGAGAGTAGTGGCTCAGAAGTGGGGAGGATGGATCCTTCTAGTCAACTTAGTCACACATGTTGCCAGTGATCGACTGGCAAACAGTGCAGTAGCAATGGCTTTTGAAAAAGTTTTGACAAAGGTTCAGATTTAAAATAAAGGTACACTTTGAAAATATCTCACTTCTAGAAAACAAAGTAAAATGATGGCTGGGCATCAACTGTTTGACAAACATAACCTGGAAGAGAAAAGGCTGTAGGTGTACAGTCATTCTGCCTACGTGACACAGAAACAACTCTTTTCTCCACTACCCATCAAGACCTCCTAATTAAGAGGCACAGTAAAAGTTGTCCCCTTATATTTATGTGCAAAAGTCACAGTTACTATAAACACTAACAAATTCTTTCCGTGTCCTCAAGCTCAACTGTGTAAGGAACAGGGCCCACTGGATCTGCTACAGCTAGACTCACTGGATGGCGGAAGAGGGCCCAGATCTTAATACAAATTTGATGCACACATCTTGGCAGTCAAAACACTAGCAAGAATAATTACTTAGGTCGGGGAAAAAAACCAAGATCCTTTTATCACAGCATCAGGCATCTGAAAAATTAGAATTTCTTTGAATAAAGAAATTTGACAGTTCAAGTTAATTGGGGTTCTGTGAAAGGTCAATTCCTAATCATGGTGTCAAAGTCATTTTTATCTAAGAGGAAATACACCAAAATAGTTCTTTGTTACAAAAGGAATAAGGCAGAACCTTCTAGACTCTCACACAGACAGAGCCACAGCAAGTACTGATATTATGAAACTTAAAATTACCAATAACAGACAACAAAGAATACAACCACAGATATCTTTGGCAAAACAGAAAGGCCCCACCCCTCCCATATATTCCTGACCCACTAGCAGCTGGAAACCCTCTCCAGAGATAAAGAACTCAATATCACCCAAGCCCCCACCACTGCACGTGTCTCACAGTTAGTGGAAATTGCTTTTAATGGATTTCAGTCCATTTTTCCAGTTTATCATTCTAGAAGGCTCAGATAGTCATAAACACTGAAGGAGCATCACTGGGGTATTAAGTGTGGCCAAACTTGATAAAATTTCTATAGGTTAAAAAGCATACATGTGTATGTACATATGTAAACATGTATATACTTCTTGAAAATGTTGTAGGATTGCAACTTAAAAGCTAATTCAACTTCAAGATAACCAAAAAGTCAAGGCTTTTGTTGACCCCCTGGTTAATGTGTTTATTCATCTTTGTATCCAAGCACATTTTCTGCAGCAGCTCCTCCGACCTTTATCCTCTTAAATCCTCAATCCCAATGCCTTCTGAAAAGGTGGAGGCCATTTGCCATAAACTGTCTCCATTCCAAACCTCTCCATCTCAACACAAACTCATTTCTCCTTAGCTCCCCTGTCAGGAAAGATAAACCTCTTGTCCAAGGGAATCCTTTCACCTCGGCCCTTGAACCAATTCCCATTTTAACTGTTCTTGCATATAATAAATTATTTGAGCCTCATAACCTTATAAAATGGTTATTACAAGTCTGTCATTATTTCTTCTCCGAAAAAAATGGAGACAAGGGACTTGTCCAACATCATCTGGCAGAACTGAAATCTGGGGTTTCTATTTCCAAAGTTTCTATACTTCTCTACTCATCTCCTCACTTTCACTTACCACCAACTCCTCCAGGTCCCCATTCTCTTAACCTTCCCTCGCAATCCACCTCCAAAACCTGAACGACTTCAAGTAATCTCTGCAGATTCCATCCTATGAAATTTAGCAGTTAGTGTAGGAAAAAAAGTATGAGTTGGAAGCCAGATAAATGTATGAATTCTGGCTCCCTCAAGCCCTAGTCTGCGACCTCAGGGGATATAACCTCACTTTGGCACTCCATTTCCTCCTATATCGTGGTGACTAACACTAACCCACTCTGTCTTCATAGTTTTTACCTCTTCAACATAAGGCCATATGGTTAGGAGCTAAGAGAACGGGGCTTTTGAGCCAGACTGACAGGGTTTGAATCCTGGCTCAATACTTGCAAATTATGTGACTGCAGACAGGTCATTTAACATCTCTGTGTTCCAGTTTCCTTGTCTATAAAATGGGAAAGATATTAGTAGCCATCTCGCAGGGTTGTTAGGTTTAAATAGGATGATATTTGCAGAGCACCTCGCAGTGTCTAACACATTGTAATGCTCAGTAACCATTCTTTAGTAAGTCAGTCACCAGATGGACAGGGATGATGCCTCGTAAAATAATATATTAACAGAATAGCTATGATGGAGCAAGAGTCATAAGACAAGGTAAACAGAAAGAGTAAATTAGGATTAGGAAAGAGTAATTAGGATTGGAAAATGTCAATTGCCATGGAACTGAAAATACTTTGACCCAATTCTTGCTTTTCTCAAACTGGACTTGGGAGTCCATTCGTCCATAGTCCCCATCACCCATTCTCAGAAAATGGGACAGGCTAGAGAAGGCCAAGCTGTGGCAAGTCAACCCCAAATTTGACTCCCAGATAACACTCTTCTATTTTATATTTCCCAAGAGACAAACTTGTCTTCCCTTCACAAAATACCAACACTAAGGTCCTCCATCACTTTTCACTAACTTAGAAACATCAAGAAATGCACCCACTAATTCCTCCTTTCTACCTCAGCCGAGTTCAAGGAAGTTAATGTTATCAGCTACCAAAGTGCAAATATTTTCAGAGCAACTCTAGGTCCCTATTTGATTTTTTAAAAAAAATACTATAGTTGCTTCTTACCTTACAAAACTGAACCATTGAAATAACTGTTTTGAGCCTGGCCTGAGAAAATGAAGTGGTAACAGCATAAAAAAATATCGCAGCTATCATTTATTGAGCATTTACTTGGGGGGGGGGTCAAGTACTAAGTGAAAAACATTCCTTCCTCCCAAGAATCCTACTATCATTGCATTCAATTTGCAGGTGACAGTGTCAGAGTATCAAGTGTATCAAGTGATACAGTGTGTCATTGTATCAAACCTGATACAGTGTGTGCCAGGCCTGACTCTAAAGCAGAGTTAGTTGGTAACTGCAGTGGCAGTCTGTTTTCACGTGACCCAAGAGCTAAGAGTGATTTTTACATTTAAAGGTTTGTAAAAAAGAAAGACAAAACAAAATGAAGAAAAGGCAACAGAAACACAGAGATCTATGTGACCCACAAAGCCAACAATGTTTGTGATGTGGCCCTTTACAGAAAAAACTTGGAGACCCATGTCTCAAGTCTTGCAGGTTGAACCACTCTACTCTCTCTCCATGAAAAAAAAAAAAAAAAAGCATCAGTGACAGGTTCCTTATTTTTATCACTATGATACTCGCTTGGCATTTAACCAAATTTAAGGTGCTATTATTTTCTTTATATGACCCATCTGCCCAGTAAGGATAAGTTCCTTTAAGTGGGGAATCTCCTATCACTTTATATTTTATGTGCACAGTAAATATAGTTGGCTGACTGGCAAATGTTTATTGAGGATAGTAAATAACGCACATAGTTATACAGAGATGTTTCGCTTATAGAGAGATTTATAGCTTATCTGGCTAATTTAGCTTAAGAGGTACTGCAAATAAAATGCTAAAATATGATATATAAAAACCACCCAATACATCTAAATATCAAGAATTCTAGGGAGCAGAGATAATTGTACTCAGGCTTGGAATTTTATTCCCTTACAAATGAAAAATAACCCTGAGTTCATGCATTTTCCTGATGTACACAACTACCTTTTCTCCAGAAGTCTATATTTACTAGAAAGGGGTGGAGGGTGGGGCACCTGCAGAAATGTCTTTTTTGCATCAAGGTTTCTTCCACCTATGTACAAGTCTGAGAAACAAAGCCTAACAAGCTTATCACTTAAGTCTGTGCCTAATGAAAACAATCTTTACTCATGTACTGCAAAGAAAGGTTTGTTCACCCATGTCTCTTTGGCCACACAGACCTTCGTAGTGATCTTAGACCCACAGTCAGCAATATGTATCTTCTTTTCCTCTCGGGCCCAGCACAGCTCAAAATGCCTCTGAGCCCAGGGTCGGATTTGCTGTTCTTGCCTCATAACCAAAACATATAAATAAATAAGAAACCTCAAAAAGAAGGCACACTAAGACTCGAGAACTGAAGCCATTTATTCAACGATCCATCAATAACCTCGTGCCCACTGCTAGTCAGCCCTACTGCATATGCATGGTGTTCCTAATTACTGTTTGGCTGGGCTGTCCTGGTCTTCGTATAGTACCACACACTGCTGGAAGAGCCTTAAGTCTTCCTTGTTCTCATCTCTGTACGCCTGGATTACGTATCCAGATTAGATATTACAAACACAGTAACATAAATCGGGACGTCATTAAAAATGCCCTAAGCCTTCTAGCGCTTCCTGAGCCTTAGGGTTTTCACTTGAGCATACATGGCCACAAGGTTTTCCTTCTCATCCGCGAAAGGACAGGGCGTAGCAAGAGCTGAGCGATGGGGTGAAGCAGGACGCTGGCTCCCAAGAACGTCCGATTTTGAGCAGTAGAGATACTACTGCAGCTTCAATAGACCTTCAACAAACTGACTCCCCAGAGGAACCCGTAGCTCAGCCGCCTCTCCCCTCCCCCAGCCCCCAACCCGATCCCAGACACCGCGCCTACTCCCTTCCCATCCTCAATCTGGGGTCCTAGCTAGGTAGGCAGTCATGGGGGGAGGTGCGGAAGAAAAAGGGGGTGGGGTCGGTGGAGAAAAAGGTGTGGACCCGCGGAGAAAACGAGGGCGAGGCAGAGGAGGAGATGGTGGGGAGGCAGTGAAACGGGGGGCGTAGCAGATAAAGGGGATGGCGAGGCTGAGAATGGGGGGGGGAGGGCGAGGCTGAAAATGGAAAGAATTAAATGGGGAGCCGGACGTAGGCCGCGCGGGGCCGGGAAAGGAGGCGAAGCGGCCGTCGGCCAGAGAAAGGGGGAACGCCGGGGAGCGGCCAGGGGGGAGGCACTTGCCATAAATCATAGCCAGGCCGGTTTCGTGCAGGAAGCGGGCCCGGCGGTGCTTGAAGAGCCAGATGGTGAGAATGGTGAGGGTGAGCAGCAGGATGAAGATGAGCAGGTTGGCGCTGTCCTGCCGGTGGCTCTCCTCCGCCTGCTTCTCGGACACGATCTCCTCGTCCATGGCTCGCACCGCTCCGGCTCCGCCAGCGCCGTCCGCAGCCCCGACCCAGCCAAAGACGCCCACTGCGAGGAGCAACCAGAGCAGCCGCCTGAGCGGGCGGGCCCGGGGGCCGCCGCCGCCCACCCCGCGGCGGAGGGGCGCCCGCAACCAGCCGCGTCGAGCCATGACTCCCCCCGCCCCCTGCCCCGCGCCTCACCCGCAGCCGCCCGCGGTCGCACCACTACCCAGGGGCTCACGGGAAAGGGGCGGGGCCCTGGGCTGCCAGCGGAACGCGCTCCGCTCCGCCCCCGCCGCCCTTAAAGGAGCCGCGAACCCTCCTGCTCGCTCAGCCGAGGTGCCTCGGTCCCTGCGGCGCCCCGACACCTCCCCCCCTCCCCCGGCGCCCGGCGCCCGGTCCTCACCGTCCGGAGCGGCCAGGTAAGCGCAAGCCGTCGACTCTAGCCCACCGCCTTCTGGCAAAGAAACCTCGACCCAAGTAAGCAAGCCTAGGCAGGTGGCGCTAGGTGGACTTTAATCCCGAACTTACAGCCCTCCGGGAATGGAGCTTTCACAACCCACCTCGCTATTTCCTCCCCTGGGTCGCCTAACTGGACCGTCAGTTGTCCCCTTGGGAGTGGCCTCAAACGCCATCTCTGGAATTTACCTCGGATTCTCCTTGTTTTATCCTCAATGGGAAAAACACCCACACCACTGCAGCCGTTCATGCAAGAATTGACTCGAAGGCAAAGCATGTGCTTGTGTCTCTGTCCGGTTTTCTCTACATGTAAAACCCGGTAAAAGTCATCGCTCGCGTCGGGACCTGTCCAGAGAAACTCAGCCACCTTGCAAAGACTGAGTCGGTGTCTGCTGACATTCACCGGTGCTCCAAACACTGCCCTGCCTTCTCCAAGGAGAAATCTTAGGTGCTTTCTCCCTCTCCTCCGCACCCTTTTCTGCTGTCTGAAAGCCACCCCCCTCCCTCCCGCCCCTCGGAAGTCGCCTTTGACATCTTTCTTCCTCAAAGAGTATTTTCTCAGTTCGCAGCCTCCCACCAGAATTTTCACAGTTCTCACCTCTTTGAGAACAGTGGGTTCCTATTTTCTTCCTCCTCTTGAGTCACTCTGTAGTCAGTGTGGGCTTTTGGTTTTCTCTCAAAATCTCATTTCTCCTCCACATGAATGAACTACAAGTTCCCAGCCTTGGCCTGCCGCACTCCTTTCAGGCCTCTTACCTGTTGGAGACCCAGTGTAGGCAGTTGAGGTGGCTGCCAATTTCAAAAACGAAATAGCTTTTTAAATGAGATCATTATCTTCCCCTACAAACAAGTATTCTTTCTCAAAATTTCCTGCCATCTATGGTACCATTATGGATCCCATTCCTATGGTGCTGCCTAGATTTCCTGATTCTCAAACATTTGCCTCTCATGCCTGTGTAAAACCTCCTCACCAGGACCAGGACCAGCACCTCCCAGAAACTCCAAGCTGCCCCTTGGAGTGTGAATTTAACCCAACACCAGCTCTTAAAGTTCTGCGAGGATGATTAACTAAAAAAAAAAAAGAAAAAGAAAAAAAAAGAAAGCGAGAGAGAAAAGAAGGGGCCTCCCTGGTGGCACAGGAGTTAAAGTCTCAGCGCTTTCAAGCTATTCACAGCGACTGCAGCACAAGTTCGATCCCCAGCCAGGGAGCTGACCCACATGGCGCGGCAGACCTCTCCTGTCTCAC
The DNA here is from genome assembly GCF_014898055.3 of Talpa occidentalis. Lineage (NCBI taxonomy): Eukaryota > Metazoa > Chordata > Mammalia > Eulipotyphla > Talpidae > Talpa > Talpa occidentalis. The sequence goes on from NW_023601543.1 coordinate 10,897,099, forward strand.
CTACTGCTCCCCTCAGCAGTGTAGTTCAGTGGATCTACCTGTTCTGCTCCCCACTCTGTCTCTGGTGAATCGTCTCACCCCCCACACACACACACCTCTGGCCTACACCCCAGTTCTTATATGCATAAATAAATAAAACTAAATCTTTTTTAAAAAGGTACTAAAATGCTGATTAACTCCGTGTTCTGTGTCTGTCAGGGCAGAAACTGTCCCAGAGATTGTGCACCCATTCGCTCCTACCTGGGTCTGTCTGTGCCTTCCAGGAAGGCATAGGTGTGAGGACATCAACCTGTCTCCTACACCCCTACTCCAGTACAACCACCCAAACCTGTTCAGGCAGGGCTGTAGAGGCCAGAAACCCAGGTGTGGATCTGTCCTAGTCTCTCCACAGCCCCCTCCCCACAGCCCCCTATCTTGATCCTCCCAGAAGGCCTAGTAGATGATTTTACCTACTTCTGCAGGCCTACCCCCACCCACTCACAGTTTTGCCTCATCACAAAACCATTTTTCATTCTCCAAGTGTTTGGAGGGGGAGGGGAAACAGAGTCACAGATTGCTGTCCTGACCACATGTTTTTAAGCCCCTGACTCTACATTGGTTTTTACATCCCTCGCACCCCCTCCCCTGCAAGTTAGTATGGCCACCCCCCCCCAGCAGCCTCTACATCAGAGTTCCTTGAGGACACTTAAGATGCAGTAATTCTACCAAGAAGGCCAATCCCCATGAGCCCTCAGTTCCCCTCAGAATACTTTTCTCTCAAGCCAAAACTGCTCTTTGTTTCTTACACTCACCCCCCCAGTTTCTCCTCTCATTGCTGCCTGCCCAGTCCTTGTCTCGTGTTCTCTGAATGCTCTTCACTCTGAGCAAACTACCCAGCCCCCTGAGTGCTTCATTCATGTCCCATCCATCTCTTTGATCAATATTGAATCTTGCCCAGGACATCACGTGATCTGAAGCTGTTTCAAGTGGAGGTTGTTCATTTCCTCACCACGGTATCTCTCTCTCTCTCTCTCTTTCAATCTCTCTCTCTCTCTTTCAATCTCTCTCTCTCTCTCTCACACGCGCGCGCACACACACACACAACTCACACCCTGTATCATGTGACCTGAAGGAGGAGTTGACACTGGCTCATTCCCCATTGTTGTTCCAAACTTAATATGCCTCCACCCTTCATTGCAAATCTAACACCCTCTCCTTTCCTAGCTGCCACCATCTAATGACTTCTGGGTTACTCCCACACATTCACGGAGGAACTGGGCATCTGCTGTAAGGCGTCCTCTATGCCTCCAACCATCCCCAGCCCTACCATCCACCTGGGTGACTTCCACGCTCAGATAGACAAGTTACCTGAAATTCCAGTCTTGCCTCCTTTTTCATTGGGGAAATCAAGATTCTCAAGAAAATAGTCCTCCCCTTCCTTACCCTGCAACCTACTTCAATATCAGTACCCACCCTTCCTCCCCCCCACCAGCCTTGGTCGAAGAGGAGTTTCCTCTGCTATAGAATTATGCCTCCATCTCCACTCTGCACTCCATCACCTCCTCTTGCCTCTTCCAGAATCTACTCCAAAAACCACCCTCCCACCATCTTCAATAGTGCCTCCTTCCCTCTCTCTCTCTCTCTCTCTCTCTCTCTCTCTCTCTCTCTCTCTCTCACTCTCTCTGAAGACACCTTCCAGTTTCTTCTGAGAAACAGTCCTTCATCTGCAAACCCTCTGCTATGGCATTATTTCTCTCCTCCCTTTCTTAGATGAGCTTCTCAAAAGAGCTGTCTACAATTTCTGCACTCCATTCTGCTAGTTAGTCCAGGGATTAGCAAAGTATACCTTCCTGGTCAAATATGATTGTGGTCTGTTTTTGTGTGGCCTGAAACTTAGAATGCTGCTTGCATTTTTTTAATGGTTAAAAAAAATCAAAAGAAAAATACAGTCATGTGTTACTTGGTGATGGGTTAAGTGCTGAGAAATGTTTTGTTAGATGATTTCATCCTTGTGTGAATGTCAGAGTGCACTTACACAGTGATGCTACAGCCAACTACAGATAGCCTTTTGGGACCACCATGGTAGATGCAGTCAGTCATTGTTGACCGAGATGTCATTAAGCAACATATAGTACTTAGGACATGTGAAAATTACATGAAATTCACATTTCAGTGTCCATTTATAAAGGTTCATTATTGGATATGGCCATGCCCTTTTGTTTTACTTATTGTCCTTGGAGGCTTTGCAATACAAAGCAATGTTGAGTAGTCCTGAACGAGTATGCCTAGCTTGCAAAGTATAAACTATTTACTATCTGGTCCATTTACAGGAAAGGCTTCTTGACCTCTACCTTGGTCTCCCTCAGTCATTCCTCCACGCTTCTACCAGAGGGGTCTTTCTGAAGCACAAACCTTATTCTATCACAATCCAGCTCCAAATCTTGCAGGGTCCCCTTTGCCTTTAGTTCTGTCTCTTTAGTCTGGCACTGATGCTCTGTGGTCCTGACTCCAGGCTGCTTCTTCATCCTTATATTCTGTCCTTGTCCCAAAAACATATTTTGCTTCTGCCATTCTGAACTTGCTGTAGTTTCCTGAATGTGTCATCTGGCTTCATACAGATCTCCTTGCCTTTTCATGTGTTCTCTTTACTTGGAGTGCCCTTTGACCCATCCCTCACCTAACTGGCCTCTACTCATGTGACAAAATTTGTTTCAAAGGCCACCAAGCTTTCCAGGATGTCTTCAGATTGAATTAGGGGCCCCTCATGTGGCCTCCCACACCTGCCTCCCGGGGAAATATCTTAGCCTTCCTGACCACTGCTTGTTGCACATTTTTGTGATTCCACAGGTCATGACTACCTTGAAGGCAGGAACAGGGTGTTACATATTCTTTATTGTTAGCACCTGGTAGAAGGTCTAACCAAAAAAGAACTGAGCATCAAGATCTCTTTAATACAGATAAAACACATCACAGCATCAATGACTGTCTCTTACATTTAGCTGAGTACCAACAAATCTCCATGTTTGCAGATGACATTAAATTTCTTCAAGAAAATAAATGCAATATAAGGATAAAACTGAAAGGGGACTTTACGGTACTGGGTACATAGGAAGTACACAGTAAATACTTGATAACTAAAAAATATAGATAAGTTTACTTCCGTGTTAAGCACAGTCCTTGGTTCATTGGAGGTGCTTAGCAGACACTGATTTGAACTAATTCATTTGTTGGAGGTTAAGCTGAAAAGCTAAATTGAGATGAAATTGTGGAAAGTTTTCTGCCACAAAATTTTGTAAATCATTCCTTTCCCTGATCAAAACCTCCCCAATATTAACTTGGCAGCAGAAAGGAGAATGAGTGAAATGCATGGAGTTGAGCAGTAGGGGAGGCCAGTTAAGAGGTTAGAAAATAGCCTTGCTGAAAAGTAATGAGGCCTTGGCTTATTGGATGCAGTAGGAATAAAAATGGGAAGCTGGATGCACAAGCACATGCAGAGGCTGGATGAACATGTCTTGGTGATTGATGGGATGGGTGAGTGGGGAACACCTGAGGAAGAAGGATTGAAGGAGTATGCTAAGGTTTTGAACTTGGGTACATGAAACTATGGAACTGCTAATGGCAATAAGATGGGAGTCAGAAGGCAAAGTTTGGTACTGCACAGGTTGGATATAAGTGATGTGGGGGGGAATATCCAAGTGGAGGTATCTAAAGAGGCAGTTAGTAGCTTGGGTCTGGAGCTCAGGAGTGAAGTCAAAATCACCGATAGATTTGTGAGCTATATAAGCACAGCTCCCAGATGTTATGGGTGAGGTTCCAGACAACAACAATGAAGTGACTATCACAATACAGTGAGTCCTTGTGAATTTTTTAGTTTCCCAGGCCATATAAAGGTTAAATTTACCATATACTGCTGTCAAGTGTTAAGGTTGCAATATCATTATATCTAAAAAATTAAATGTGACACAGACATGAAGTGAGCACATGCTGTTGAAAAATGGTACCAAACAGCCTTGTTTGATACAGGATTGCCACCAACCTTCCATTTGGGAAGAAGCAAATGATATCTACAAAGTGCAATAAATGAAATACAATAACATGAAGTATGCCTGTATGCACAGTGTTGAAGCTGAAGGAGTTCACGTGTTCTCCAAAGAAGAGAGGGTAGAAAGAGACCAAGTCTTAAGGCAGACAGGGAGTGCCTATATTCAAGGAGTACAACAAAGAACAGGTCACAGCTATCTGTTAAAAGCCATTATAATTATGCTGGAGTTTTCAGTTTATTTCCTGAATATATCAACCCAGAGTGTTACAAAGAAAAAACAAATAAGATATTCAGTGACTATTTGAAATAATCATATTTACCTCAAACAAGTAACCTAGGATACATTCTGCAGATGTGGTAATGAAACCCCAAGAGAGATATTAGTAAATCTGGAAATGGTCCAGAGAAGAGCAATTAAAATAATCAAAGGGGAGAAGCAACTGATATTTTAGGTAAGACTAAAAGGATAAAGAACCTCTTCAGTCTGAAAAGGTGGCTAGGACACTCAACAACAATAGTAGTAATGGCTAACATTTATTGAGGCACACTCTCTGTGAGATTATTCTAAACACTTTAAATGTTTTGGCTCACTCAGTCTTGACAACAATCTTATCTGGTAAGTACTATTATTTATCTACTTTACAGATGAGAAAACTGAAGCAAAGTGAAGTAACTTGTCTAATCTCCCAGAAGTAATAAAAGAGAAGTCAGGATTCAAACCCGATCTGATTCCAGAGCATATGCCTTTAACACAGTAGTATAAACCAACCAGCAAACAAATCTAAAGATATGAGTCATGTCAACATAATCTTGTTTACTAAGATTCAAAACTGAAAATGCCAAGGCACCACTAAAGGCTTTAAAGGGAATACATTGTTTCATTGTTTGAATGTCTTACACAGCACACATCACTTTTGTTTAAAAAATGTAATTTCAACATAAATATTGAAAATACTAGTAAACCCAGCAGGCAGTGGTCTTCTAGAATTTGTTATCCAGGGAGGTTGTAATAAATATAAATAGCTTTAAGAAAGGTTTAATACCTACCATAGATATCCATCTCTTAATAATACCTGTGATTGTTGGGAACATAATCCCAGGGAGAGTGGAATTTTGAAGTAGGTAAGAAAAGATAGAGTATACTAGAGGGAGAATCTGTGTGGGAAATGAAACATGGATAAGTGGTATATGAAGTTACTCATCTAGTTGAGTGGCATGAAACAAAGTTAACTTGACGACAATGCTGGGAGAGCTGTGCTTTCTCTATTCAATGGGCAATCCTGGGGAAACAAGATGAGTCTTCCTCAACACCTTAGCAGGCAATGCTTTAGAAATCCTTATCCCCAACTTTAATAATATCCACATCACTTATTCATGGTGCATATGGAAACTGGCTGTTTCCTTGGGAGAACTAAAGGCACTTTTGGTGGCATGCAGGAATTCAAATACTCTTTCTCATGAGTTTTGATTTTAGTTCCAACAGCATAGTCACTAGCTGTACCTTGGACCTTTGGGATTAACTCCAACCTAGAGAACCAAGGTACTTACTTTAGTGATACAGCCCTTGGTAACTGTGATTAGGAAGACCTTGGCTTCCTTCAGGTTGGAATCTACAGAGAAGACAATTAAAATCCCACTTCATGAATACAAGTTAACTATTTCTAGAACATGTGTAACTAGCCTAGTTACTTTTGCACTCAGTACATGAGTAAGAGATTCAAAGGAAAAGTTGGGTAAGCATTTTAAGTGGGCAATGGAGAAAATAACATTCAATATCTGGACACAGGTCACCGCCCTGAAAATTAGAATAACATATTAGTGGTGTATACAAATAGCAGATTTTTTTACTAGCTTCCTCCCCACTCAATCTCATTTTCTTCCAAAGAACGGAAAAGGACCTCAGCTCCTTTAAAAATCCTCCTGCCATTTTCTGCTTCAGATAAATTAATGTCAGCAGGGGCAATTTGATAGTGTGTTCAAAAGGTTAATTTCAATGTGACCATTATCAAAGTTAAAATAAAATTTTAAGTTTTTTTTTGGATCAACTATCTTTTCTATCTTGCCACCTCCCTGGGGTGGAGAAGGAAATACTTTCCTGTGAGGTATAGAGAAATTATTTCCTGGTTCTTCCTGATGGTGAGATTTATAAATAGGACTCTATTTGTAAGGAACACATTACACTGTATTTGACATCGAACAAGTACTGTGTCAAATCTTGGCTTAAAGGTGAAGAAATTGGAGAGGAGCCAGAGAAAAGTAATGACCATAATTGAAGGTTTCGAAAATGGGATCGAGGACAAAAACTATATAGGTAAAGTTAAGGAAATCAGATGGCTCTTGGATGCCTTCTTTATTTTCTATTTTTTTTAAATTAGCACTAAGGAAGCTACAGTATATCAGAAAATATTTATCATCAATCAAAGGCTTACCAACATTTATGAGTGCATACAAGTCCACAAGGGTTTTTGGACCCGCTTCAAAATAATGGAAGGATTCTCTGTAGAGATCCTTTTAAACAAGAATACATGCCATCCCCTTTCTCATAATTCATTAATTCATTCAACAAACATTTATTGAACCCCTACCATATGAGAGGCAATGTTCTAGGTAGTCCTCTTGGAACTTACACCCAGTGGGGAAGAGAGACAGTAAACAATAATAAATAGGCAAAACCCATGTAATAAATGGGCAAACTAGAGCGTGATAAAGGTCAGGTTGAGGGAATCAGAAATGGGAAGATTCCAAATTTAAAGGTGGTGGTCAGAATAGGCATCTCCCAGCAAAGTGAGAAGTGAGCAAGCAAATTGATGCAGGTAAAGCAGACTTCTGATAGAGTTGAGGGCAAAGAATGAACCCTGTGAGAGGCTGTTTACACCTCTCCGCGAGTCACTGAGGGGACACTGTAAGAACTGGTACAGAGTTTGTAAAGAGGAAGAATTCTCTTTTGGCCATATTAAATTTGAAGCGCCACAGGATAGAAATAAATGACCAGCAGGTAGTCAGAAACGCAGGCCTGGAGGTAAGGAGAGATATCTCAGATAGAGATGTCGAGATGGAACACAAGTATCTATGATGGCTCTAAAGGTGGGAACGAATAGGTGAGCTAGCCAAAAAAAGAGGGTAGTGACAAGAGATCAAACGGAGCAGCTCACTATTGAATGCCTACATTTTAGGGGACGAAGACAAAGAGAACTAGAGAAAGGAGAGTATATGATATTCTGATCAGAGACACAAAGACAAGCTGGGCCTGCGGTGTCAGCATCCTTTTATTCCTGCCCCTTCCATTTCCTCCTTAATGTAAGTCATCTGTCTTCCCGCCGAGCTCCATCCCTACAGACGTTAATTCAAGACATTTGAAAGGTAAGGAGAAGGAACTTAACGTTTGCTGAGCATCCCTCCCCCCACGCCCCCGCGTGCCACGTGTTTGCTGCTTCACATCCCTGGTTCTTTTCGTCTACACGCCACCGTCTCCTGGCTTTCACACCCTTGCCTTTTTCCACTAGGCCGGTTCTCAGGGGGCACAAGCACAGGAGTGGTCGACAGGAAACAAAGGACACAGCTTGAAAATAAGGTAAAACAAATGAACGAGAACCACCCGCGGAGAGTAGAGACCCAGAGCCGCCGGCCTTTAACCACCAGCCCCACCCCGCCCGGGTCTCTCCGAAGGCCCCGCCCCTCGCCTCGCGGCCCGCGCTCATTTGCTGACGCCCTTTCTCTCCTTCCCCATTGACTCCCGCTTCCGCTTAGCTCCGCCCCTCGCTGAGTCGTGATACGCAGGCGCAGCTTGCCCGCACTGGCCGACCTTGTTCCGTGTCGCTTTCCCTTCTTCCCGGCATTCCTGTTTCCGGTTTCTCATGGCTCCTTGGTTTTTCCACCTTTGAGGCACTTCGCGCCCAGGGGTTCGGTGACGTCATTTCTCTGCGCTGCGCGGACACCCGCGGGTGGAAGAAGGATCTGCTTCGCCGCCCTTCGCTTCTTTTGTTGGGCTGTTGCTCCTGCAGATCATGGCGCCGTCACTGTGGAAGGGACTCGTGGGCATCGGCCTCTTTGCCCTAGCCCACGCTGCCTTTTCCGCTGCGCAGCGTGAGTGCCTGGGGGCGGGACTCCGGGGGCGGTGTGTGGGTGCACCCCGGAGGGAGTGTCAGACCGAGTGTCCCAGGAGCGATCATTTGATACCTTAGAGTTTGGGGTAGCTAAGGGAAGTAGTGCGGGGCTCCCGGGTGGAAGGCTTGGAGTCTGAGTTTTAGGGGAGCGGGGCACCTGAGAATGCGGCAGGGTTGGCAAGGGGGACTGGGAGAGGGCTTGGAGCGGGACCCGCGGGGCTACCAGGTGAGCAGAAAGGTAGTCTGTCCAGAAAGCCAGGACAAGTGATACCAGATCCAGCGTGGCGCTGATCAAACACAGTGTCAGATTGAAGAGCTTGGATGCGCATGGTCCCATGACAACGAGGTGGACAGCCTCCTGGGCACTACTGGAACGTCCAGGCAGAGACTGAGAAGTTAAGTGACCACTTGCCTCAGGGAGGCACTGTGGTATAGGGCGAGGAGCACTGGACTGGGAGTCTGGCGGGCTGATTCTTAACTTTATGGCTAAATCTGTGTGACCTTGGACAAGTCAAATCATGTCCCTTCTCTGAGGCAATATTGAGGTGGATTTTAATTCCTGCCCTTCCTATGTCGCAAAATGATTGGGAAGTTTAATTTTTTAAAGTTTTTTTTAGCATAGAAATGTAATTGTATCGTCACGAGGAAACTGCGGTCCAGCAGAGGTGGTGCGGTACAGGCTTGAGACAATTGGTCTGTTAGACTAGGGGTCAGCAAACTGCCACGTGGGCCAGATGCAACCTCCCTCCTGTTTTTGTGATCAGATCAGAATGCTTTCACATGTTTAAGAGGGGGAGGGGATGGGAGCAAAAGAATACCATTTTTGGATCTATTATAAAATCCAAGTTTTAATGTCTGTGAATGAAGTTTTATTGACACACAGCCACGCCCACGCATCAGTATTGTCTGATTGCTTTCTAAGGGCAGAGTTGAGTAGTTGCAACAGAGAAAGTGTGACCTGCAAAGACTACAACATTTATTATCTGCATCCTTACAGGAAAAGTTTGTTGACCCCTGGCCTAGCCTATAGAGCCCACTGTAAACCCGGGCGGTGTTTTGTTCGTTGCTGTAATCCCATTGCCTAGCACAGTGTTCCCCACAGTAGGGACTCAATAAATTTGTTGAATGAAGGAAATGAATTCAGGGAGAACTTTGTTCCTTTATTGCTAAATTACTTTTCATCTTCAGGAATAAAGTAGAAAATGAAATGTGAATTCAATTTTTTCTATATAAAACCCCTTGTCCTGTTTATTATATAGAATTAAAATGAGCCAATTCTTTTACCCCCCTTTTTACATGTATTATAACTTTTTTTTGACAGAAATTCGGCTTTAATTATTAGATTATTTTATTTTGAAATTTACATAAATATACAGAATAGTTGCAAAGACAATACAGAAAGTTACTATATACCCTTCACTTAGTTCCTCCTATTGGTAACATTTTATGTTACTGTGGTATATTGTCACAAGTAAATCTTAGATCTGTATGTTGCTGTTAACTGAAGTCTAGCTTTTATTTGGATTCTACCAGTTTTTCCATTAACATCTTTTTGTGTGCCTGGAATTACTACAGGCTGTCACACACTAGAGTTAGCCGTGTTTCCCCAGTCTCCTCTGTTCTGTGATAGTTCCTCCAAAGTTCAAAACTTTATTGATAACAGTAGCTAATTTTTATCAAGTGTTTATGCTTGCCATATGCCAGGACTTTTTTAAACTTTTAGTTTTGTATAATCAGTCCTGCCCAAAGCCTAATGATGTCGCTATTAATTATTACCTTTGAAAGATGAAGAAACTGAGACACACACAGCTAGAAAACTTGTACAAAATTACAGAGATGGTAGATGGTGGGGTCTGGATTCATGCCCAGCATTCTAACTCTAGAGCCTATCTGTCACACTGCTTTTAAAAGTGCAATCCAGGGTGATTGTTTGAAATCTGGCTGTGTGTTAAAGGTACAAGGATGCTTGCCTTGAGGGAGTTCAAAGTCTAGTGAAGAAACAGATGAAGCAAGAAATAATCACAAAGTGATAGAGATGCTATGCTAAAAGTATCTTGGTTTTTCAAAGGGCAAGGGGTTAAGAGAAACATTCTAGAGCCTTGCTGCTCCAAGTGTGGTCACATACCCGCATGGTGGAAATCACTTGGGAGCTTGTTAGAAATGCAAAAACTCTGCCCCACCACGGATCTATTGACTACAACTTGTTCGTTTTAATAAGCTTCTCAGGTGATTTGTTTGCACACTAGTTTGAGAAGCACTGCCCTAGCATTAGGAGACTGGAGTACAGTTTCATTTTCTACCATAGGCTTCAGCTGTAAAATTGTACAGTACTAGCACCAGGAGATCACTGGAGCCAGCCCCTTCATATTATAGATGAGGACGATCGCTTCTCGGCCTTTTGGCTAAGATCAAGTGCATATTACAGGTGAGGAAATACCTGGTTAAAGGTAGTGTTCCAGTCACATTTGGCTCTATGCAAAGAGGAAAGCTAGCTGGGAATAGTTAGCCAAAACCCATCTTTGGTGCTGGTTTGATTTTTCTTTTTTATGCCTGCCCTTATAATAAACCCTGTAAGAGAAAAATTCAGAAATGTCTCTAAACATATGCTCTTTAAAAGCACTTAACAATAATTTGGGTTTTTCAGTCTACAATACATTATTAAATAGGAGTTGGGCACAATTCTCTAGAATTAAGATTTTGTGTTTCCAGTGAGAAGAGAATGCTTTGTGGAATTCTCACTGCTGGGGAACCTCTATATAAGGTTCCTTTGGGGCTAATGGTGTGTCAGATTTGACAGCAGACATGCACAACTTTGCCATAGCGAACTTGGTTATGGTAGAGGGCCTATCATATATCCCATTTAATCTCACATTATACCCATTTAATCTCACATTGTACCCATTTAACTTTTGCAGAATCTTAGAGATAGATGCCATATATATTTTTTAATTACAAGACTTAACCCCTCTCCGATGCCTGCATTTTAACACTCTGAAATTGAGGTACATGTTATAATCCACGAGGATGTCTTATGTTGAACGAGATACAGTCAGTTACAGCTGGTATCCAGGCTTATCAGCTTCCAAATCCTGATCCTGTTCCCTCATACCTTGCTGCCTCCTGAGGCTAAGGCAGCAGCACGTTATCCTTAAATCACAGATGCAGAAATCAGTGTCCTGGAATCTCCTATTCCACCGTTGTCCAAGCATATTCTCTCAGGAAAAATACTTCTAGACCAATATTACTTTGTCCAGACTATGTGATGGTGGTGCTATTTCAGAGGTGAGATTTTCTGGAGACATTAATTTTTAAATTTAAATTAAACTGTCTTTGACCAGTTAGTTTAAGAAATGGGTTAGTTTCAGAGGATTCCAGTTTTCCTGTAATAGTGAAAAGTATTATGTTTAGGTATATCTTTCTCATACTTGCTTACCTTTCACTCTTATTTTGTCTTATAAGGTGATAAAACAGGTCAGATGAGAAAAGAATAGTCCAAGATGAGACCGACTGCCTAAGAAGATAGAGGTTTTTGAGGAATCCGGGATTAGCATTACTTTATGTAGTATATAAATCAGCTGCTGCTTTGGTAGATTGATTTGCTTGCATTTTAAGAAAGAAAAATGGGCTACAATTTCCTTAATGGTATGCTTCTGGTTTATAGATCGTTCTTATATGCGATTAACAGAAAAGGAAGATGAATCACTGCCAATAGATGTAAGTTGGTCATTTATATTCCATTAAAATGTATGTGAAAAATTAGTCACATAACTTATAATAAATTCTTTTACTGGTTTTTATTCTCTTAAAATTTTCCATACATGAAATAACATCTGTGCTCTGATTTGCTTGTTTTTGTCACTCATTATAAAACCCAACGATTTGGAAGCAAAAAATTTCCCTGATATCTAGAACTGTAGCTTTAATATAGTTTAAGTAGTCTTTTTAGATGTTGTTGCTCTGTCCATTGTGTGAGAGATGGACTTTAAAAATTGATCATTTGACTTTATTTTTTAGAAAAGTTCCTTTTTATATGAATTTCAAAAACAAACAAAACTAACAACATCATTTAGGAACATATACATATTAGTAAAACTAAAGAAAAACAAGGAAGTGTATTTTAAAAATGATTTTGATCATTATTGGTTTTTAAAATAAAAATGTAGTAAGTTCTTTGTAACAGATTCAAACGTAAGTGGAAAAAGTAAAACTCCATTGAATAAAAAATGTGACTGCTCTGCTCAGCAATTCTCCTATTCCCAAGGGTTTGGAGTATTGATAGTTCTCTTCCAATGCTTAAACAGCATTGTCTTACTTTATGCATGTATGGTTTTACCTAATCCAAAGAGAATTTTGTCTTTAAGAAAGTCATTATGCATCAAAAAAGATAAACACATGCAATTTGCAGCAACATGGATGGAGCTGGAAGGGATCACGCTCAGCAAAATAATCCAGAAGGAAAAAGAAAAATACCGGATGGTCTCACTCATAGCAGGAATCTAGAAAGCCTAAATAAGGGACCAGAAAAAGAGTAACTATAAGAAAGAAAAAATCAAAATCAACAACTATGAACCAGAGACACACTATGAGGGGGGGCAGGGAAAGGAGGGTTTGGGATCAAAATAAGGGGGTTGCAATTGTATGGGGAATATAAAAATAAAATGTAAAAAAAAGAGTCATTATGCATATGTGTATAGTTTTAGAATTAACTTTTTCTCATTAACAATTATGTTCAACATGTCTTCATGACAACTCATAGATTTATTTTTTTAAAGATTTATTTATGCATGCAAGAACTGGGGTACAGGCCAGAGGTGTGGGGGGTAAGAGGATTCACCAGAGACAGAGTGGGGAGCAGAACAGGTAGATTGACTGAAATACACTGCTGAGGGGAGCTGCGGGGGAGACAGGAGAGGTCTGCTGCGCCATGTGGGTCAGCTCCCTGGCCCGGGATTGAACTCTTGTTGTAGTGGCTGTGGATAGCTTCATGGTGCTAACACTTAACCCCTTGCACCACCAGAGAGGCCCCAACTCATAGATTTATGACCTTCTTAACAGTACCCATGATTGCACTGTATGAAGCAGGTCATCTTGGTACACCGATGAAGGGAATGTAAAGTGGTGTGTAGTATGTGACATTAGGCTTTAATTTAGGAAGTTAGAATAATAGCTTGTGGTTAATCTTGACTTAGTTGTCAATAATTAAGGCTATGGTAGGCGTGACTATTAACTCTTCTCCCATCACCTTTGCTTTGTGGTAGGTACACACACATATCTATTCAGTATACACACTCATTTATATCTATTTAAAATAACTTTGGCTACAAATTGGAAAATTTGAAAAATACAGAGAATAACAATCAAGAAAATAAAACATGCTTGCAATCCCATGTTGACTAATATCAAACATTGCAAGTTTTGCTTGCACTACCTCTTTCAAAAGCAGTTTACTATTGCCTGGTAAAGCTGAATGTGTGTATACCCTACACCAGGGATTCTACTCCTGTGTGCCAGGAGATATATGCAAGGATATCCATATTGATATCATGAAAGTAACACAGGAAAGAGCTGGAATGGATAAATTGGTATTTTCTTATAATAAAATACAAAATTCAATGAAATGCATTGAAAATGCAATGAAAATGAATGGGCTAGAGCTATATACTATATCAGGGATGAACCTGACAAAAAAAAGTTCAAAATGGGTGGAAATAAGCAAATATATACTTATCTGGTAAAATTATAAAAAAAAAGCAAGGAAGTGATTAATACATGATTCGGAACAATAATTTTGGGTGGAAGGTGAAGGATATACTTGGAGAGGGACACATGGGACTTGAAACTGGGGGGCGGGTAAGAGTATCCTTTTTATATTCTATATTTATGATATCTATGATATAAATGATATTAACTCTGATATTTATTTAACAGGAACACATTAACAGTAACACTTATTTAAAATCTTAGTTGCTTTTAGAAGCAGGTAATAGTTGATAATTGAATTCTGAATGGCTCAGTACCTATTTTTGCTATTTGAGCAAAATCCAGGAGTATTTTTGTAGCTGATTCATAGAACTTATAGATTTTACTGTGCCTGAGTCCAAGTCATTTAAAGTGTGAATTGACTCCTTAGTAGGATCTGAGAGAGATTCCGGTTAGAGGATAAAAAGAGATGGAGAGAGAATTGCAAATTTTAACACTATTTGTATGCTATTTAGTAATCTCATTCTTTATATTTACTCACAGATACTTATTCAGACACTTCTGGCCTTTGTAGTTACCTGTTATGGTATAGTTCTTCATATTGCAGGGGAGTTTAAAGACATGGATGCCACTTCAGAACTAGAAAATAAGTAAGTCTTGCCCTTTTCATAGGTATTGAATGTCATAGGTGTTTTGATTCATTTGCATATGTTTTGTGGTACATAAAAGTTTGTGTTTACATTTTGATTGTACAGTTTGTATGAGCAAAGAGGTAAAAATACTGGAGCACAGTTTGATGATAGGAAAAGTGAAAGATGAATGACAGTTTATTGACACTACAATAAGATGTTATATTATGGTCGTTTAAAGTTATTTGTTGGTTGAATGAATGGATGACTAGAAATAGATATATCAGAAGATGCTCCCTTAGGAATGTTTCCTCCCCCCCAGTCATTCTCTTTTCTCTTTCTGCCTTCTGTTTTCCTCCTTTTAGCCACTTGTCCCAGCTTAGTCTTTGGAAGATTATGGGGTTTTCTGTTCTCCCTATCACTTAAACCTTGTCTGTGACATAACTTCTGCTTTCAGGCCCTTTTCTACTCCTGTATTAAAGTATATTTTGTTGCTCTGCTTTCTTTTTTCTCCTATATTCCTTCCCAGCTATGTTCATGAGCTTTGCTTGCTTTTCTTTTCCTTCTACCTTTCCTTAAATCATTCTTGACTTTGTTGAATCCCATCTCTGGACTGTACTCACTTTCTTGATTTTAGAAATGATATAATATTCCATTAAAAGGATTCACAATAAACATGTATTAGAGAAAATCACCTCCTTATTACTTTGACTATTTACATTTTAAATAGTCACATGTCCGGCTTCTTGCTTTGTGTGAGGGCATACTTAGATTTTTAATTGGGCTGCCACTGAGATTTGAGTTTTTATCAAAGGAAGAGTAGTTTTTTCCCCCCCCCCAGGAAAATAATATTTAAAAACAAACCAACACTAAAAGCTTTACACTTAGGTGTGAACTTCTTTGTCTATATATATCTCACTGGAAAAAAGAAAGGATACTCCACTATCACCACCCACTACTGTTTTTACAAAGAGTCTACCAAAAATCACAGGCTGAGGGCCAGGAAAGAAAGAAGTAAAATTGAATGGCATTAAGTAGGTGGTAGCAAAATATATGAGTTTAGTAGGTGGTAAGAAAATATATGAGTTTGGGCAACAACAGGTAGAGAAGGGCCAAAAGGAATTCCTTGTACTTGAAAGATTCTTGGAAAATACATTTGTGGAAAGAGTGTATGGCTTGAAGAACGAGGGCCAAGTGAGAATAATCAAAAGGTACAATCTATGTTCTGCTTTTTAAAAAGACTATTTGGCCTGGACTAGTGTCATATTCATTGAGACAATTAAGCCAAGCTTTTATTTATGTTGTTATTCATAGGTGTACTGGAAGGAAGGGCTGCATACCAAAAGTTAGACCCTATGTTGTTTTGTCCTAGTACAGAAAAAAGAAACAATTTTATCACCATTTATAGTCTGGTTTTATGAATTCAAACAGCTAAAGGTAATATAACCCATAGCAAATTCATAATTTATTGGAAGACTGTTTTCAAATTGGCTTATAGAAATGCCTACATTTGATGCTTTTTTTTCTTTTAAGGACATTTGACACATTAAGGAATCACCCATCATTTTATGTATTTAATCATCGTGGTCGAGTACTGTTCCGGCCTTCGGATACAACAAATTCTTCAAACCAAGATGCATTGTCCTCTAACTCATCATTGAAGTTAAGAAAACTTGAATCACCGCGCCGTTAAGATTTTTACAAATTATAACAATAGGACAGGACACAGAGCCGGAATATTGGAGTTTGGGGTATAAAACACTCCCCCCATCAGTATTTATATTGAAATTTCAGACCTAATTTTAAAAAGTCCATGGCCCCCTGTTTGTACACTGTTAATCAAATCGTGAATGCAATGTAAGTTATCTGTGAAATGAGTCTTGATTTTTCATAGAGGGAAATCTTTTCATTTAAAACAAAGTCACATGTTTTGTAAAAGTCACTATTTTAAACACATTTATTTGAGAAATGTTGATGGTTTTTGCAATTATTTATTTTCTTTGATTTCTTTTGCACTTCGGTTTTTAGGATCCTTTTGGAAATAGTGTGACTACTGCATTTTGCAGCATGAATGACAGTAAAACGGTCTTCAGTTTTTAACAAGTGGACTTCTCTAAAGAGACCGAAAGGGCGACTCATCTGTTTTTCTTATGCCCCCTAAAAAGTGGCTCTGCTTCAGCAGATACTTGCCAGTTTTTAATTTATCCCTGCCCCTGCCCTTACCCCGTTCCCATGTCCCTTCTAACATCAGTTGTGTTGTTTCATCACTTCTTTGGGGTTCTGTGTGCAGTGAGCAATTTTTGTGTCACAGATTCCTTGTCATAACAAATACTTTAACAAACTTAACTTGTAAAGCGACTTGTGTTCCCTTCATTTATCTGTAAAAATGTTCCTTAATTGATTATATAAGAATAGTTGAAGATAGACCAAAAAGACCATGATTTAATTATCCTGCTTATATAGAAGAATAGTAATCGCTGAGAAAAAACCGATTACTTGTCATTAGTCAGTTTAACTTATTCAAAGTCTCTTGTTTTATTGCATACTAAACTAGTGAATTAGTAAAAATAAAGGACACTTGTCATTAAAGTTCAACTTCAAAGGAATTGGGCCAAATATGTTTTAAATATTTGGAACTAATATCTTTAATGTTAAAAGAATGAAGGTCATTTAAAACATTGTTTTGTAGCTTTGGATTTGAATCAGGCTTAGAATTTTCCATCATCATTGTACAATGTTGATGGTGAGAATGAGGATACAGAGTAGAAATTGTTTAGAAATAATCATTTTAGTTTTAGGGGAATTTGGCTAGCTCTTTGATGTGCAGGGAAGTTTTAACATTTCTTGGGAGAGAACATTCTGTTGAATTGTATAGGTATGAAAACATTGCTTTTTTTCAGACTGTATAGGTGTAAAGGAAATAACTATGCAGATTTGAAAAGGAAATGTGCTTTAGGCAAGAGTTGTAAGAAGCCCTTTCACTTGATGGCTTTTTCCCACTAGAATTGAGCCTTAGCTCTCCTATTCTGCTGGGGAGCACAGCCCCAAAGCACAGGGCTTTTACTTGCCGTCAGTTTTGTTCTGCCCACCAGTCTGTCTGTGGAATGCTGACTCTGCTCTCCAAGGAGAGCACAGTGAGAAATCTGCTGAGAACCTAGACTGACTTAGAAATGAGTTAAAAATGTGAAGTTGGGGGTTAAAGTGGCAATAATGGAATCCAAATAGTGTGTGAGAAACAAGCTCTTTATATCAGGCTTTGATCAAGACCCTCTTATTTTCTACTCTTTGGGGGCTGTCTTCCTTTCCCAGTAAGTTTTGATAAAACTTTATTGAGATAGTTGGCATACTTTACAATTCACCCATTTAAAGGGTATGGTCCAATGGTTTTGTAATCTATTCAGAGTGGTGCCGCCGTGACCACAGTTCACTGGAGAACATGGCCATCACCCTCAAAATAAACTTTGTGCGCTTTAGCAGTCACCTCCCATGTCCCCGCACCGCCTCCCAGCTCTGGGCACCCACTAATCTATGTGTCTATAGATTTGCCTATTCTGGTCATTTCATGTTAGCAGATTTGTACAATATCTTTGGTAGCAAATATGGTTTTTCTTCTCTGTGGAGTGAGAATTTCTCCTCTTGAGAACTGTGATTGCTGTGAAAGGGAGTGGTAGGTAAGATCCAAAGGTGTAAGGAAGGATGGTTAGGCCAATCTTAAAAGCTGACTTTTTCCCTCATAATCAGGCATTCATGATATATTACTACTTATAATGTTTTGGCCAGTCTTGAGAATGGATATTGAAATCTTTTGCCTGCCCAGTCAGGAAAATCCTGCTAAAATGATGCCAAATAATTTGGCAAATAATTGATACAGCACTTTCCAGGCTGGCAGCTTATATATCTCGGGCCAGGTGAGCTTTCCAAATTTCTTTTTTTCCCCCCAAATATCTTTTTAAATTTCCTCCAGTAAATTTCTGCTGTCTTTTTCAAGTATGTATCATAGGACTAAAGATGATTTGGGTGCATTGTTAACAGTGCTAAATGGATTAAAGAGAGAATTTTATTTATAATGCTATGAGACAGTCCATGGTTGCCGAGGGTGGTCCAAAAATGTGATGTGACTAGTTAAGCCTGCAGTTAACCATGACTTCAGTCACATTCAGAAGTGTGTACTATGGAAGGTGCTCTAGAATATAGGAAGAATCACTTTTTAATTAACCAGGGAACCAGCCAAACGCTATGGGCTAATGACCCAGCTGTAGGAAATGCAGATCGGTGAATTGGTGACTGTGATGTTTTGTAACTCCCTAATGATTGTTTCCTAAGTATTGTGGCTTATTTTTGAGTGGCATGACAGCATCTTCCTGGTTGTATGTGGCCTGTTTCCATGATGTATTGAGTAGTGTTGTTTGTTGTGAGCATCGATGCCTGTAACACCAAGCTAAACACATTTTTTTGGATATGTTTCCTTCTTTAAATGACCTTGCCCTGTCCAATAAATAAATGATTGTCTCACCCTGTTTTTGGTAGTGGTTTTTTTTTTTTTTACTTTTAATCATATTTTCTTCTGCTTCTCTGCCCCCAGAAAAATGTAACAGCTAATTTTATGACTATGATGCTGTTCTACAGTAGATGCTTTAACTTTTATCATACAAGTAAAGTCTTATTGCACTTCTATGTTTTTTAGAGTTGAAATAGAATGTGTTAATTTCATTTATATATAATTATCAAATGCCCTTTGGGGTTTAAGAATTTTGGTCCTCCGGCAGCGGTGTCTAATTAGTCCATCGTAAGTTTGTTATATGGCCAAATTGCTGTTACCAAATGTCATGTATTTAATAGCATTAGGGGACAGATGTTTAGTAAAAATCAAAGGGTTTTAGTTTGTAAACTTGGCATTTCAGAATTGTGGGAAAATAGTTCTACCAGTATTCAAACCTACCTAGGGATATCATAAACTAACGTATCAGTAAAGTATTCTTGAAAAAGGAAAAAAAAAGGTGATATATGCACATGGCAAAAAAAAAAAAAAGATGGTACAGAAAGGAGTGATGTTAAAATTTGCCCCCTTCCCTCCCTAATGCCCCCCACTCCACAGGTAATCAGGTTAAAGTGTCTTGCATAGTCTTTCAGGGAAAAAATTAGCTAGCAAATACGTAGTTAAAAAATTTTTCACATTAATGAAATCAAACTATACATTCTCTGTACCTTGCTTTTTTGCTGTGTCTTAAATCCTTACATATCCATATATACAGAAGTATCTCATTCTTTTTCATGACTGTGTGGTATTCCATTGTATGAATGTGTTATAAATGTTTCAACATTGATGGGCTTTCGGATTATTTCCAACATTTTCTTATTGCTGAACCATATTGCAGCAAACTTATTTGTACATATCAAGAGATTGCACTACAGGGTTAATTCTTAGCAATAGAATTGCTGGTTCAAAGAATATTTTTCATTTTCAGTTCAGTCACTATTGCCAAATTATTCTCCAGAATTCTTTGCCCAGTTACACTGCATATAATGTATAATAAGAATGATTATCAGGCCCATACCAATACTGAGTACTAAACTTAAAATTTTGATAATCTGAAAGTGAAAAAAAAATGGTATCTTGCATCTTAATGAAATGATAATGCTTTTTAATGATAGATTGAATACATTTTTATGTTATTGGTTACTTATATTTCGTTTTCTGTGAACTTTGTGGTCATTTTCTGTTTTGTATTATATGATTTGTTTTTAATTGATTTGTATGCACTCTGTAAGCTAAGAAAATTGGTCCATTGTCATTTGTTTAATAATATTTTCCTGAGATTTATTTATGTGGCTAAATTTATCAGTCTTTATGACTTCTGGGCTTTGTGCCTTGCTTAGAAAGGCCCTTTTGACATTTAAGAATAAATTTAATCTATTTTTCTAGCACTTTAAAGTTTTTTTTAACCTTTAAATCTTTGATTCATTTGGAATTTATTTGAGTGGAAGATGTGAAGTAAGGATTAACAGGTTTTTTTTTTCCCTGAATAGCTATCAGGTTATCTCAACCCCATTTACTAAGTTTTTTTTCACACTGATTTGAAAAGACATCTCTTTCATACATTGAATTTCCATACATATTTTGATCTGTTTCTTTTGTAAAAATTGCCGTCTTCATTATTTTAAGTTGTTACACATATTTCATTCTTTTTCAAGATTTTTCCTAGTTATATGCTTATTTTTCCAAGGTGAACTTCACCATTTTTTCCAATTCTAAAATCTTACTGATATTTTCCCTCAAATTTAATTTGGAAAATTTCAAGCTTGCAGAAAATGTGAAGGAATAGTATGATGAGCCCCATATACCTTTCATTTAGACTTGCCATCTAATATTTTGCCACTTTTGCTTTTCTCTCAAATGTGTTTTTTCTCCTGCTGAATCTTTTGCTGGCAGTTACAGACTTTATCATCACACTTTATGTCATTATGACATTCCTATAATATAATAGCCTTCTCTAAAATGAGGCCATTGTCCCATTTTACTGTAACACCATTCTCACGCTTAAAATGATTTGCCATTCACTATTATTTCTTATTCAAATTTCCCCATCTTGCCCCAAAATGACTTTATTTAGCAATATGTACTAGAGGTTCCTCCATATCTCTCTCTGACTTGATAATTCATTTTTAAAATCTCTGAAAGATAGCTCATTGTATGGATGTTCCACAGTTTATCCACCACCTATCAAAGGACATCCTGATTTGTTTTTAGTTTTTGATGATTCTGAATAAAACTATTTTAAACATTTGCATGCAGGTTATTATGTGGACATAATTTTTCAAACTAGCTGGGTAAGTACCAAGGAACATGATTACTGGAGTATATGGTAAGATTATATTCAGCTTTATAAGAAATTGTCAAGTTGTCTTCCAAAATGGCTATACCATTTTGCATCCCATCAGCAATGAGTGAGTTCCTTGCATTCTTGCCAGCAAATTGGTATTTAAATTTTATTTAAGTTGATATTTAAATACCAATTGGTTTTACATTTTAACTATTATAATAGGTGTGTAGTGATATCCCCTGTTTTAATGTGCAGTTCCCTAATGACAAATGATGTTAAACATTTTTCACATGATTTCCCATCTGTATTTGTCATTGATAAAGTAGCTGTTCAGATGTTTATTATTGTTAAGTTTTAAGAGTTCCTTGTATATTTTGAATACAAATGCTTTACAGATGTGTGTTTTGCAAATATTTTCTCCTAGTCTGTAATTTGTCATTTAATTCTCATTATATCAGAGTTTTTTTTTTTTTTCAGTAAAGTCTAACTTAATTTTCTTTTTCATGGATCAT
The DNA here is from genome assembly GCF_014898055.3 of Talpa occidentalis. Classification (NCBI taxonomy): domain Eukaryota; kingdom Metazoa; phylum Chordata; class Mammalia; order Eulipotyphla; family Talpidae; genus Talpa; species Talpa occidentalis. The sequence continues at coordinate 10,918,885 of NW_023601543.1, forward strand.
GATTTTGGTACTGAATTTACAAGCCCAAGGTCATCTAGGTATTCTCCCTATGTTTTCTTATAGAAGTTTAGGTGTTTTTCATTTTACATTTATGTCTATGATCCATTTTGAGTTAATTTTTTTGAAAGATGTAAGATCTGTGTGTAGGTTCACTTTTCCCCCCGTATGTATATCCAGTTGTTCCAATACCAATTGTTGAACAGGCTATGCTCTCTCCATTGAATTGTCTTTGCTCCTTTGTCCAAAATCACTATATATGGTATGGGTCTATTTTTGAACTGTCTACTCTGTTCCACTGATCTACGTGCCCATTCATTTGCCAGTACCACATCTTGAGAGTTAGTGTAGCTTTATGCTAAATCTAGAGATTGGGTGGCGTGAGTTCTCCATCTTTGTTCTTGTTTTTCAGTATTGCATTGTTTATTCAGGGTCTTCCATCTCTATAAACTATAGAATCATTTTGTTGCTATTTATAAAAATAACCTGCTGGGATTGCTTGATTAGGATTGCTTTGAATCTATAGATCACAGTGGGAAGAACTGACCTCTTAATATTGAATCTTCCATCTGCAAACATGGAATATCTCTCCATTTATATAGTTCTTGTACTTTTCTACATGAAAATCCTGCATGTATTTTTTTTTATTTCAGTATTTTGGTGCTATTGTAAGTGGCTTTGTTTTTTAAATTTCAAATTCTATTTGTTACTGTTGGTATTTAAAAAAGCAATTAACCTTTGTATATTAACTTTGTATTCTACTGCTTGTTATTTTTTCAAATTCAGGAATGGATCTTAAATTTTGTCAAATACATTTTTGGTATTGAGATAATTGTGTTTTTTTATCTTTTACCTATTACAATAGTGAATTATAAGAATAGATTTTCAAATGTTGACTTGTATTTGTACTCATTGGGCAAAGCAATTATTCTTTAAAAACAATAGCTTGCTAGGATTTTTGGTTTTTTACAATTATCTTTAATGTCAACCCTGCTTTTATAGTAATTTCTTTAAAAGGCAAAAGATTTATACTATCAGAAGAGAAACCAGAGTATTATAGAAATTTCTGTAAACCACAGGTTGACTAGCAAGACTAGAATTCTGCTAAACGTTGGGTTTATTTTTTCCATTATTATTAAAGTACTGACCTCTTTCTCTCCTGAATTTATATGCCTTTCTTTTTACAGTCAACCATTTTATAAGGTAATTTTTGGTCCATTGGAGCATCTACGTTAAGATGAAGTTTAATAAAAGGTATGTGTGTAAACTTACTATCAAACTTAACAATGAGAGTATTATCATTACTATTGTGTACACCTTTTCTGTTATGCTTAGCATTTTGTGTGTCCTCTTTAAAAAATCTTTTATTTTTTTGTTTTGAAGTCTTAAAGTCTTCTATAATTTCTTCTAAGGTCTTCATTTTTTTCCTTTCATATTTAAGTACTTAATCTGAAGTTTTTGGTATGTGGTATAAGGAAGAGATCCATTTGCATTATTTTTCATATAGATTGCTAATTGCTCATCTCTATGTATTGTCAAAAAAAAAAAAAACACAGAAAGAAAGAGTTCTTCCCTCAGTAATCTGCAACGACACCTCTGAAATGTATTACATTCCTTTATATACATAAGACTATTTCTGGGATCTGTTATTTCTATATCACTGTTGAGTTTATGTACCACTGCATTGTATCATACTCTGTATTTATTACTAAAGGTTAATAATAAGTCTTGAGAGAGTAGGTAGTTTCCCCCTAATTTGGTTTTTTTTTTAAAGATTTATTTTTATTTATACAAGAACCAGGGTACAGGCCAGATGCGTGGGAGGGTGAGAAGATTCACCAGAGACAAAGCAGGGAACAGAACAGGCAGACTGATGAAATACACTGCTGAGGGGAGCAGCGGGTGAGACAGGAGAGGTCTGCTCACCATGTGGGTTGCTCCAAGGCTGGCGGGGATCAAACCGGCACTGCAGAGGCTGCGGATAGCTTCACAGTGCTGCACTCAACTGCCTACGCCACCAGGGAGGCCCCTAATTTGTTTTTTTTTTTTTTAATTTATTTATTTATGCATACAAGAGCTGGGGTACAGGCCAGAGATGTGGGAGGTGAGAGGACCCACCAGAAACAGAGTGGGTACAGAACAGGCAGACTGACTGAAACACACTGCTGAGGAGAGCAGTGGACGAGACAGGAGAGGTCTGCCTTGCCATGTGGGTTGCTCCCTGGCCAGCAGGGAATCGGACTTGTGCTGCAGAGGCTGCGAATTGTTTCATAGTGCGATGTTTAACCCCTTGTGCCACCAGGGAGGCCCAGATCCCCCTAATTTGTTCTTCATATTAGTCTTGGACTAGTCTTGGGCATTTCCTTTTCCATGTAAATTTTGTATTTTTATAAATTTATATTTTATAAATTTACTTGTCAAGTTCCATGAGAAACACCATTGGGATTCTGATTATAATTGTACTGGAGGGTAGTGACAGTAGTCTTAACTATCTATGGTGTAGCACTTCAAGTCTCTGATGTCTTTCAATAAAATAGTATAATTTTCTGCATACTGATTTTACAGGTTTAATTATGTTCATTCCACATATACACATGCATACACTATACATACATATACATGCACTATATTCCATAAATATTCTGAATATATAGTCCATGTGTTAAATATGTATACCTATATATCTATATATATACTTATTCCTTATAGAATTTTGCTAATGTTAACAGCTATTCCTAACTTTCCTAAATTTCTTATTGCTGTTATATTGAAATATAATTAATTTTTATGTGTTGAGTTTATATTTAGCCTCTTTGTTAAATTCTTTTCTATAGACTACTTTAACTTTTTGGTTTAACCAAATAACTCATTTATCTTTTATTTTAGGGTACAATTTAGGGATTCTTACAGTGTCATGGTCAGCAGGAGTGGTAATAGTCAACATTCTTGTCTTGTTTTATTTTTGTAGAAGAATTGGGGTGTAGGCCAGAGGGAGGGGTGTGTGTGTGTGAGAGAGAAAGATTTCACCAAAGACAGAGTAGGGAGCTGAACAGGAATATTTTCTGAAACACACTGCTAAGGGGAGCAGCCAGCGACAAAGAGAGGTCTGCCACGCCATGTGTGGGTTAGCTCCCTGGCCAGGTATGAAACTCAGGCTGTAGGGGTGATAGGGCTGAGATTTAACCCCTAGGCCACCAGGGAGTCCCTCTTATGTTGTTCTTGATGTAACAAAGAATGCTTCTAATTTTTCACCACTAGGAATGATGTGCGCTGAAGATTTCTGGTAGATTCACTTTTTAAATTTGTCTTCATGAATTTTTTTTTTATTTTATTGCTTGTGTTTTCTGTATTGCCTAGGAAGACTATGACTCTTCTCTTCCATTTGTGAATACTATGTGCTGACTGTTGATTTATTGCCTCTCAGTTCCAAATTCACCTGTTTGTCTTGATCTGTGAAAAATTGTTCTGGTTCCTTTTGTCTGTGTACGGAGGGGATCCCGCGCACACATGTGTCCGTGTGTGGGGGGTAGGGGGCAATTCTAGAAATGTGTCTGCGGAGGGCGCTAGAGCGCACGAAAGGGGCAAGTCTGGCCTCCTGGTGCTGGGTTGCGGCCACGGCGGGCTCCTGCGGCATGCCAGGCTGCCCCGCGCAGGCTCCACGCCCGGCCGGCTTGTCCAGTGCTCCGCGGCCTGCTGCAGGCCAGGGAGGCTGCGGCTTCCCGGAGCCCCTCCCAGGAGCACATCCCAGCTCTGCAGAGACACCTCCCCGTGCGCATCGCTCCGCTCCCTAGAGGGCGCGTTTCCAGCGAGTCCCAGAGAGCTCTGTTCTAGCTCATTCCACCGGCGAGGCACAACTCCACTACCATTTTGTGAGTTGCTCCCGGGCTGTCTCAAGCAGGTGAGTTCAGCACCCTGGGGAGGGGTTCTATTCCCTGGCGCCGTGTCTCTGCCCCAGAGGGGTCTCTCCCTGGGGTGCACCCGTCTAGTGTGGGGTGCGCTTGCTCAGGGCTGGCCTCACCCAGGGGAGGCATTTTCCTGGGGCCGCTCACCCCAGCCATGTTGGGGAGGGGCTGCCCTGGCCCTCGACCTCAGCTCAGTCCTGCGGGGGACTCTCCGGGGGTCATTGTCAGCATGGCTGAGGGGGCCTTTTCCTTGAGGGCTTTAAAAAAAAAGATTTATTTATTTATGCAGACAAGAGCTGGGGTGCAGGCCAGAGATGGGGGGGGTGAGAGGATCCACCAGAGAGAGAGTGGGGAACAGAACAGGCGGATCTACTGAAATACTCTGCTGAGGGGAGCAGTGGGCGAGTCAGGAGAGGACTGCTGCGCCATGTAGGTTGCTCCCTGGCCGGTGGGGGATGGATCTCGTGTTGCAGAGGCTGCGGATTGCTTCATAGTGCGGTGCCTAACCCCTTGCGCCACCAGGGAGGCCCCCTTGAGGGCTTTTTCTCCGTCCTGGGGCACTTAGCATGGGATGGTCTCTCCCCGGCCTGGGGTGCTCTTCCTCAGCTGCTCCCTCTAAACCGCCTATCAGACTCTTTCTTGGGGGTGGTGGGGCCATGGGTGAGGGGGAGCTGTATGCTTTCTCAGGCATGCGGCCCTGCGGTTTGGGCTCTTTCTCGGTGCCCCCTCAGACACCTGGGGTGGCGGAGACTCCTGCTTCCCAGGTCAATCTCTGCCCAGGGGGGCTGTGTCCTGAGAGCTCTCTCTGAGGCCTGGATGGGCACTTGATCTCCCTTAGGTCGGGGTGCCTTCTCTTCCTCGGGCCCTCTACCCAGGCCGTGGCCGGGGACTGTGCTCTGGGCTCTGTCTCTGCCTTAGGGGTGGCTTCTCCTGGGCCCGAGGATCTCCGCCTTGGGGGAACGTCTCACACGGGCAGTTTGGGGCATTTGGGGGTAAACAGGGAAGGGGGTCTGCTACTCGGATGTTCTGTGTCAGCTCTGGGGTGCGGCACTTTTCTTTCATGTTTTCCCTTTTGGTTATATGCCTTTACTCTCTTAGAAAACAGAACCTGCTTGGGGAAGAATAATTTCATAACGAAATCCACACCAGAAAAGTAACATACCTTTACTTCTAGCTGGTGTTTTAAGTGCAATATATATGCCTTGTGCCCCCAACTGAGACCGCAGTACCCATCGTAGGGCCTGCTTTGTTTTGTGTCATGAGTGTTTTCTGTAGTTGGTGAATGTTATTCTAAAACATGTGGGTTTTTTTTTAAAGATTTATTTATTTATGCATACAAGAGCTGGGGTGCAGGCCAGAGATGTGGGGGGTGAGAGGATTCACTGGAGACAAAGTGGGGAACAGAACAGGCAGACTGACTGAAACACACTGCTGAGGGGAGTGAGTGAGTGATGTGAGTCATGTGATGACTGCTATGACATGTGGGTTTCTCTCTGGCGGCTGGGGATTGAACTTGTGCTGCAGAGACTAGGGATTGCTTCATAGTGCATTGCTTAACTCCTTGCACCACCAGGGAGGCCCTGGAATGTATAATTTTTAAACTGATTTATAGTTCTACATATATTCTGGATTCCACCGATTGTTTGGCTATGTAGCAAACTATGTATGCATATACAGGTACATATGCATATTTATACATTGCATGACTATAATATTTGTCTAAATATTTATCAAATTTTACATAATCATATACTTTTAATTATCTTCAACAGATCAGTTTTTGAATTTCACTTTTAAAAAAAAAAAAGATTTATTTATGCATACAAGAACTAGGTGCAGGCCAGAGGTGCGGTGGGTTAGAGGATTCACCAGAGACAAGAATGAGGAGCAGAACAGGCAGATCCACTGAAACACACTGCTGAGGGCAGCAGTGGCTAAGACAGGAGAAGTCATGTGGGTCATGCGGGTCATGCCCCATGTGGGTCACCTCCCTGGCCCAGGATTGAATTTGTGCTGGAGTGGCTGCAGATAGCTTCATAGTGCCGACATTTGACCCTTGCGTCACCAGGGAGGCCCCTACTCTATTAATAATGATGAATAGAAGTTTTAAATTTCACTATTTATAATTAAACAATATATTACTTTTGGTTAGTGCCTTATTTACCCTTGTAAAAGTTTTTTTTTTTTTTGCTTACCCTCTAACTTTGAAGATAAAATCATAAGTTTTCTACTAGATTGCCCTGTCAACTTTTGTAGCATGAGATGAGGTAAGAGTTAATAAGGTCCTCTGTATGTATCAAAATAATTTATTTCAAACACTGCCCTTCACACAGTGTTTTGCTGGCGTCCTTATATCATAGCATTTAGTTGTTTTGTATTTCCAGGTTTATTTCCATACTTCGTTCTCTCCCATTGATATATTTGCCCATCCTTGCATCAATGCTACTCTGTTTTAATGACTATACTTTTATGGTAAATCTTTTTAGGGGTTACGTGTCAGCACTATAAGGCTATCCTCAGCCACTGCAGCACGACTTCTATCCCCCCCATCAGGGAGGTGACCCATAGGCACAGCAGACCACTCCTGTCTCGCCCGCTGCTCCCCTCAGCAGTGTATTTCAATCAATCTGCCTGTTCTGCTCCCCACTCTGTCTCTGGTGAATCCTTTCACCCCCCTGCAACTCTGGCCTACACCCCAGTTCTTGTATGCATAAATAAATAAATTTTTAAAACAAATTTGCTTTTTTTTCTGAGGACTGTGTTTAGCCCTTTAGTTTCCATACCATTTTTTACTCTCAGCTTGTCCATTTTCACAAAAAAGTAACATAATGGGATTTTAAATGAGATTGGTAAAGATCACTGTAGGGAGAATTGATGATAATGGCTCTTAATAATGACTCTTCCAATCCTTGCAAAAAGTGTTTTGTTTTTTCTTTTCCCCTCTTGAGATCTTTAGTTTCTCATTGATGTCTTATTGTTTTCTTGTAGTGTCCTAATATACCTTTCATTAGACTTAGATATTTGAATTTTTGATAATGTTTTCAATGGCCTTTGAAAATTCATTTTCTACTTATTTGTTGCTATTCTATAGAAATAAAGTGATTTCTGCTATATCTAATAATGACTAAATTTACTTTTTGGCTATAATGATTTTACACATTATTGCATATTCTAAATACAGAACACTGTCATCTACGAATAATGAGTTTTATTTCTTTTCAAACTTTGTAACTATTATATTTTCCTGATCCTACTACACTTTTTAGGACCTTCAGTAAATTATCTTTGGATAGTGAACATCTTTGTCTTTTTTCCCATCTCAGGAAGAAGATATCTGATATTTTACCAATAATTGTGACATTTGCTATAGTTTTATTTGTAGATTTTATCAGGTTGAGGATATTGCCCTCTCTTCAAAGTTACTAGTAGATTTTATCATGAATAAATGTTGAAATTTAACCATCTATTAAAAAATGATCATGTTTCTCTGCCCTTTTTTGTCAATGTGGTACATTGCATTGATTTTCAAATTTCAAAGCAATCTTGCATTCCTGAAATGTACCACACAAAGTCAGAATGTATGCCCTTGTATGTATTATTGTATTTTATTTGTTAATCTTTGTTTAGAATTTTTGTGTCTTAAGTTCAGGAGAGATTGTGCCTGCACTTTTTGGTTGTTTTGATGTCCTTGTCAATGGTTCATATGGACCTCCGGAATACAGGACAAGAAAGAAGAATTATTTCCCCTAGCAGAAATTGGAAAAGATTGGTTTATAATTCTTGAAACAGGTAGTCATATTTTTATTCACTCGTGGAGAATGAGAGTAGCTGACTCCCAGAGCATTCTGATTAATCATGATTATACTCATGTTTGGTTTTGGACAACATATGTCTGGTGACTTCCTTCTTTCATCACCTTCACTGGATTAAAATTAGATTGCTTTTCCTGACAACACAGTGTTGCTTGGGGGCATGTTAATCCTTCTGTCATGACTGATGACATCGATTATACAAATGAACGCTATATAGACCTATGCAAAAAGCGATCTTGTAATGATGACATGTTTGACACAAATGGAATATCTTCATGGATGTTCATGGCTGTTTCTCAGGAAGTATGACTGGTGAAGCTGAGGTGTTGGCTGAAGCACCTGAAAATGAAAGAAAATATGGAGAATCCAAGAGCCGTCTTTCATCTGGCAAAAGGCTGAGTATGACCCCGCTGTCAGTGAAAAAGGAAGGAGAGGACGAATCCCATCCCAGGGCCTCAGGCTTGTGTGTGGAGGATGATAAGGATGCCTGGCCTCACCTCCTCTTCAGGCTCTGTCCCGGTACAGTCTGCCTGATGCCTCCTTCGCTCCCCTGGAGCTGTTCTCAGCAAGGTCTTACTTTTTCAGCCATAGTTGCTCACTCCGACCTGTGTGGAAACTTTCTAGGATTCCCATACTCTGCACTTACTGTTTTTCTTCTCCTTGCTGATGGCATTTTCATTCTTCCTGCTTTTTTTTTTTTCTTTATGGTGATCATTCCTGAATCGCACCAATACTCTACCCTGTAGTCCACACTGCCCAGTCACTACAATAGCTTCTGTTTGCTCTGCTTCTAGATAACCAGGTCTTTCTGGTGATGGGATGCAAATATCAGACTTCTTAACATCAAGAGAGATTGTTGGCATTTCAACTTGCCTTTATTTTTTTTCTTCACGGTAACACTAAGTCATTTCCCTGAGGGGGGTGCACAGTTCCTGGAGATACTGAAATACCAGGTCGATGCAGAGAGTGAGCAGAGCAAGGTCCTATTCCATCTCCCTGTTCCAAAAATCCATTTACTATATTGTCCTCAGATAGAGGGTGGATCAGATGTAAACTGATAAGAACTTGATCTTAGCACTTGATCTTAGCCAAAAGACCAAGAATCCATCAGCATTTCAAGGCAACATTAACTCACAAGTGTCAGAGCGCCAAGAATGTGTGCTTATGAGTTGGACTGTCCACCTACATTCTGGTGTGTTCAGAGTGCCAGGAGAGATAAAGGTGGTTTTGTTATCTTTCTTTCCTGACCTCAATTTGTCATTTCCCTGATACATCCTTTTACCTTATAAAATCGATTATTCCCTAGAAACTGAGGAGCACTTACCTATCCCTATGGGGGTGATGGTACACAAAACCTAGCAGTCAACCTCTATCTTTGTTTTCCAAATACTCCTGTCATTCATGGTATCCATAGGGAGGTGAGGGAAAGCCACCTGATGAATTCTCATCAAAATCTGCTCACCAGAGGGCCTCCCCTGGTGGCACAGGCGGTTGAGCGCAGCACTGTGAAGCTGTCCACAGCCTCTGCTGCATAAGTTCGATCCCAGCCGGCCAGCGAGGGTCCCACATGGTGCGGCAGACCTCTCCTGTCTCGCCTGCTGCAGTGTATTTCGTCAGTCTGCCTGTTCTGTTCCCCGCTCTGTCTCTGGTGAATCCTCTCACCCTCCCGTGCATCTGGCCTCTACCCTGGTTCTTGTATAAATAAATAAATAAATCTTTAAAAAAAAATCTGCTCACGAGAGCTGATGACTATGGCAGGAGATGGCATCGCATTGATCCCTTGGGTTCTTTTTCTGATGATGTAACCAGTCTTACAAGGGTGGGCTGATCACAAGGCTGGTAGAGATGCACTTGTAGGAGGAATAGTTACCAGGTACCTTTCTGCAGATGACCCAAAAGCCACGGCAGTGCATGTGTTGGGACCAAAGCTGAGCAGAGTACCATTAAATCCAGAGGCAGTTGGTGCTGATATAAAACACGAACTAAGGAAGGCGATTCGACTGTTTGGACGAAGTGAGTATATAAGAATTTCTATCAGTTAAAAAAGTCCAGAGAAATCATTCTCATTCGGTGACTTAGAATAGAGTGGTGGTACCTCATGAGTCATTCTTTGCTAGAATTGGGTTTCCACGTAATTTAAGATAGCGCCTTTATATTTTGACTCAAGAATCCCAGTACACCTCCCCCATCCCACGTTTTTCCTTTTTCCCTTAGTTCCTGTGTACAGGAGTTGCATGAATACTTATGTGCAAATACCTTGACTTAAGCCTTGAAAACACATAGACTATGTAACATCCCAGCCTTTGAAAAATGATTAGCTAGGTAGTGGCTACACCAAGGTTGCATTCTGTCTCCTATAAATAGTTGAGAAATACTGAAGAATTCTTTTTAAAACATCTTCAGAATATGAAAGAATCTTCAAATTGCTCAAAGGCGTTCAAGGACCCCCACAAATGAGGAGAAAACTTGTTGAATTTACCATCAAGGAAGCCGCAAGGTGGGTGTGAAGAGGAGCTCTCTGATTTCTTACAGTGGTTGGACCTGAAGCAGTGCTGGGCCAAGGGGTGGGAAGTCACCCTGCTTTCTGTTTCCTAAGCCCTCGTCCTCACTTGGTGAATGCTGTCTCCACAGTTACTCGATTGGTCTATTCTGAGTCTCCCTCATTCTGTGTTCAAGGTGACTTCTATTTTTATCAGCGTTTGACCAGGGCATGGACATTTATTTGACACCTTGTATTTGCTAGGGAGTCTCATGCCACACAGATGTACTTTCCATTGTCCAATGGATTATACGTTCCTCCATCTTGTGCCTCCCACATGCATGCTTTCTTGATGTATCTTTTCATTCATGACTTGTCTTCTTTATTTTCAGATTTAAAAGAAGAGACTTAATTCAGCGCCTTGAGAGGGAATTTGATAAAATAGATTCTGGTCATTTTCTCAAGAAAGATCATTCTACCCCAAACGCCTAATCCTGTTCTCTCAATGGTAGATGAAAAACAAGAACCAGATTGGTGTTCTCTGTAATGGAATAGGATACTTTTTAATGCCTCCAAGCATGTGTTAGTTAATAGAATTGCCTTCCACAGGCTATGAGAAAGCAGTGGAGCTGCTTCCTGTTATAAATTGCTGTTAGTAATAGGTGGTGTTTTGCCCTAATAATTCTTTGAAAGGATAAATTCTACTGTTTCTTTTCCTGCCATAGGTGAGAGATTATTAAATTAGCATGTTATGCTACAGCCCTTGTTTCTGTGTGTGTCATAGCTGGCTATTATTTTCTCCTTTCACTACCTGTTTTTTATTCCCTTTGCTCTGAGACTGCGTCTCAGCTGGTCATGGTGCTTGTCCTGGGGTTGGAGTGACTCAGTGCTCCATTGCTGAAGTATCTGAACCATCAGATATCCTGCCTGATTGGATTGTTGTAATTTTCCATGACCTTTAGTCAGTCACAAAATATGAGTGTATTAGGAAGGGCTCTAGACATTCAGCACATACTTTTCCTTAGCCACTGTGTAGTAGCAACCAGTTTTCTTTGATAATCAGGTTACATCACTCTAGACCATTGAGGAGATCCATTTTTGCTCATTGATTGAGATGCTGAGCAATCCCATGTGGCTGGCTGGCAGTCCCAACTTCCATTTCAATGAGTCATTTTTGGGCCCCTAGTTGGAAACATTTTTCCATTTGAAAAAAGACCTGTAGTCTAGCAGAGCAGAAGTTATGGGGATAGAATGCAAAATTTTGCTACTGGATATGCAAGAATAAAAGTGAGGATTCCTCTCATTGCCATATCTTCATTGCTGAAGACAGGTGCATGGCTATGGGAGAAAAATCATGACATACTGGGCACTGAGATAGAGCATTGCCACCCCCTAGATAATGTTGCCTCCGTCTCAAAAGGCACTGACACAAAACTAGAACTATAACTGAGGTTTCAAGGAGTCACTCCACAGTTCTATTGAGCCAACCAGTTCAGGGTAGTGGGGAACATAATAAGACCATTGAATCCACTAGCAAAAGCCCATTCCTATATTTCATTTCTCATAGTTTTTTTTTAAAGATTTATTTATCTATGCATACAAGAACTGGGGTGTAGGCCAGAGGTGTGGGGGGAGTGAGAAGATTCACCAGAGACACAGTGGGGAGAAGAACGGGCAGATCTGCTGAAATACACTGCTGAGGGGAGCAGTGGGCAAGACTGGAGAGGTCTGCTGCACCATATGGGTGAGCTCCCTGGCCAGAGATGGAAATCATATTGCAGTGGCTGACCATCCCTTGATAGCACTGTCTTTAACCCCTGCACCGCCAGGGAGGCCCTCTCATAAAGTTTTATGTTTAGGACCACCCTGGTGACCTAGGGGTTAAGTTTCAGCACTATCACTGCCATGGCCTGAGTTGATCCCCAGCCAGGGAACTAACCCACAGGGCACAGCAGACCTCTCCTGTCTCGCCCGCTGCTCCCCTCAGCAGTGTGTTTCAGTAGATCTGCCTGTTCTGCTCCCCACTCTGTCTCTAGTGAATCCTCTCACCCCACCCCCGCACCTCTGGCCTGCACCCTAGTTCCTCTACCAATGAAGAGGAGCAAGGTAGGAAAACCCTACTCCCTGTAAATATTAAACTTATCACCAGGAGTGAAGATGGTCAAGGTGACAAGAAAACATGCCTGCTCACAGACATGTAAAATTGCTGCTATTTTGTCTGATTTTTCATGATTTCTTCCCATGCAGTGCTATTTTGACTAATTTAGAAATGAATTTGAGAAATTATTACATATGAAAATAATCTTGAACATAAAGGTTTATCAAGTTACAAATTACAAGTAAATTGAATGTTTAACGCTGCCGATGATGACAAATCATTAGCTATATGATTACTTTGCAACCATTAAAACACAGATTTTAGAATAACATTCACCAACTACAGAAAACACTCATGACACAAAACAAAGCAGGCCCTACGATGGGTACTGCGGTCTCAGTTGGGGGCACAAGGCATATATATTGCACTTAAAACACCAGCTAGAAGTAAAGGTATGTTACTTTTCTGGTGTGGATTTCGTTATGAAATTATTCTTCCCCAAGCAGGTTCTGTTTTCTAAGAGAGTAAAGGCATATAACCAAAAGGGAAAACATGAAAGAAAAGTGCCGCACCCCAGAGCTGACACAGAACATCCGAGTAGCAGACCCCCTTCCCTGTTTACCCCCAAATGCCCCAAACTGCCCGTGTGAGACGTTCCCCCAAGGCGGAGATCCTCGGGCCCAGGAGAAGCCACCCCTAAGGCAGAGACAGAGCCCAGAGCACAGTCCCCGGCCACGGCCTGGGTAGAGGGCCCGAGGAAGAGAAGGCACCCCGACCTAAGGGAGATCAAGTGCCCATCCAGGCCTCAGAGAGAGCTCTCAGGACACAGCCCCCCTGGGCAGAGATTGACCTGGGAAGCAGGAGTCTCCGCCACCCCAGGTGTCTGAGGGGGCACCGAGAAAGAGCCCAAACCGCAGGGCCGCATGCCTGAGAAAGCATACAGCTCCCCCTCACCCATGGCCCCACCACCCCCAAGAAAGAGTCTGATAGGCGGTTTAGAGGGAGCAGCTGAGGAAGAGCACCCCCAGGCCGGGGAGAGACCATCCCATGCTAAGTGCCCCAGGACGGAGAAAAAGCCCTCAAGGGGGCCTCCCTGGTGGCGCAAGGGGTTAGGCACCGCACTATGAAGCAATCCGCAGCCTCTGCAACACGAGATCCATCCCCCACCGGCCAGGGAGCAACCTACATGGCGCAGCAGTCCTCTCCTGACTCGCCCACTGCTCCCCTCAGCAGAGTATTTCAGTAGATCCGCCTGTTCTGTTCCCCACTCTCTCTCTGGTGGATCCTCTCACCCCCCCCATCTCTGGCCTGCACCCCAGCTCTTGTCTGCATAAATAAATAAATCTTTTTTTTTAAAGCCCTCAAGGAAAAGGCCCCCTCAGCCATGCTGACAATGACCCCCGGAGAGTCCCCCGCAGGACTGAGCTGAGGTCGAGGGCCAGGGCAGCCCCTCCCCAACATGGCTGGGGTGAGCGGCCCCAGGAAAATGCCTCCCCTGGGTGAGGCCAGCCCTGAGCAAGCGGGTGCACGGAGCTCAGGCAGCGCAACACACCGTCAACGGGTGCACCGCGGGGAGAGACCCTACCGGGGCAGAGACACGGCGCCGGGGAAGAGAACCCTCCCCAGGGTGCTGTTCAAAGTTACTAATAGATTTTGGCATGAATAAATGTTGAAATTCAACCATCTATTAAAAAATGATCATGTCGGGCCTCCCCGGGGGCGCAGCGGTGGAGCGCTGGGCTGCGAGGGGCCGGTTCGTTCCCCGGCCGCCGGCGAGGGGCCAACAACAACAACAAAAATAAATAAATAAAAAATAAATACCCTGGGACTTATTTTAAAAAAAAAAATCATGTTTCTCTGCCCTTTTTTGTCAATGTGGTGCATTGCATTGATGTTCAAATTTCAAAGCAATCTCGCATTCCTGAAAGGGACGGCACAAAGTCAGAAGGAGCGCCCTCCTCGCCTGCTTGAGACAGCCCGGGAGCAACTCACAAAATGGTAGTGGAGTCGCGCCTCGCCGGTGGAATGAGCTAGAACAGAGCTCTCTGGGACTCGCTGGAAACGCGCCCTCTAGGGAGCGGAGCGATGCGCACGGGGAGGTGTCTCTGCAGAGCTGGGATGTGCTCCTGGGAGGGGCTCCGGGAAGCCGCAGCCTCCCTGGCCTGCAGCAGGCCGCGGAGCACTGGACGAGCCGGCCGGGCGTGGAGCCTGCGCGGGGCAGCCTGGCATGCCGCAGGAGCCCGCCGTGGCCGCAACCCAGCACCAGGAGGCCAGACTTGCCCCTTTCGTGCGCTCTAGCGCCCTCCGCAGACACATTTCTAGAACAACTACCACAATAAAAAAATATTTAAAGGCCTGAACATTATCACAGAGGAGAAACAGGGTGAAATTGGAGCTGACAGGCAATATAACCGGTACACTTTATTCACAGATTAAAAGAGGAAAATAATAACATCATCCCAAAACAACAACTATTCCTGATGAGCTATTTAGAAGCATTTGTTAAGAAGAGTGTCCTCTGGGACACATGATCGGTAGGGGAAACCTGAGAAGTATTCCCAGAAAACTCAAAGCTCCAACAGGCTGCCCACTGTCCTCCCTCGCTGTTCTCCCCACACTGCAGGAATTCCTACCTTGCACCTTCAGAGGATGAACAGGGCTATTCCCGCAGAGCCAGCTCTCAGAGGACGTCGTTATTGACAAGCCCGGAGAACCGTCCTTCGCAGGCAGTCATCAGACAAGTTATCTAGTGACAGTTGTTTGGGACTACCGATTGCTGGGACCTCCAGCCAGTGTCTCCCTCTCCTTGGCTGATGACTTGCTGCTGTTCAGAGCAACTGGCCACGAGAAGTCACTGGCTTCAAGGCTACCAGGGACCTGAGGATCAGGGCCGGATATTTCTGGTGAAAACATCCCAAATCTCCTTGTTGCTATGGTTATCCAGCCATTCTTTCTACTGCGATCCAGCCATTCTTTCTTGAATCAACACTCTTCAGCTTGTTGCAAGCATTTCGGTAATCCCCAGACTGCTGAAAACCTTGGACATGCCTTGCCAGTGTCCTCACTGGTTTTCTCGGGAGTGGGTTTCCCTGGTTCTTCCTGTATCCACCCACAATGTCTCTTCCCTTATGCCACCGTTTCCATTGAGAATTAGTCCAGTGAACCAGACTGGAAGTTAACCTGTTCCTGGTTTTGTTCTGAAAGAAGGGAATAAGGCAGGGTGTGCATATTGTGAACAGCTACCTCTAACCCAGGCCTCACCTGCTGCTTCTCAAGCCAACTGATCTCAGTGTAAGCCACCTGAGGCTACCTGGGAAATTCAGAGAGCATATTCGTGTTTTATTTTGTAAAACACTTTGCTGAAAGTCAATGGCTTAAAACCAATTATCCCAAATGGTTTAAAACAACCCCCATTTGCTATTTATTTTTTTTTTTTAAATTCTCTCGTTCTGTTTAATTTTTTTTTTATTTTTTTTAAATATTAAATTTTATTTTTATATTCCCCCATACAATTGCAAACGCCCCATTCTGACCCCAATCCTTCCCCTCCCGCCCCCACCCCCAAAAAGTGTCTCTGGTTCATAGTTTTTTGTTGATTTTGATTTTCACTTTCTTATATTCATTTTCCTGGTCCCTTATTTAAGTTTTCTAGATTCCTGCTATGAGTGAGACCATCCGGTATTTTTCTTTTTCTTTTTGGCTTATTTCGCTGAGCATGATCCCTTCCAGTGCCATCCATGTTGCTGCAAATTGCATGTGTTTATCTTTTTTGAATGCTGAGTAATATTCCATGGTATATATGTACCACATCTTCTTGATCCAGTCATCTATTTTTGGGCATTTGGGTTGTTCATTTGCTATTTATTATTGCAAGTTCTGTAGCTCACAATTCTGGATGTTTTTTTTTTTTTTTGGTTTTTTTTTTTTTTTTTTGTTGTTGTTTTTGCACTGAGGAACTGGAGTGTAGGCCAGAGGTGCAGGGGGCGTGAGCGGATTCACCAAAAACAGAGTAGGGAGCAGAACAGGCGGATTGACTGAAATACACTGCTGAGGGGAGCAGCCGGAGGGACAGGAGAGGCCTGCTGTGCCCTGTGGGTTAGCTCCCTGGCTAGGGATCGAACTCAGGCTGTAGTGGTGATAGTGCTGAGACTTAAACCCTAGGCCACCAGAGAGGCACAAGTCTGGATGGTTTTGATGTGATTCTCTGCTTTGGGTCTACGGGTTGAAATCAGGATTTTAGCTACCCTGTGTTCTCATCTGGAAGATGGAATATGGAATGTGCTTCTAATTCATTGTGGGGTAGAGGTAGACTGTGGCACTGAAGTCCTTGATTTTCTGCTGGCTGTTAGCTAGGGCTCATTCACCCTTTCCAGGCCACTAGCAGGAACTTTTCATGGGGACCTCTCCATTTTTGAGCCAGCAACCACGTAGCACCAGGTGCTCCCATTAATGCCGATACATGAGTGTTACCAGAACCCAGCCACCTCAGCGGTGGGAGCCGCAAGAGCAGTGTTTTTCTTTCATCCTGTTGCCCTACCACAAGTCTGTTGTGGCTGTTGCTCCTGAGAGCCCTTTTATGTAACAGTGCACTTTCTGGTATAGACTAATCAGGTGTGAGCTATGAGCTGATTGGTGCTAAATGGTACAATCAGCCACAGGATTGAAAAATGGTCCAATCAAACTTGTGGGTGGGGCACCCTGAAAGAGGATATAAGCCAGGGTCAGCAGTAGCTGAGATTCAAAGATGGTTCCAGCCTCTGAAGGAAGAAGAAAGAATGGGAAGTCTCCCTTCCTGGCTTCCAAAGAACAAAAGCATCCAGCAGCCAACTTCTGAGGAGAGAAGAAAAGCCAAAGACCAGAGGACCAGTCTCTGATGTTTCCTGAAAGGAGCACCAAAGGCCTGGGCCTGGTGTCTGAAAGAGCTGTTTGTTGTTGGTGTAGCCCAAATGACTCACAGAGAGCTGTTGACACTTGGCGTCTCTGACACCACCTCTGAGGGACCAGTGATGAACATCACTACTGGCCAGTGCTGTCCAGCACTCCTGGTGACCGGTGGAGACTGTCATTGACACTATCTGGGTGAGATAGCTGGCCACATGTGGGCACAGTGAGCTCTTTATTTCCCATTTGTAAAATAAACCCCATGGTTGTTGTTCCTGGAGCCTGAGGTCTCTTGCAATTGTGCACGTGGGTGAGAACCCACAGACAGCGACCTCTCCTCTCATAGGGCACTGTCCTTTGTTAGGCTATAGCCCATAGGCCCCTATTGTGTGGGTATTGTATTGCTATAGCCCTTGGTTTTGGTTTTTGTCTTTTGGGGCTTTTTGGCAGCTTTCTTGTCTCAGAGCCCAGGCAGGTGGGTGGCTGTTCCATCCTTCCATCTGGCCTCCTGCCCTGTTGCCTCTGACCACCCGTTTCATGAGGACGAAATGATCCTAACCTTAGTGACATCTGCAACATCACTTTTGTCCTGTAATTTAATGAGTGACACCACACAACAATGGACTTGGAACCATCTTAGAATTCTTCCAAGAAACAGAGAGAGAGAGGATAATGGAGCAGGAAGGAATTTGGGGCTACTTCCTCATGAAAAGGACTGTGACCTCAGCACCTGCTGATTCTCACGTTGGATAGAATATTGTCATTTGATAATGGGGCACCTCTGTGCATTCCCACCGCTGTACTTGAAGAGTCAGAAAACACCGAGGGTGGGATGTGCAGCTCATGTGGCATGGGGAATTGGTGCCCCGTGGCCACGTGTTCAGGCTCGACCAAGGCACTTGGTAAGCCAAGTGCTTCTCAATGGACCAGTGTTTTCAGTGTTTCTGGGGTGGGATTGATCCCTACTGCTTCAGAGTACCCATCTCTGCCATTCTAGCAATATCACTCAATTCCGTGAATGGTGTTTGGAAGTTTCAGTCCTTAGGTTAACATTTTAATCTGTTTAACACATTTTTTCCTGAAAGGAAGGAAGGCCTTCACAAGAAAGACAAAACTAGAAATGTCTCTAGTATTAAGGAACTTGTGAAAATCAATAAAATGATTTATTTTATATTTGCAAAGCCCAAATTTTTGTACATGTAAATTTTTGCAAATTAATACAAACATAACAATAGTGCTCCATATAAACCTTTGTATAAACATTAAAGGAAATATATACATGATTTTTTTTCTTTTGGTGCTTCCAAAGCACAGAGGGTACAAGTCCACCTGAAGACTTTCTGTCATCACACACAAGAATAAATGTCAGGGGTGGGGGTGACCTTAGGTTGCACTTGTAATGTCTCTAGACAAAATAGAAGAGTTGGAGGTAGATCGTTTGGTCCCCTCCCACAGAGAAATAAGTTACCCCAATAGCAGCTTTCTTACTCTTTGATTCAGACTATCCTGAATATTGCATGGTTTAAAAGGCACAACTAGGAACTTTTGAAACTTTGTTCAGCACATGCAAGATGACCGACTGAATTCTGTAGACCTCTTTTTTCTGCAGGACATAGTCAGCACCACCCGTGCCCTGGAAATGCCCAGAACAGCAAAGTTCAAAGAGTGCACCCTTATCACCTGTGGTAGGGACAGCAGTATTCACTGAATTCAACCTGCTGAATTAATAACATCACCATCACCTTCCTCGACTGGGAAAAGAAACAACAAAACAATAATTGATACTTTCAAAGAAAACTTCTAGGGCAAAAGCCCAGATTTTACTGCCAGAGAATCATAAAATCAAAAACTCCACAGCTTTCTTGTGGTCTCTGGAAGGCAAGTCCCGGGACTGAAACGTTCCAGGAAGCTTCAACAACATTCCACTCCATCCTATAGCACAGACAACTTGTCTTTTTTCTCCTTGTTCTTTATGTTAGCATGATGATCTGCTGTTGATGTGATTAACATTGTTGGGAAGATAGTGGGAATCTATTTTTTCTAGTAGCTTCTCAAGATACTGAATTAAGACTCGTCTTTTAAACCTAAAAATAAAGAGATATTATTAACTAAAAGACACTTAAAACACTTAGGATGTGCAAAGCACCATGTGGGGTATGAAGTGGAACTGACATTTACATGGAAATAAAAATGTGTCCTCTGGAAAGACAGAGCTTGGCAAATACAATACTAACCAAGGACTCTAGCCCACCTCAGGCTGGTGAGCCTAGAAGGCGCCATAGATTTGCATGGATGGGGCCTCCCTGGTGGCGCAAGGGGTTAAGCACCGCACTATGAAGCAATCTGCAGCCTCTGCAGCACGAGTTCAATCCCCGGCCAGGGAGCAACCCACATGGCACAGCAGACATCTCCTGGCTTGCCCTCTGCTCCCCTCAGCAGTGTATTTCAGTCAGTCTGCCTGTTCTGCTTCCCACTCTGTCTCTGGTGAATCCTCTCACCCCCCGCATGTCTGGCCTGTACCCCAGCTCTTGTATGCATAAATAAATAAACCTTTTTAAAAAAGATTTGCATGGATGAATTTGACTCAGAGCATATCAGCCAAAATGCCTCTGGAGACAGCCTTAACCAGGAGGGAAGGCCAGGGTGTGAGAAAACCAAGGCTAAGCCTATTCCTCCCCATGCCCTGCTTTGGCCCACTGCTATAAGCTTCTCTTCACACCCACCTTGCAGCTTCCTTGATGGTAAATTCAACAAACTGTTTCTTGACTGCAAGAGGTCCTTGCACTCCTTCAAGCAAAATGAAAATTCTTTCATACTCTGGAGATATGAAAACAAAACTTCAGAATTTTCAAAAATAATGAATGGGAAATAAAATTCACTCTTCACACATGCTTGGGAATCATTCCTCATGGGTGGAAAGCTAGACATAGTTTGTATTTTAAATACTCAAATCAAGATATCCACACATACATACTAAGGAAATGCTTTAAGCACTAACTTAATGTGGTAGGTTAAATAATGGACCCCAAAGTTATCCTGGCCCCAATCTCTGAAACCCATGAATATGTTATCTTCTATGGCAAAACAAACTTTATTTTGCAGATGTAATTAAGTCATATTAAGTCATAGATCTTCAGATGGCAAGTTATCCAACTTTATGCTTGTAGGCTCCATGTAATCACAAATATTCCTGGTCTTGTCATAAGGAGGCAATAGAGTTAGGGTCGGAGAGAAAAGATGGTAAGGATGGGAGCAGAGGTTAGAGAGGAGAAAAGTTGCTAACATTATTGGTTTGGCAGTTGAGGAAGAGGCCATGAGTTAAGGAATGCAGGCAGCCTCTAGAAGCCGGAAAAGCCTGGAAAACAGATTCTTCACAGAATCTCCAGAAGTGATGCTGCCCTGCTAACACCTTCATTTTAGCTGACTGAAAAGAATTTCAGAATTCTGACTTCCACAAATGTAAGATAAAAATTTGTGTTGTTTTAAGTCATGAAATCTGTGGTAACTTGTTACAGCAAAAGGCAACTTACAGTAAGTAGGAGACAAGGAGAGAAACTTGTACTAAGTCTTCTTAGTTAATGCAAGAGGAATTACTTTAAGTGAAAACCCACTACATCCCAAAATATGCCACAGGAGACAGCTTGAATCTATTCTCAACTGCAGAATGAGAGGATAGGTATTCTTTCACTACTTACTTCGTCCAAATTTTCGAACTTCCTTCATTAACTGATGTTTTATATCAGCATTGATTCCTTGTGCCATAGCAGGAGTTATTTGCAACGTATTTGGCACAGTTCTCAAAGCAGATGTTGCCGAGACTTTCCGTTCATCCGCAGAGACACTAGAGTTTTTGGTTCCTCCTCCAAGTGTACTACTACCAGGTTTGTGAATCAGGCCATCTTTCCTGAGATTAGCGAAGTCGTCAGGCAGGAAATCCAGTTGGTTGGGTGCAATACCATCTCCTGCCATATTCACGGGCTCTGGTGCAGCAGGTTTTGACAAAAAGACATCAGGTGGGATTTGACCATTTTCCATCTTCTCTTCATGGACTTCATGAGTGACAGTAACATCTGGAAACCAAATTGAGAAGCTGAGCTGCCAGGTAGGTGCATGACAGCAGCCCCGCAGGTAGACCCTGGTGCTCACCAGCTTTGAAAAAATTACTTCATAAAGCAAAGGGGATGTGGTAGATGAAGTCTGAGACCCTCAAATCGAGCCCAGGAAAGAGAATACAACCCTTTCTGCTCTTCATGGCACTATGAATACATGTGGAAACCAAGGAAGACAAACAGCTCACAAAGATTCTTAGATTTCCTGACTCGGGGTTTCGTAGCCGCTGGTTGTGCTTTACAAGCTGGAAAGCAGCAAGTCCCACTGGGTGTCATGATTTCCGTAATTTACTTATAAAATGTCATGCTTCACTGAGCTTGATGCAGAGTTGATGGCCCCCCTCAACCTCGTTCTCTACCTCAACAACTCTGAGCAAACAGAGCTAGCCATTAGGTTTGAAGGTTCCATAGGCATTCCACCACCGAAGATCCCTGTCAGCATATGATTATCCTCACCCCTCTTCTCTGTCTCAGGATCTCTTTTCACTGCAAGTCTCACAACTCTACTCCTCTTACTCATCCTCCTCTGTGCCAGGAGCTGGGGGTCGGCAGTGAAGAAGACAAACAAGAGCAAACCCTACCCTTACAGAACTTCCATTCTCATGGGGAGGTCAGGCAGCAAGGGCACAACCTGCTAAGCAAGTAGTCTGAATTGTCCTAGGAAAGCAGTGAGTGGTGAGGTGATAGAGAGCAGGAGGGGGAGGCTCCATGGAGCTCATGGTCAGGTGGGGCCCTCCGAGGAGGTGTCCTGTAGGCAGAGTCTACAGGAGGAGAAAGAGCTGGCCCTGTGCACATGGAGATCCAGGCTGCAGTCAGGGCAAGGGAGGGCCCACAGGAAGGGACAAGCAGGGACCATAAAGGATAGAGGCAGGCAGAACAGAAGGGAGACCCAGAGGAGACCCGCTAGCACAGGGTGGCAGGCCCAGGTCGCAGAGCACTTGCAGACTGTGGCTGGGAGTTGGGATTGGGTTATGACTGCACAGGAGGGCTTGAGGGGCTATCGGGATGGACACGGTAGGATCGGATCTCTGTGTCCACATGATCACTCTGGCTGCAGGCAGAAAACGGTTAGGCAGAAGCAAGAATAGGAAGCTGTTATAGTAGTTTGGTAAGAAATGACGGCACCATGGTGGAAAACAGGAATTATATTGATTGTCAAATTGTCTGGACTTGCTGCTAAGAGATTGAAGTGTGAGAAGAAAAACAGATACATTAAGGTGACTCAAGTTTTTTCCCCTGAAGCACTGGGTAAATAACAGTGCCAGGAGTGTGCAGGAGCTGGTGCACAACTGCTTGCTGGAGTGGATTGTGTCAATTTTTCCTGTCTCAAGTTCAACAACCTCATGCTGATAGCTTGGCATTGATAATGTTGACATGATTTCCACTGTGGGAATCTGCAAATACTACAATCCAGGGCTTCTCCATCTCCCCACCCCCATACGCATTAACAGCAGGCTGTTTCCAGCAGATAAAGCTGGTGTCAGCGGCACAGGGCAAAGCTGCAAGTAGAGCTTTCTGGAGAGGGGGAGGTCAGAAGGTCAGATGCAACATATGAAACCTATTGAGTTTTATATGTCTACTAGACACCTAAGCTGAGATACCATGTCACAGTTAAATTTGAGTCTCACATTTGGAGCACACTGTAGTCTAAAGGTATAAATATCCAAACTGTTGAAATGGAAACCTTATTTAAAGTCCCAAGAGCACCTGGAATTACGTAAGGTATGCAGTGAAAAGGAAAGGGTTCAGGACTGAACTGTGGGGTCCTACGCTCTTTAGAGTGGAAAGGAGTGGAGAAATCAGGCAAAGAGCATGAAAAGGAGCCCTTATTAAAGGGAAATGCACGAGTTTGTGCTGTCTGGAAACCCAAGAAAGTTTCCATGGAAGAGGGAGTAGACCACTGTGCCAAATGATGCAATGAAGCAAGGCAGCATGCAGCACACTGGGGCCTGGATGAGACCTGTTTCAGTGGATGGAGGAGGCAGAGGTGGGCTACACTGGGCTAAGGCATGAACAGGAGGTAAGGACATAGGCAGCAAGCACACACTCATCCTCTGACTGAGCCATTTCCCCCTATTGCTTTATCCTTCTGATTCTCAAAGCAACTCTAAAGGATTGTGTTTCATTGTGGCCTGACTGGCAAAGCAACATGCTCATATCTCTCCATTTCTTCATCTTGTATTAATGACTATGCAAGGATGGATCTTTATGTGGATCCATGTGTGGTTCTCCTATAGACTGAGATCCTTGAAAAAAAGGTTTATTGTACCTACCACATTGATGATTTAATAATAGTTTACTTAATGAGAAAAGCTAAAGATAAGAGAAATAAATCAAAGGAAAATAAAACTGTTTAGTGTCTTAGTCCTCAAGGAGCCATAAGGCAATCATAGCCACTACTCTATACCTGTATGTACAAGGGTGGGTTTTATGAGTGTTGGATAAGATGGGAACCACAAGCCTGAGAGTGGTCCCTGTCTGCCCACATGGTTAGTTACAGTAGGTGGTGTTTGTGCTTTCCTCAACAGCAGGGACATACTCCGCCTTCTCTTAGATGACACAGGACTGCTGGGTTCTCCAGGACGTTTGATTTTATTTTGTGGCCCTGCTACAAACTCATCCGCTTCATCAATCATCATTCCCTAGAAAACATCAATGAACATAATTCATTAAAGACAAAAATCTAACTATGACAAAATTGCAAGCTTGCCTCATATGCAAATACCATCAAGCATTACTATGTCATCACCAATACGGGTCTTCACCATGGACCAAATTTTCACCATGTCCCACACAGTCTCTGTTTTCGGAGAGCACAACTCAATTTTAATCCAGCCTAAGTGGAACAAGGAGGAAACTAAAATGCAAGATGTTGTTCAAGGTCAAACATTGTATACAATTATTATTAATCAGAATGCTTCAGGAATGAGCAACTCTCATCAACCAAAATGGGAATACAGTTTTCACCTGCAATCTGAAAAGAAAGCACTCCTTTGAAACTTTTGTAAAGTGAAATGGCCTAAAGTGATGAAGCAATTACCATTCACTTATATGGAAGAAAATTTTGAGCATTTTAGCCTCAAAAAAATAACCTACCAAATAACGTGTACAACCTAAAATAACACTAACATACAGTAAAAGCAGGAATGACATGATAAATACAAGCCTGTAAAAACTAGTTCCTAGGAAAGGCCCTTGGAAGGGCTACTGTCTCTATTCACTGTTCAGGGTACCTGTTGCCTCTACATTGGCTGTTGCAAAACTCATGCTGAAGACTGTTTTCACTTTTGTCACAAAATCAGAAATCTTTGTGTTTCTTTGTTACTGAAAAAAGGTACCAATTTAGGTCTTCTATAAAAGTAAAGTGGTGCATAACACGAACTTTTGAAAAGCAGGGGATACAAGTACCTGTTTTCACTAAAGCAAAGAAATTCAAAGCGGATTTCTGATTTTACAACAAAGGGTGAAAAGTGAAAAATAGCATTCAGTGTTGGTTTTGCAGCAGCTGATCTAGTGAAACCATGCACCCGTACAATGAGTGGTACCACCAAGATCCTTCCCTGGAAACTACTTTATACAGGCTGTGTATTTAACCACACCTTCCTACTTTTACTATATGTTAGTGTGGTTTTAGGTTTTATGTGTTATTTGGTATGATTTGGTAGATTATTTTGGGGTCTGAGAATGATTTTCCATATAAATTAATGGGTAATTGCTTCTTTGCTTTAGACCATTTCAGCTCACAAAAGGTTTCACAGAAAAGGTTTCACAGGAGGGCTCTACTTTTGAATAGGAAGGGAAATCTGTAGTAATGTTAGTGATTTGTAAAAGCAAGGTGTCTTAATACAAACTTTTGAAAATCAAGGGGTAACTGTAAACCCAGTTACCTTTCAGAGTAGGTACAAACCACTTTGTATCAACTCTTGGTAAGGGAAAAAAACCACTTTAGTTGTCCATTTGTATTTAAACTCACCATTAAGAAATATGTGATTATCATGGTATAGAATGCTTCATGTATATGGAAAATGTAATTCCCCCAATGGCAAACTCACAGCGATGCAAATATGCTCACCTTGGTGGACAGAAATAAGGGGGCTTTTCATTCTTGGGGTAGATAAAAGATCAGAGTCAGTAGTATAGATTAGTTAAAGCTGTTCTCATTCAAGGATAACCAAAAAATATGAGCCCTCATTATTTGAATAAAATCATGATAAATGCCTTTTCCAAAGCACTTGCTTTTTCTCAAAAACTTAACAATACAGAATGGGGAAAATTTAATTATTGAGCATTTTGTGACATGTCAGGTAATGTTCTAAACAACATACATATACTAAGTCAATATTCTACAGGGCTCTATTAGGTGTGATTATTATTCTCAGTGCTATAAATGAGGAAGCCAAAATACAAAAAAAGATGGAGAAAAATTCAAATTAATTAAGGATTGGGCAGAGATAGAATACTAGAATACTCAGTCTAGTTTTATTACAGAACAAATTACTATATGGTCTGCACCTTAAGACCAATGAGCTCCTCTAAAAGTAAAAGTAATCCTTACTTATCTTTGTGCTTAAGCGGTCAAATCAGTATATCACACACACACCTCACATTTAGATATTTAGATCTCTAGTAGGACAATCCATATAAAACAATATCACATTCAAGAGGAATATTCATCACTAGATAGCGCACTAGATATCTGAATAACAGAAACAGGAAATAAATGGTGATATCAATGTTAAAGAAATTAATGTAGGGGGTAAGAATAAATACAGACTGAAATTGCAAAGATGTGGGATTTTTTAAATATTTTATTTTATATAATTCTGACATCATTTTTCATTTTTGCACAATGTATGCATTTTCATTTTGGTTATATTTCCCATACAATTGCACCCCCCCTTATTTTGACCCTAGTCCTTCTTCTTCCTGCCCCATCCCCCCCAGATGTGGGATTTTTATTAGCTGTGCCACTCGGGGTGAGATATCTGACTATTATACTGGATGGTCTCACTCATAGCAGGAATTTAGAAGGGACCAGGAAAAAGACTAATTATAATAAAGTAAAAATCAAAATCAACAAGCAACTATAAACCAGAGACACACTACTGGGGGGGGCGGGGAGAGGAAGGATTAGGGTCAAAATAAGGGGGGTGCAATTGTATGGGGAATATAACCAACATGAAAATGCATACATTGCGCAAAAATGAAAAATGATGTCAGAATTATATAAAATAAAATATTTAAAATAAAAAAAGATATCTGACTATTGAGAGGTTTGATTTCCTCTTTTAAGTGAAACAGTAATGTTCACCTTGCAGAATGGTTGCAAGCATTAAATGTGATCACTTAAAATGTGAGCTATGGGGGGGCCACCCTGGTGGTGCAAGGGTTAAGACGCAACCTATGAAGGTGTCCACAGCTACTACAGCGCAAGTTTCATTGCCAGCCAGCCAGGGAGCAACACACATGGTGCAGCAGACCTCTCCTGACTCGCCCGCTGCTCCCCTCAGCAGTGTACTTTGGTCAGTTTGCCTGTTCTGTTCCCTACTCTGTCTCTGGTGAATCCTCTCACCGCCCCCCATCCTACACACACACCTCTGGTCTGTACCCCAACTCTTGTATGCATAAATAAATAAATCTTTTTGTTAAAAAGTGAGCTGTGGGGCCTCCCTGGTGGTGCAAGGGGTTAAGATGCAACCCATGAAGCTGTCCGCAGCCACGGCAGCACAAGTTTGATCCCCAGCCAGGGAGCAACCCACAAGGAGCAGCAGACCTCTCCTGTCTCGCCTGCTGCTCCCCTCAGCAGTGTATTTCAGTCAATCTGCCTGTTCTGTTCTGCACTCTGTCTCCGGTGAATCCTCTCACACCCCACACCTCTCCCTGTACCTCAGTTCTTGTATGCATAAATAAATTAATCTTTTTAAAAAATAAAATATGAGCTATGATTAGGTATTCAATAAATGTCAGTTATTATTTTGTTCAACCAACACACTCTTGCATCAGGAGGCTACCACTTTCCATTCACAAACAGCCCTAGAGTTTTATTTTATCTTTTAAATAAACAGGAGAACCTTTGAATTATAGTCATCTCTTCCAGAAGAAAATAATTATAGCAAAATCATCACAATGTAGACAGACATAGAAAAAGGTATCCTACCTTCTTATCTTGTTTAAATGGATTGCCAAAAGTATGCAGCCTTTTTGGTTGATCTGGATCAATTTCTCGAAGCGGAGAAGCCAACGTCTTTAGATATTCCTGGTAGTTACCCATTTGTGCTACTGGAACACTGTGAAGGGAATCTGGAAAGAAACAGATGCTACGTTGCTGAAGCGCATGATCCTTTTGAAAGGACATGATCACAGACTGCTTTAGTGATGTGTATTTTGGCATCTGAGAGCATCTAAAATCTCAAATCTAGCATTCTAGGATCTGAAATGATCTCTTTGTTCCATTCATCACTCAGTTCACCATCACTGCTGCCTACAAACTCAAAGTACCAGGCTAAGAACAACCGCCTTACCTTTCAAAGCAAGCCTAAGGTTCTTACCATCCAGAGAACCTTGGTTAGTGGGCCTTACTCACCCTCTTGAGATTTTGATTCAATCTACAGGTTCTCTTCCCTAAAAAGTCACCCCCCCACCCCTTCAAAACTTAACGCATAATTTCAGAAGTTGAACAGGATAAAATTTTCTAATTTTAATGGACAACTGATTGTTCTTAAAGTCATCAACATGGAATAAAGGGGAATCGTAAACCACCACCAATTATCCTAGATACTTTCAGTTTCATTCCTTGAGTGTAAATGAGGAAATACTGAATGAATTCATTGGGTGAATGGTACAATGTCAGGGCATCAATTTCCAAAATCCAAAATCTGAAAGACCTAGTTTCTGTACTTTCCTATTCCCTATTCCTGAGTAAACTATTAAAATGCTTACTCTTAGTTTCCATATTCATAGGGCATCAAAATAATAAGTAGTTCATGGGGTGGTTTTGAGGCTCAAAAGAGCTAAACATGGGGAGTGTAATACGTCCTGATTAACGCATGCTTCCCTTTAAGCCCAAGAACAATAAACTTGTACTTGGGTACATCTAGAGAGTCCCCAAAAATCAGTATTCTGAACATTAAAGTATCACAAAAATAACCTACTCATTATGTAATAAACACCTTCATATAAGTCAGGCTTGACATTTTCCTAATCAACAAAAAGTAATTCTTTGTTCATTTACCTTCATCTTGTCCCACAATAAATTTGTGTGTTTTCAGCAAATTGGATCTCATTCTTGTTAACTGGTCTAAGAGACTTCGGCGTGGAATATCATAAGCATTTCTATATGTCTGCGGATTGAAATTCTGCTTTAAAGGAAACAAATAATTTCAGTTACTCCCGAGGCTTTCCTCTCCGTGTTCACGCTCACCCCCTCAGCATCGACGTGACGAGCGTGGTATTCGACATAACCGAGGGCCTGGGGTTTCCCCAGTGGGAAATCTGCCCTCGCTGGCTCTGCCCTGAGTTCTAATCCAGGCCCGGGCGGGAAAGCCACTGGGAAGATGGTTTTCCAGCGACCCGGGCAACCCCGAGGCCCGAGACCGACACCTGCGGCAGCCCCGCGGCCGCGACTGGGAGCCCGGCCGGGGTCCCGCCCCGCCGCAGCCCGCCCCGCGAGGACCGCGGCCCAAGGGCCTCCCAAGGCGTTGCGGGGAGGGATCGGCGGCCGCCTCGCCTCGCCTCGCCTCCCCTCGGAGCCGGCGCCTCCTTCCCGGCCGGCCGCGCGCGGCCGAGCAAGGCCCGGGGCTGGGGCGCTGGGGCCGGCGGGGTCTGCCCGACGTGCGCCTCCCGGCAGGGACAGCGCCGAACCCGAGGCCCCGCTGGGCGGGCCGGCCTTTCTCCCGGCCACCCCGCCGTCTGGGGCGCTTCACCCACCACCCTGCCCGGGGATGCCCCCTCAGCCACGCCCGGCCCTCCTCTCCCGGGGACAGGGTCCCCAGGACGGCCCAAGGCCCTCCCTGCCTCCTGCGGCCACTTCTCCCCTTAATCTTGGGCATTATTCCCCCAAACATAGTTTGTATATTTAATTCCTTATTGGTATCTGATGGCAGAACAATTCCTGAATCGGTCCATTAATAACTCTAAGTCCAAAACATGATGGTAATTATTTAAAAACTAAAGTCCTATGGAAGACATAAACGTATCAGTCAAGTTTAAACAAATACAAACTATTTATGTCACAATTTACCTTGTTTAAAAGCCCTACTTGGAAGCCAGCAAATTCTTTGGTATTCAATTCTGTCAGCCTCGATGGAGTTTCCCCTATGATTTCTTTCAATAATTTTCTAAAATTTTTATTGTGAGTTAAGGACATGCCACCTCCAGAATGATTTTTCACTTTGATTCCAATTTCCTGGGGAGGTTTCTTCCCCACTGATGCTAGTATTCGTTCTGACTCTAGTTTGGTCTAAAATGAAAGTACATAGTATGTTATGGAAAGATCTAAATTATCACTGCCATTTTTCTACTTAAGAAAAATAACACTTTAAGAACCCCACAGAACAATTTTCAATTTCAAATCACAGAAAAATAGGTAACTAAACATTTTCCTGTGTTTCTTTGTACTACCACAGCAAACAGACAGAGGGGGCTAGAAAGATAAATTACAATATAATTTCTCTTTTGTCTAGTGTCAAAATTATGATTGAATCATATCAGAATGGAAATCATGAATAATTACATTCATAGACATTTAAAGAAATATTTTGGTACTGCAAAATTTAGTCTAATTCAACATTTTCATTTAGGTCCCTCACATAGTGGTTTTAAGACTGTGTTTATAAATGTAAACTAGAGCTAAAATTCAGATTACATTGATTGGCATTATATCTGAAAAAATTAAGCTGCTAATCTCTAATACTGGATCATCCAAAAAAGTCTTAGAGGTAATGTTAAATTCAACAAATATTACTGAGTATATCATTTACAACATGTACTCAGTATATATAATTTTTACAATTACAAAATCCTTTTAATAGACAATATTATATCATACTGATAAATATTGCTTCAGAGTGTGTTGTAGCAATGTATTGGGCATATTTTGTGATTTACATACATCTGAGCTGGTTCGAGGAACACTGGTGACATAGAATTATTAAATTAGTAATTAAATTAGTAATTAGAGCTATTATAAATTAGTAATGATCTTTTCTTTTTTGTCTAAAAGATGGAATTCCATCAGTAAGCCCAAAGCAATTTTGAATTTCTTATGGTTTTTTCAGAGGCATTAATTAATCTTCCTTAATATTGGAATTAATTGTTTATTATTTTAAGTAAGGCATGAAGTAAGGAATAAGAGCAAATGAAGAGGAAGTTTCCTTAAATGGTCTGAATGCTCGTTTATAAAACTATACAAGTAATGTGTCCCCGAAGGTCGCCGAACTTGCATGTGTTTCAACTCTGTTCACTATTCTTCCTTGTGGCCATAACCTGCTGACACAGCCTTAAAGGCCTATGGTAAACATCAAATAAAAAGAAAATCAATAGGTCAACCAATAAATAAATAACCAAAACAAAACATTAACAACAACAACAAAAATCTATTAGCAGAGAGGCAAAGAGGTAAGGGGACATTTGGTAGATCAGAAATACAGGTTTGCCTTTACTTTCTTTTGCATTTATGAGCACACTGGACTGGTAGGAGTTGGTAAACTCCGGAGAATGTTTAAGTTTTTGCCAGTTCCTAGCAAGGTGTGTCAGCATTCCAGAACCATCATTTTGGTTCTGTCTTATAAAGGCCAACTTCATAAGCAACTTGAAGTACAGTCACTGCAAATGCTACTACTGTCCCCTGCCTGGGGATGCACTTGTGCATAAGAAGAAAATAAAAGTGTTGCATTAATTTGTCATGTCACATAACACATCTGTATAGCAGTAAAGGTCTAACTTAGCAGTTCTCAAACATTTCCATCCTGCAAGAATGGGCTAGGTAGAGGTGAGAAGTATGATAAGTAGGGGTGAGTGGAGGATGAGGTACTAATAGAGAGGGGCAGGCAAGGGACAAGGTGAATAATGGTGAATGAGGTGGCAGGGGAGAAACAGATGGTGGACAAGAAGAGGGGAGATTGGACTCCGCTCTTCAGGTCCCCTGGGGCCTACCACCCTCCAGTTTGAGGAACACTGGCCCCATCTCCCCCTCTCCAAGAAAAAGCAGATGGATATTTTTGCCTAAAAACTAATTTCAGGCAATTCATTTAATCACACCACACCTCAGTGTGCTGATCTAAAAAGGGGGGATGCTCTAGCCCAATGTGATTTGCAGAGAAACTAGGTTGAGGATAGACACAATGTGACCCATGAGATAATTCTATCAAGCCTCTGCCCCTCTTAGGCCACAAAATATCAACCGGCTTGTGGGTAGAACAAGCTGGCAAGCGAAAGAAGAAATGGCACAGCATCCAATGATACTGACAGACCCTTAACTGCAGTTGAATGGTGAAGCTAGAAGCCATAGAGAATCACATTACTACTAATCCATAAAGTGGAGAAATATAGACACATTTAATTTGAAAAGTTACAATTACACTACAGAATAAGGAAATGCACTTCTGAGGGCAAAGGATTTTTGTTTGTTTGTTTTTACCAATACTACCTGTTGGCTGAGTTTTTTAAGGTAAGAGATAACACTGTAACTAAGTCCACAATCTAAATTATCTGATATCAGATTTGGAGCTCCCATCATCCTTAGTGCTTTCTTTAATGGCTATAAGGAAACAAAATACACAACAGTAAGAATAGAATAAATCTTAAAATACTCAAAGTTCAGTTATAAGGGGCAAAGGGACATGATTCATTTCTTAGAAGTCAAGGTGCTGCACATAAAACCAAACATGGAACATTCAAAAGTGGCAATGAAAACAGCAGAGAAGCAAGAAGCAGAAAGTAAAAAAATCAGAAGAGAGTGGGATAAGAAGAGCAAGTAACAGCAAATTCAAACAGGTCAATTGCTTTCAGTCTTAATTCTCAAGTCATAAAAATCATTTCACTTTGCATTTTGTTGTACACCCCATTCCTGCCCTGGTAAATACGAGCACATCCCAGTTTCTCCTCCCAGTGACTAATGGTACCATTGAAAGCTCTGCCTTTTCACCTCTAGAAACTTGGTTTAAAGTTTGCCACATCCACCTCTGAAATAATTTGGATAATCTTGATTTAGTTTTTGTGGCCAGTTCAAAATCATCATGGATACTTTCCTCAAATTGTAAAAATGAAAATGAGGCCAAGTAATTTTTGACTCTCTTTGAATTCCACCACCAACAGGGTCCCCACTTCATACTGTGTCCGGGACACTTTTTTTTTTACAGGCATGAAGTAAACAGAAATGTCCTCAGATTTTTTTTTCCAGAGGGAAATTCCCATATTCACAATTTCTAGAGTTAAAAAGGGAAACTAATATAAAACACGAATCCAGACCTATTTTTCTTATCCCCCAATTATAATTTCATGAGGTTAGTTTTAATAAGAGAAAAATAGAAATGTGTTTTAATGCAAATAACCATGGCAGTTAAAGGAAATAAAAGAAACAGTTTTCTTATGTACTGCCAGGATATCTCCAAGCTCTTACACATAATCTGGGAAGACAATGACGACACAAATATTTATAAATTAATACATAACTATCTTATTTCAGGGGTAAAGTTTTTGGTTCATTGACATTTCTTGTGACAAGAATCATCCCTCATACACTTAATAAATATATACACATAAATACATACTAATAAGTAGTATGGAGGCAGAGTTTTTAAGTAGCCGTCAAAAGCCTGTCGCCACTTCAGATTTGGCTTAAGCTTGTGAACTTTAAACAAGTCATCTGTAAGAGAAAACCAAATAAAATATTATATTATTCCAGCCCCAAATTCTAACATCTAAATCAGGCCACCCATATCACTTCCTAGACATCTCAAGTTTTCATTGTATTAGTTGCACCTTTCACTGGAATTGATTTGATTATCACTTTTGGTGGTTGTACTATTTATCAACATTATATACAGTACTTTTCTAGAAAATGAAATACATATTTCTCTTCCATCTATGAAGCTACATAAACTAGAATATTAAAGCACTGACTCTGATCCATGTGAAATATTTTTCTGACCTGTTAAATATTGGTAACATTCATATTGGTCATTTTCAGCTGAGTGGGAATCCATGGTCTCTGGTAGATGGAGTATTTCTTTTATTTAAATAGAGGGTCTTATACTTTTTGCTGAAAGGTCAAGGTAAGATACTCTACAAAATATACGGACACAAAAGCTAAGTCTCTATTCTGTAGGCAATGATGACAAGCTCTAAATTATGTTTTGGATCAGCCTGTATTTGTTTAGCTAGATACTCCCCCCTCTTTGATTTCTTTGATTTCAGCCTCAGGCATTTTAAGACAGACCTCAGATCTCTCAAATACTAAGCTAACAATTCGGTGATGGCACTAGTAAAAGCAAATGGAGATGTTACGTTGAAGTTTTAAATTCTGTACAACTAAATATGTTTCTTGTGTAGCAATTATATTAACATAACTGGAGATGTTTTCCTTAAATAAGCAGATAGTCCCTATCTTTTCACATTTAATTATTTTAATGACCTAAATACATTACACATAAGACATGAAAATTTCCAAAATATCACTTATTTCCTCCGAGGGTAGGAAAATTTTTTTCTAATGTAATAATTCAAAATTATTTCATATTTCACAATATGAAGTTATTCTCATTGTGAATATTCAATATGAACGTGCCACACTTACTATAAATATCAAAGATATTATAAATTGAGTTTCTATTTTGCTTCCTCAGGCTTTATTGGCTTTATCAAAAAAACATATGGTTACTTCCAGAGACAAAACCATCCCTATACCATATGCATAATTTCTCTGTAAGTAGGACTCTTGAAATTCTGAATTACTTTACAGAAAACAACTATATATTTTCTTCCTTGTACTGCT
Organism: Talpa occidentalis; assembly: GCF_014898055.3. Taxonomy (NCBI): domain Eukaryota; kingdom Metazoa; phylum Chordata; class Mammalia; order Eulipotyphla; family Talpidae; genus Talpa; species Talpa occidentalis. The sequence goes on from NW_023601543.1 coordinate 10,953,154, forward strand.
ATAATAAATTATTCACTCCTGCTGAAACTAATTTCAATGAATTTAGAGAGTCATAAAGTGTAGATTTTTTGCAAGACCTAGCAAGAACAAAGAAAAACAGATCTGAACAGATTTCAGGCTCATTGTAGCATGCAGGTCCTCTGAAGACAAATCATATCTTGGCAATAAGGAACAAGAGACTTTGGAAATATCCTGTTATGCTGTGCTGTGTCTTTATGGGGAGTCTTTTGGGAATTAGGCAGATTTTTAAATACCATAAGACTGAGGAGACATTTAGATATAGAAATATTCAATAATCAGAATCAATAATAATATTTCTAACAATGCCAATTGCGATGACTCCACTTTTCCACCCACAATCAGTCTAATTAATTCTTGCTGGATTTTATGTAAACAAATGAAGAAGGCAGAAAGAACATCTTCCACAGTCGAGATTAAGGGTAGAGAGCAATTAGGGTGCACTGTTTTAGTCACCATCTCTGGAGCTCAGAAAATAATTTTTACCGTATTAGATCTCCATTCACGTGGAGCCTCTGGGGTGGTGCAGTAGAGGTGTCAATAAACGAGCTGATCAACATCTGAGAGTTGAGGAGATGAGTGTAGCATGAGAGTAAAATGACACTGCCAACACCTCACACACCATCGATATTTTCTCTAGTTCCTTTCTCATTTCTGCTTCAAAGAGGAAGACCTGGGTTTGAGTCCAAGCTCAGCCACATCCTTAGCTGAGGGAGCTTAGAGAAATCACCTTTATTAGCCTCCATTTCATTTATAAATAGGGTTTCATGATAATTGCCTTACCACACAGGATTTTCCTGAGGAACTAGATCATGTATGTGAAAACAGTGTAAAATGAAAAAACAAAAAAAACCACACACACACAGAGTAACCTGGGAATTACCTGATATAGTGATTGATACACATCAAATTATCTATCCCCTTTCTCGTCTCTTTTCCTCCTCCTGATCAAAATTGGTTGTATGTGGAGCCAAATTTTATTTTTTATGCAAGTTCCCAGTTCTTAATTATTAAAAAAAAAAACCCAGGTGATTCTCCCCCCCGCCCCCCCCCAAAAAAAACTGAACTCACAGATACAGAGAACAGATGACTGGCTGGGGTGTGAATGAGGGTGAAATGGGTGAAGGGTCAAAAGGTACAAACTTCCAATTATAAAATAAATAAGTCCTGGGAATGTAATATACAGCATGATGACTATAATTAATAATACTGCATTATATATTTGAAAATTGCTAAGAGAGTAGATTTTAAAAGTTCTTACACAAGAGAAAATATTGTCACTACGTGCGGTGATGGATGTTAACTAAACTTATAGTGGTGAGCATTATATAAATGCAACATATAAATGTGGAATCAATGTTGTACATCTGAAACTATTGTTATAAGTCAACTATATCTCAATAAAAAGGTTGTTTTCAAAATAGGTAAATTAAATGTGATATATTCAAGAAAAAGAGAAAAGTTCTTATAAATGCCTTAATAATGTCGTAATTTCCTGATTGAGAGTAATATTCTTGCCAATTGTAATAATCTGATTCTTATGACAGCACATTAATCCAGTGAAGCCTCATTTATCTAGCCCACATAAGTTTTAGTGCTTAAATAATTAAAAAAGAAAAAAGGGGTCACCTTTATGGATGGTTATTGTACTATGCAGTCATGTAGTGATATTTCTGGGCTTTATGAAATATGTGTGACTTAAATTTCCTATTTTGTCCACTAAATATCCCTGCCCACTGAAACTTCAGAAACAGTCCTATATATTTATATTATATCCTTAATATGGAATAGTAGTAGCTCCACTCCCCCTCCCACCATACCCTGGCAACCACAATTCTACTTTTTGTTTCCATGAGTTTGACTAATTTAGTTACCTTGTAAATGTAATCATAAAGTATCTGTCTTTTGTGACTGGTTCATTTCACTTAGCATAATGTCCTCCAAGTTTGTCCATGTGATAGGATTTCCTTCTTTTTAAAGGCTGAATAATATCCCATTGCATTATATACCACATTTTCTTTATACACTCATTTGTTGATATTTGGATTGCCTCCACCTCTTGGATATTGTTAATAAGACCGCTATGAATACGGGTGCGCAAATATCTCTTGGTGAACCTGTGTTCAATTCTTTTGGATATGTTCCCAGAAGTGGCATTCATGGATCATATGGTAATTCTATTTTCAATTTTTTAAGACTCTCTGTATTGTTTTCCATGATGGCTGCACCATTTTCACACCCTCCTGCAGTGGATGGGCAAGGATTCTAATCTCTCCACATTCTGGCCAACACTTGCTATTTTCTGGGTGCGTTTCGCCCCCCCCCCCCACAGTGGTTATTTAGTGGGCATGAGGCAATCTCTTCTGGTTTTAATTTGTCTTCTCTAATGATTAATGATATTGAACATCTTTTCATATACTTGTTGGCCATGTGTATATTTTCTTTGGATAACTGTCTACAAGTCGTTTCCCATTTTTAAATCAGATTATTTGGGTTTTTGTTGCTGTTACATGTTAGAAGTTCTATATATAATCTGGATATCATTTCTCTTACTATTTCATCAAATGCATGTAACTGCAATTACCTCAATATAAAGAGTACTCAAAAATAGAAAAATAATACTATTTACAGTTTAAGTGAAGATTATCTAGTGTCATTTGTCACTTTTGTAGTGGTGAAAAAAAAAGTTATAAAGATATATTTAAGAAAAAGTAGCAAATGCAGAAAATAGACACTTTTATTGTCAGTCTTATTAATCCCAAATATATAAGCCATATTGTATATTAGTGACAATCACCTACTAGAGAATGTTTTTTGATTGGAATAGGAAATAAAGAGGATAAGCTACACAAGGGAACCATGCTAACATATTTGGTTCATTCTTCATTTGCAACATTTAAGAGTTGCTTTTTCAGTTTATTAAAGATTTATAACAGTAAAAATCTTTAGTTTTAAATAAAATCTCATGCTTTAAATAAGCACATTAAAACATAGTAAATATTTCATCCTTTTCACAAAAATTAAGAATCCCCACCAAATGAAAAATGCTTACAAATTTGCAACTAGAAGGATGCCACATGGTACCATGTGACTCTAAACAGATGTGGCTTTTTAAATGAGAAAAATCCCCACACACATCTCCAGCGATATCTGAGTTACAGCTTCTGGAGTTGTTCCTTTTAGAATTTTGCCATGGAAACCATGGCTTTTACAACTGCAGTTATTGCAGAATTTACTCCTATCCATATTTCCTTAACTTGCTATCCTGCCTAAAACAGATGCCTCAAAAACATTTAATATCCTTTCGTGGCGTAATGAGTGCAGTCAATACCCCCACAGAAGCCCTATTTTCTGAGGAAAACCTTGAGATCCTTGGAGCATTACTCACTATCAGTACTATTTTTTGGCCCAAACTAGCCTACAAAAAAGCCAAGTGCACTTCAAATGGGTTGGTGGGGGGAAGCAGTGGGGCCTGTAACCTCAAGAACAGTGTAAGAAGCATGCTCCAGAGGCTAAGTGTCTCTTTGTTTGATGTTAAAACAACAGAAAGAAAAGGAACCAAACAGAAACAGTAAGCAAATTCCATCCTTCCAAATAAGTTTTCAGATTTTTATATATCCTGATACCAAGTGCTCTTTGACTCCATTAAAAATGCTTAGTCCATTATCTATTTTTCATTTCTGTCCTATTTGAAAGATGAGTAGATGGCACAGACTTCACTTACCTAAAAGAGGGAGTAAAACTGGGTAGTTGTATGGCATCACAAAGAGGTTTACACAAGTTAAAGTCGTACTGGCTTTTAAATAACCGAATGGATATCCAAGTTCATTGTATTTTCCACTGCTAGTAACAAATACCTGAGAAGAACACGAAGCAATGTACACTTAAAACAATAAGGATTTTATGTAAACCAAATTCACAGCAATATCCCATAGTGACACTTACGGTACAATTTCATTATAACATAAAATTACATAGCCTGTGGTTATGTCAAAATAGATCATACTAAATAGGAATGTCCAGCTTGCAATTCTTTTTTAATTATATTAAGAAATGAACTGCACTATGCAATAACCATTCAGAGACCACAGGCTGCAATACCCAAATATTTACTTGGTTAGCACAATGGAAAATAAGGCTGAAATTCTGCTAAGTGAGACCAGCCAATGAAAACAAATTGACTTCTCAAAAGTATAAGAGTGGAGACTTTTAGGAAAATAGACCATGGGCCCAAGTCTAAAGCATTTGATTATAAAAACAAAGCCCATTTAAAGGATTACGCTAATACTGCTCATGTGTACTACTAGCAAATCTTGCTGTATATCCCTTTGATGCTCCATTCCCCTCCCCATTTATGCATTTTTCAGTCCATAAATATTTATTAAGTAGCCTGTTACAAGCCAGGCACGGGTGCTAGTTATTTTGAGGCAAGGGGATACTTTGGTTCATCTGGAAGTCATTTTCTCTTGTAAATTATATTGGTAGAGCAAACACTTAAAATATTAATCTTTATTCCATAGAATTTATTCCTTACTGATTTCCTGAGTTGGCATATATTATATTTTCAGCCTCTATACACTTGTTATACTGCGCTGGAACCTTCTAGCTACTCTCTGTTCCATGTTCACTTTTTTCCCAAATCAGGGCATTAGTATTAATATACTAATGGGACTTATAAACTGTGTCCTTTTCTAATGTCCTTCAACAGAATCATTTAAGACAACAGTTATACGCTGCTGTTGAACAGAGTCTATTTACCTGCTAACTCTTGGTACTAGCGATGTCAGCTAATGGTCCACTAAATTCTTACTACATTTAGGTATAGCGAAGAATAGTTCTTTCCTATATAATTTATGGCTCCATAAAACAGTGAGTTATGCTAAAACATGACTCATGCTAAAGACTCATGATCTCTATCGGATCTCATGTCTTAATTTGAACTTTAATAGAAATGGTTAACTATAACAAAAAATGTTTGGTTACCCCCTATTTCCTAAGTGTGTATGTTACAAGAGAGGAAAAAGCATCACGAGGCATAAAAAAGATTCATCCGTACCGCCATCAAGTGTTAGACTGATTCTCTAGAAAAAATGCTGTTTTTTTGTTCCTTCCTTCCTTACTCCCTTTATTTCCTTCCTTCCTTTCCTCTCCCTTTCTCCCTCCCTTCTCATCCTTTTTTCGTATAAGTCCCTTGAGTTTATCCAAATTCTTTACCACATGAAAATTAATAGAATTTGGGGGTTCAAAGGCGTCATTAGGGGCAGACCATCTAGCTCAGCGAAAGTAAGCACTCGCTCCAAGGCAACATAGCTGGTAGCAGAGCTAGGATTAGAATCCAGTCTCCATTATAGTTTTGCCAAATTTCCTGGCTCCTGATTCATCTCATTCCTTTTCGCTCCCACTAAGTCACCGTATTAAAACTACTCTACAGCAAAGTAACATAAGGTACAGAAGAAAGACAGCACATATCTGAGGGGTGGTACTGGAAATGAGGACAGGATTTTTAAAGTTTCTTTCAATAAGCTTTTCAAGGGATGTGCTATATAGAAAAGAGTTTTTTGGGGGGAAAAGTACAATTTGTAATTTTATTTGCTTTTATTGTAAATATTTTTTCAACCCATTAACTCAAACCTCTTATTTTGATTTGAAATTAGTATTTTAAAATCCTTATTTCTACATTTCTAGCACCTTTAAGTGACTTGCATTGAAATATAAACATGCATTTAAAAAGGTACATGAATTGTAGGTATATGGCTCAGTGAGTGTTCACATGTAATCAGCACCCAGAACAAGAAATAGAAGATGATCAGAAACTCCCTCATGTCCTTCTCTGGTTGCTACCCTGCACCCCCAAGGGAAACCACCATCCTGACTTTTTAAAAATATTTTATTTTATATTATTCTTACATCATTTTTCATTTTTGCACGATATATGCATTTTCATTTTGGTTATATTCCCCATATAACTGCACCCCCCTTATTTTGACCCTAATCCTTCCTCTCCCCCCACCTCGTAGTGTGTCTCTGGTTTACAGTTGCTTGTTGATTTTGATTTTTTTCTTTATTATAGTTAGTCTTTTTCCTGGTCCCTTATTTAGGTTCACTCATAGCAGGAATTTAGAAAACCATCCTCACTTTTAACAGAGTAACTTTTTTTTAGCTCTTGTTGAACACACATAAAGTAAAATCATATATGTGATCTTTTATGTCTGACTTCTTTTGCTCAGTATCATATTTATGAGATTGTTCTCTTTCTTGCACGTTTATATCCTTTCATGAAGCCTGTCCCTTTCTTTTCCACACAGTTTTAGCAACTTTGAAGAATTCAAGTAGCCCAAAGACAGCTAGTGGCAATAATCTGACATTTTAGGATGAAACAGATGACAGTGTGAAAGTGTTCCTTGCATAAATAGAGCCTAACAATCACTGACTGCTGTGTAGTGCTGTAGTTTAGAAAGAGAATAAACATTCTCATAGCGTAGGATTTCCTTATTCTACTTAAATAAAAAGAGCTGTGACTGCCATGTCTGGATGTTTATGAATTAAAATCCAAAGGTGGAATCTACTAACCAGTCAGGAAGCCCTTCTGGCTGAAGTCAGACACTGGGAAGAGCTAGTATGCGTGCATTTGTCTGTGCATTTGCCTCATCCCAGTAAACTCGCACTACGCAGCCCGTGCGTACTTGCTACGGCAGGAAGGGTTTGATTACATTACACTAACAGTGAAAATAGCTTCCGGGCTTACAGTTCTTTTTCTTTTGCCAAAAATATCCTGTACATATAATCTGTCAACTTCAAATTAAGCCTGAAAACCTTGCTTTAGGAATCCACAGCTGAAGGCAATGGTTAGGCTTTCTAAATCTGGGGTCTCTGAATGGGAGTTCTCCAAATCCCCAAATCCACAGATTTCATCAGCTTTTACTGCCTTTACTGGCAATGAGCAGTAGGCTAATGCTTCATATCAGTCTGAAATTATTGGCATGGCCCTGTTGCTTACATGGTAGCTTTTGCAAGAAACACTATTAACAGATTCAGCCAAATTATCCCGATTAATCTTTGAAACTTCTTAAAATAATTCCCAGAAACCCGAGAGGTTACAGAAACATTTAGCCAACAGTTAAGGATAAGTACCTGCCAGCAGGTATGGGGAGATTTTCGTTCCAGGATGTACTGAGTTAAAGGTGAAGGTTCAAGTTCATATTTGTCAAAGGGAAGTTTGTCTATTACCATTGGTTCACAGTCTATGCAGGAGAACCTCACAACAGGATGAGATGTTCGTGGAGGCTAAAAAACAAGAGGGGAAAATAAGTCTATTATCAAGCAAGAGTACATTTCTGACAATTATACAACCCCCTTTGTGGTTTGTTAAACCATAGGTGAGATACAGACTAGTGTTTTAAGAAGGAGGGCTCCTGCTCTTTGGACATCATCATGGCTTCCATGGGTGGGGAGTCAGATTCTTTATCTCTACCATTGGGAAAAGGAAAGGAAAATTATAACACTAATAACAACAATTTCAGTAAAGTAAAAAGACTGCTTTGAATATGTTTAAGAAGTCATTATGATCTGTAGGATGAACCCTGAATTCTGGATCCATGTTGTGACCTCCAAGAACTACCTACCCTTCACTGATTTGTATCATGAGGTTATAGAGCATCCAGGCACTACCAGCAAAAAAGAAATCCATGAAACTTCTTAATGAGGTAATGACAGACTTGGAACCACCAACAAGCAAGATGAAATTTTGTAAAGGCATGGAAAGGGCAACACAGAACCAGAGAGATAATCAGCCGTCACAACTCCAGGGCACAGATGAATTTTTCCAGCATTTCTCACACCCTTATGCTTGCCTTGAACAGCTGGAGCTGGGATGCTTTTGGCTGGGCTGCAAAGGCCTGCGTGCCAGGATACCAGAGCAGACTGATAGCGCACCCATTTCACTAACAGGTTTCGCTTGTGGGAATGGAGAATACCAGAGAGAAAGATGAGGACAATAATGGTACTCTGGAGAGATAAGGAGATAGGACAAGTTCCCAGGACAAGGGTGAGAAGTGGTTCTAATCTTGCTGAGAGATCTGTAAAGCTAATATGAATGTGACAAAACTTTCAATTGCTTTATAAAAAGGAAAACCCTGATCACTAGTTTTTACACTTTACAAGCTTATAAGATGTTCTGGGGCTGAGATAAATAGGCCTCAAATGTGCTTTTAAAGCGGCAGGAATGGAGGGCCTCCCTGGTGGCTGAAGGGGTTAAGTCTCAGCACCATGAAGCTGTTGACAGCCACTGCAGCATTAGTTCGATCCCCTGCCAGGGAGCTGACCCACATGGTGCAGCAGACCTCTCCTGTCTCGCCCGCTACTCCCCTCAGCAGTGTATTTCAGTCAGTCTGCCTGTTCTGCTCCCCACTCTGTCTCTGGTGAATCCTCTCACCCTCCCCCCACCTATGGCCTACACCTCAGCTCTTGTATGCATAAATAAATCTTTTAAAAAATAAAGTTCAAGGAATGGTAACATGAGCCACGTGTAACATGGAATTTCTTTTATTCTAGTTTCTCCTGGTATTAATTTGAATTAAACTTGAGAAATATTTCTGGCTTATTAGATTTAAATCTATGAAAAAGACAGTAAAGACATGAATAAAGCCCCATTGCTAGGCATCATGTAGTAAATCCCTAACTACAACATTCACTGTGGAATCTGAAGGGACTGAGAGCAACTGGGCATTGCGTTGACAAGGGTGCCACCTTGGGGCCCCAAGTGAAGCAGGAAGAGATTTACCCTCACCCACAGCAAGGGCTGAAATGGCTCTTTAGTCTTACATTCAGGTTTTTTATGTCCACTCCTGAAAAAAAAAAAAAACGGAGGAGCCTAAAAACAGTAATCAGGGGAAACTGCAGTTCATGTTAGAAATTTCTGAAACTTAGATGGAATACAGATTAGCTGAAGCAGGCAGGTGCTAAGCTAGAGAAGAGATCTTTTTGTGCCTCGTCTTCCCCACCCCACAAGAAGGATTCTGCTGACCTTTTTATATAGCCTGGGGAGAGGGAGGAGGAAGAGAGAGTGGGTTTCATATGGCTTCCTTCATTACTACACACCATCCTTCCCTCCCCAAAAGCCAACTCCCCTGGTACCAAGGGTAAAGATAACATCAAACCCTCTTCTCCAACTGTAGTGAGCAAAAAGACAAGCCCTTGCTTAAAGATCATTCTGAAAATATTGTTTAGTTACCTGTCATTATAAGGTACACTGCCAAGACATACAAATTTATCGGCAACAAAAAGGTCCACAAAGTCCTACTAGGTGTGTAATGACTCCTTAGGAGGAAATAGAATGACTTCTGTTTTGAATGTTTCTAGAACCTATATCCAAGCAAGGTGCAAACTATGTTCTCATTTCCTGAGGCTGTACATGAAAACCAATGCCAGCAAATTTTAGACATTGTACTTACCATGTAAATCAAGTCAGCTGCTCTGAAATAAAAACCAAGTTACAGATTGCAACAGCATCAAAATAACAATACTTTTTTTTAAAGATTTATTTATTTTTATACAAGAGCTGGGGTACAGGCCAGAGGCACAGGAGGGTGAGAGGATTCACCAGAGAAAGAGTAGGGAGCAGAACAGGCAGATGACTGAAATATACTGCTGAGGGGAGCAGCAGGCATGACAGGAGAGGTCTGCCACGCCTTGTGGCCATGTGGGAATCCCCTTGGCCGGCCAGGAATCGAACCAGCACTGTAGAGGCAGTGGACAGCTTCAAAGTGCTGCGCTCAACCCACTGTGCCACCGGGGAGGCCCCAATAATGACACTTTTATATCCAAAGAGGACAGTTCAAGTGGCAAAGGCAAAAAGAAAGAATGAAAAGTGCCTGAACAGAAGAGAAGTTCTCCCTTGCTCTTAGGTACAAGCTAGAATTCCACAAGAGATAGAAGGCATGGATTTAAAGCCTCAAAGCTATTTTAAAAGATTTACTGTAATCAGAAAATTAAAAATCCAGAAAGTTTAACATTTTGTTTCATGACACTTACTAGTGAAGGTAAATTCTGATCTGGCCAAAAAGATTCTGGAATTGGCCAATGTCCAACAGGAACGCCAGTTTTAGAGTTAGGTCGTACATAAATGAGCTTATGACAACTGTGCCATGGCTGAGCAGCAAATGAATTGCTTGGCCTAGCTGAATCCACACATCCATCTAAAAGTTAAACAAAAGACAGACTGAGGCATGAATTTCTTTTCACAGCTGCTGATCTTCTCTTACAAATTTTTCAGCTGAAAACAAAGCAGAGGACAAAACCAAAACAGTGATTCCTGAGAAATGGAAGAAAGAGTAACCACCAGGATTTCTGCATGTTCTCTCCAGCAACTCTTTCCATCTAATCTATCCCCTCGAATACAACTTCCACCCCCTTATCCTTAACCTACTACCAAAATATGCAGTTATATGAAGAGCAATTATAAAACTAGTTTTCACTTTTCTGAGATTTGGACACATAATGAATTAAACACACCAAACCACTACACAGCTATTTTTCCAAATTAAGCAAATGAAATTATTCATCCCCTGGTATAGTTTTACATTTTTGGAATCTGCCAAATAGGTCATAAATTCTATTTAGATACTTACTACTCACACGTCAGTGAAAAGAGTATTCTTTACTACACAGAGCCAATGGTCACAGAACAAAAGCTATCCACATTCACTCAATGGTAGAGAAGTGCTGACAATACAATCTACGTTTACGGTTGGGGGCGGGAACACAAAGTTAATGCATCAAGTATATTGTGGTCTAATCTGTTATAGTTTTCGTGTCCACCATTAACATTCCATGGAAATTGGGCACTGAATCATACTCAATAATGTATCCTGAATGCATTTTTTAATTATTGAATTTTTTAATGAATTATTTAATTATATTTCATTTGCCCTGCCTGTAATAGCACAAGAGTTACATCACCCTTAATGTGATGATTCATGAGCCTAAATTGTATTTGTAAAAGTTATGTTTTAATGACTTGAGTCTCATTTTTCTTAAGCTATAGATCATTTGATTTCCTTATTAAGTATTACTTTAGACAAGTAATTACTTTAGATCAGGATACTGACTGGGGGCCCATGAAGATCTAGGGAACACATGTACAGTCAGGTCTCACTTAATGATGGGGATACAGTCTGAGAAATGCATTGTTGGGCAATTCCATCATTACATGATTGTCATAGAAAGTACTTGTAGAGGCCTAGATGGTCGAGCAGACTACACACCGAGGCTCCACAGTGTAGCCTATTGAGACTGCCATCATATATGTGATCTGCTGTTGACCAAATGTTGGTAAGTGGTGCATGACTATAAGAGAATTCCCTTAAGCTGAGCTCACAATGCTGGGAATGTGCATTTTCCTGAAGAGAGAATTCTCAAATTCCATCAGAATCTCAAAGATTAAGAACAGTAGACAAATGGGAAGTGGAACAACTAAAAAGTAAATCTGAGCTATTTACGTGGCACCAAATCCAGTAGACCAGTATAAAAGCTGAAAGTTCATGGTAAGGTAACAAACACAAAATGATGGATTAAGCAGTCAATGGCTAGCAATATAACATGTCCTTCTTATACATTAATTTAATTTAAAATAGGCTGTGAACAGGAATCTAGAAAACTTAAATAAGAGACCAGGAAAAAGAATAACTATAAGAAAGTAAAAATCAAAATCAACAAACAACTATGAACCAGAGACACTCTATGGGGGGTGGAGGCGGGGAAAGGAGGGATTGGGGTCAAAATAAGGGGGTTGCAATTGTATGGGGAATATAAAAATAAAATTAAAACTAAAAAAAAAATAAAATAGGCTGTGAGGCCTATCTTCGATGGCAAGTGTTCTTAAATTGGTGTCCAAGAAACCACTGGAATTAAAACAAAAGTGTCAATCTGTGGCCTATGTCTGTTTTCCTAGGGAGAGGAGTTCTCTGTTTTTCCAACAGTTTTTTAAAGGAACCTAGGAAAAAAAATAGCAAAAAGATCAGAAACTACAAGGACCCACCACTTCAAACAGAAATGTGTCCCTCTGCCCCCTTCACTTCCCTAGGCTGCTACCACTGATTATGTACAAGGCAATTAAAATGCAATGAACAGATCAGAAAAGCACGGTGGTAACAGAGGGGCACAACAGTATGTATGTATGTATGTGAGCTGGCAGAAACGAGGAGAAGCCATAGCCTAGAACACTGCTCTGTGGAAGCTTTGTAATGCAGGTACAATGTGAGGGAAAAGTGCCTTTCCCTATACAAAAGTAGCTTTGCATTCATGCATTTTGAGATGATGAACTTTCATAAAACTTCATTTGAAGAAAGATGGCTCAGCAATTAAAAGGCGGCTGGTAGAATACTGGTACAGGCTCTCACAGAACTAGCATTTCCTGGGTAAACATTCACAATGTCTTGCTGACCTGTGGTAACAAATGCAAATTTTATAAACATAGCCTGGCACTTCTCATAAGACCCAACCCAGATTACTAGTTAAGTGTTAACTCCATCATGAATCTACAGAAACTTCGTGAACAGAGGTGAATGATTGTCATCTCAAGACTGGGACCAAGGAGTGTGAAATGGATAGGAAGAGAAGAAAGTTTCTTAAGTAGACTTGACATTAAATTAGAGTTGCTAGAATTTGGCCACTGACATGTAAACAAAATGAATGAAGGGGAGCTATTGGGATGGGTGTTTGTAACCACCTGAATGCATGTCGACAGTGAAGACTGATGTAATGGCTTCTCAATCTCAAACCACTCTTTTATATACCACTTTAGAGTTAAAAAAAATGTTATCAACCATACCTTCTCCAATAGGAAGTGGATCTGGTCCTGTTTTTTCAAAGTTAATAACTACACCACTCTGAACTTTTTGAACTAGAGATTCTAAACATTGATTCAACATTCTCTGTGTTCTAACACAGTAGGAGCGACCTATAGTAGAAGGGGAAAAAAATAGTACAAGTTTGATCAAGTAAAATACTATTTAATAATGCAAGCACTGAAGTCCTAAAATATAACTTAAAATAATCCTAACTACACAGGCAGCAAGCATTGCACTAATGATGAATTTAAGCAGCAGAGTTAAAAGATTTTGAAGGAAAACAAGACCAGATACGGCACTTAAGAAAAACTACACTTTGCTGCCCTGAATTCCTCCCTTAGGAATATTAATTATGATCAATACCTCCTGTGACTTCACACATCTGTGTGATAGCAGATTCATCAGTTGGTACGCTCCCTAATTGCTCTGGTTCAGTAGCTGCTAATCCAGGCAAGCGCAACACCAGGGCAAATAGCCTTTGATCCCAACGAAAAGGTTCTTTGGTTAGTTCACTTCCAGGCAGAGGAGAATTCAGAGGAAGATGAAGCTAACAAGGCAAATTTGAAATGGTTCATCATAACAGTGTATACAAAAATGAAGAAGACTTCAATTTTCTTTCACGTACTCAATAAAATGAAGCAATCTTTCAAGGATTACCAAGATGGAAGGTTTGATCAAACTTATTCTTAACTGGAAATTTATGCCTTCCACAGAAATAGCTGCATATCTTTTGCCATTTAAATGAAATTTAAATAAATGAAATCTCACCTCTTCTTGAACACCAGCAGTAGTTGTTAACTTGTTGCCATCTGTGATGGTAATTAAAATAGATGGTTCTAAAAAAAATGGATTTCTCCCCTAAAATATATTTAAAAAGTATTAGAGCTGTGTAAAGTAATAAAATTTTATTTCAACTTTTATATTTGCCTTGCCAATTGTCTCAAGTATATGGAAAAGATTAGGGAGTGAAGTGGGTAGGAATCAACAATCTTTGAAGAGATAGCATTCAGAATGAACAGAGGAATTCTTATTCAGGGTCTCCCCAAACTATAGCACTCAAACAGCCTCTTTCTCTGCTTTCCAAGCAATCATAAAAGAAAGATATTAAAGAGATTATAATGGTATCAGTATCCATGCTACTGAACCCATTGATCTGAGTCAAAATCCTGACAGGGGCATTACTGACTCATGCTCTACAACCTGCAAAGTGCCTCTGGCTATTTTGAGCACACCTTTTGCAGTAGGAAAGGACAGTTGTGGCACAGCACAAGCTGCTCTGCCTTCCTCTTATTCTAGAGCTTGGGAGGAGTGAGGGAGTTAAGGACACTAAAAGTGTCTCTTCAATTGTCTTGTTCCAACATTTCTCAGCAACTTATTCATCCCACTCTCAAATGTCTGATGATCTGATGGGTAGGCAATTTAAACTATTTTATCATCAAGTCACATACAAGACTTGGAAATAGAGGGATCTATTTTTAAAATTTTGCATTTAAAAGATATATGAACCCCCCTTGAAGATTATGAAAAGTAGCAGAAAACTTAACCATGCCGAATTTAAAATTCTTACCCCCAAGGAACCAAAATAAGTTAGTTATACTCACTCAAAAAAATGTTTTACCTGTCCATAATTGTCTATTCCAGATATTAATCTATTCAGATTTAACAAATCAAATGAGGATCTTAGAGCTTGACCAAGAGTAGTCAGTCCAGAAGCTTGAAGATTTTTTAGTTCACTCATGAACGTTGCATGATTTTCCTTCCAACCAGCCTGAAAATCAAACATTTATAAAGAAATTTCTGATTATTCAATGAACAATACATATAGTGCAAACAACCACTAAACAGCAACTATCAATCCTGTACCTGATTAATAGTTCCTAATCCAATTCTATTCTCTATCTTAACTGATCAATTGGAACTCAAGCAAGCAGTTTCAGAAAGATCTGCCAGCGTTATTGACCAAGAGCAAAGAACTCAAGCAAACAATGCATTTGTCCATGTGACCAGAGGTCTTTGGCTCAAGAGGTCCAGTTTTCTATTTAGGGTCAACCAAATCTAACAAAAGACCTCAGTTATTTACCTTAGCTTGACACTGATGATGTGATGGAGTAAGGGGAAAGGAAGGAGTAGTTATTTTTAAAATGCATTGTTCTTGATAGAGACAATTAGCTACATGAATTTTTCTAAACAGATTCTTCCTCCCAAACAATATTTTCACTTTAAATGAGAGTATAGGGGGGATTATAGGAATAGAGCCACAACTATTTGGAGACAACCCTTTCTACATCTTCAAGCATTCAGAAAGCCCCAAATCTAGAATAAGAGGAGAAAGAAAACAAAAAAAAAAAAAAAAAGGCTTGGCAAAGAGGTAGCATCTCCTGGGCACTCTCAGTAGCTATGAATATCAGCAAAGAACCAAAGACCCAAGGCCAACAGCCAACATGCTGTGCTTGTGTGGTTTATAGAAGGAAAGATCATGTTGATTTGTCAGCAGTGGGTATAAAAACAAAGCAGCACACAATGTCAAGGAGACAAGCCAGAAGAAAGATGTAGCTAACAGCAAGTGGCAAAGGAATAGGCCAGCAAGGGAGGGAGCGGACAGCACAGCTTGGCAACTTGATGGGACAGTCACTTGAGTCTTGGTAGCCCTGAGGGCCAGCAGTGTGGTGTGCTGAATGGTGAAGTCATGCCAACCAGGCCACAACAGCTGCAGGTGGGAGGTAAGAACAAATAATAGAGATAAACTTCATATTTAGCTAAAGGCATATTGTCCATTGTCCATACAACTATAGCAAACACTATCTTTTCTAGCAATCTGGATCAGCAGAATGGCCAACAGGCAGAAAGGGGGCAGATTGTTGGCTGCACCCTACAATGAAGCATCTGCATGACCTTAAGCAAATCTGTTAGTTTCTTATTTGAAAAGAAAGATTAGATAAGCTGGGATTCTGTGTTAGGTTGTGTGTCACACAACCCTGAAGATGAGTGTCATTCACACCCTGAGAATGACCCCCTTTAGGGTTGAACAGCACACAACCTGCATAACCACACAAGTGGAGGTATTCCACAGCAGTCCAACAGTCTGGGATTCTGTGAAATTAAAGATGTGTTTAGTTTTTTCTTTTAATATCCATAACATATTATGCACCATCATAAAGTCAAAAAATGCAAACAGAACCACTGAACTCAGGGACTGTCTGTGCCTAGAAATATCAGCAGGTGATTATAAGTCACACTGAATTTAAAGACTAGCTTTCTTCTTTGGGGTGGAAGAGAAAGCTGTGCAGTTGGGTGGGGGCAGATAGCATTGATTCTTTTGTTATTTAACAAGTTTTTATGGACCAACTATGCCACGCTGGGCAGAATGCTATAGACACATGCTGGGCGTGAGAGGAAGTAGACCTTGAGGAGCTCCTGCCACACAGGAATAAGAAAAGTAGTTATGGAGGCTGAAGGAACAAGCAGCCAGAGAGTGAAGGAGGGCTTCTCACAGAAGAGGGTGCATTTGAGGAAACCTAATGGCACAAAGAGATGATTAAAAGGCTCCCCAGACTGATGTAAGGAGACAGTTCATAAAAGCACAGGACTCGCTGATCTGGGTACCTGGCAGAGGCAAGGCCGATAAATTTGTCTCTGACTGTAAAGTGCTTTGCACACCATGCTCAGTAGTTTGGATCTATCTGGTGGCCCTGGGAATAACGAGGTTTTTAATTAGGGGAGTGGCATGATCAGATCTGTATTTTAGCAAGATTGTTCTGCTGGGAGTTGGAGAATAAATTGTGGGGTGGAACGGAGGGTGAAGCTTGAGGCAGGGAAACTGGTTTGGAGACTGTTGTAACAGCTTATGAGAACAGTGATGAAAGCTGAGCTAGGGCAGTGGGGATGCAGAGGAGACTGCAGATGAAAGAATTTCAGAGTGGAGTCATGAGGATTTAGTAGCTAATTAAAGGGATGGGTCAGGGAGAAAGGGTAATACACCAGGCTGAGATTTCTGGCTTGGGCAAACCTGTGAATGGTGGGGTCTTTCACCCAGAAGCCACTTTATAATGTGACTTTTCTTTGGAGTTACTTCATTTAGCAATCTTACTTCCATACTGAGAATGTGCAGTTACACATTACAGCACCAACAAGTATTGAATTCCTGAGAGCCGCAGGATAGTTTCAAGACATGACTAAAGGAAAATGAGTGGACTACCTGATTTGGTAAACAGCTGGGATAAGCTTTGGGTACCACTTAATCAAGTATCGATACATTTTAACTCATCATTATTGTAAATTATGTAATAATGATGCTGATTGCTAGCTTTCTTACTCATCAATCTGTCAGAATAATTGCTCTTTTAATTTTCCTTTATATATGAATTAAGAGCATTTTATAAATAGTTTATGCATCTGAATCACTGGCATTCTGGACTTTTCTGTTTTGGTTAATTCTAATTCTTTGCAATGAATTGGATAATATGAGAAATTTGAACAACGCACCTACCTCAGTACTATGAAACATTTGGGCTACATTCGCTACCAAAAGCCATAAGCCATAAGCCTCTTAGTGTTGTCTAGCTCCTATTTTAAGAGAACAACTAATTACCCCTACGTCCATTTCTGAGAATACTGAGTGGGGAAAAAAAGGTCTGCAGATTAACTTAAATGCCCAGGGAACCTTATTAATATGACCCATTTCTCCCAAAAAGCTAATTCTGAAGAGTTAGTGGGAAAAGTATATATTTATACTTTCCACTCATTGCTTGGAATTTATTTTTTTCATAAAAAAATGAATCCAGGACAGCCAATTTTCATTCTTAATACACTCTTTTCTTTTGTAATACTCCAAAGATATCCTACATATCATGCCAGTACAACCTTTACTCCTGATAACTTCCATGCATTCTTACTGAACTTTATACCTTACAAAGCACTTTCACACTTCACATTTGCTTAGGACAACCCTACAAAATATGCATGGTCTTGCCACCACTATTTTGTTTTAACAAACGAGAAAGAAGTAAAAGTTAGGTCTATTTTACTTTGTGGGGTGGCAGTAGTGTCAAGTTCCACTCTAGATTTGCACTAGCTAAAGCAGTAGCCCTTAGTGGAAACAAGTGGAAAGTGAGCGCTTATAACATGGCTAGTCTGACTTGAGATGTGATGTAAGCATAAGACACATGGGATTTTGAGGATTGTAAAGGGTAAAAAAAAGAATGAAAATATTTCATTATGTTTATATTGATTACATGATGAAATGATAAGTGTTTGGATGTTTTCAGTAAAATCAAATATATTACAAAGATGTCACCTGTTTTTTTTAAATATGGCTACCAGATAATTTTAAATTTTATGTAGCTATGGTACAGAGATGTTCAGAGGGAGTTGAAGGCCACATAAGAGATCTCGCCTTGATTCGGTAGACAATACACTCATTACAGATTCCAAGGCTGGGGAAACAGGATCAAAGCAGTGTCTCAGGAAGATGAGACTGGGCAGTGACAAATAAGAAAGACTGGGGAAAGAGAATCTGAAGTCAGAAAAAGAGAAGTTAGGAGACTTGACTAGTAATCCATGCCTCAGGGAATCAAGGCCTGAGTTAGGAGGGAGCCAGGGGTTAGTTGAGAAACATTTTCAACAAACAGAATAGGACTTGGTGACAGACAGACCATAGGCCTGAAGGAGAGAGAGAGCAAAAGATGGTCACAAAGCTTCTAGCCTGCGAGACCCAAAGACTAGAGGTTCAGAACAAGGAGTAACCTCAGATGCGTGAAATCCTAAACGAAGAGTTTATTATATTCACAGGTCAAGTTTAAAAGTCTTCCAGAGGTAAAAGGATGATGATGATAAAGAATAATTATAGGTGA
Source organism: Talpa occidentalis (assembly GCF_014898055.3). Lineage (NCBI taxonomy): Eukaryota > Metazoa > Chordata > Mammalia > Eulipotyphla > Talpidae > Talpa > Talpa occidentalis. The sequence continues at coordinate 10,971,866 of NW_023601543.1, forward strand.
TATTTATCAGTACCTTTGTGTCAGGAACTCACATAAGCTGAGGAGAGCATTTTTCATGTAACCTTCTCATCTGAGCCTCATGAGGGAGGTGCTATTCTTATCTCCATCTTACAGACAAGCTCTCTGAAGTTCAGAGAAGCTCAGCGAGTTTTTGTGGCTTAATGGCCCTGACACAGCTAGGATTTGAACTCAGGTGGTCTAATTTTAGACCCGACAAATTTAAACCGCTCTACTAAAGGTTCTTCCACCTATTCCACATGTTCACCTCAGAGATGGGTCTGGTTATATGAGCTTTTAAGTTTGGAAGTGGAATAGAATTTCCAAATTTCGTTTAAGCCTACCTTCCCCTGCTGTCTAAATTCAAACCACTTGGGTGTAGGAAGCAGTGACGAGGTCTGTTTGTGGCCCTCACAAACTAACCAGGCAAGTTGTTAAGAGTAAGTCCTTTACCCTTCCTGGAGCTGTTTCTGTCTTCAAGCCACAAAAGGGCTGAAAAAACAACTGGAGGGTCCCTGTTGTAGCCCATAATACCATACCTTATACCCATTCTTTATGTAGATCTGACTTATAGAAAGAAATACCTCTGTCTTAGCAAATAGGTGAATTTGGGCCTGGTTTAAATTTGTATAGTCAACTAAAACCCTCTTTGAATATCAAGAGAAAAGGTATGGGCCTTTCAGTCTGTCAGTGGCCTCGGTTCTTGTGCCAGCTCTCCCCACTCATTATGTAGGCTCCACTCATGTCACCACAGAACTGAGAGAATGTGTACTCCTCTCCTCAGAGGGGCAAAGTCTAAAAGAAGTATTTTGCTCTACCCTCTGCACCCTTATTCCCATCTTCTCATCTGACAGGTGGGCTTGGGCCTGCTCCCTCCAGGCCTGCTGCTAAAACTCTAATTTTCTAGTATGTTCTCTGACATACGGTTTTTAAGTGTCAGGCTCAGCCCCTACAACAGATCCATTGGGATGTCTGTCACATGTGAACCATTTGGAAGCTTTTTGCAAATACACATCTAGGCTCTATCCTCCAGAGTGGAAAAAGCCTTTTATCAGGAATAAAACTGTTATTTGGAACTCTGGCTGAGTCCTGTCTTATTTCTCCCTTGGTTTCAACGGAGGAGGGAAGGGAGGGTGTTTTTTAGTGGCTCCCCCAAACCTCAGCATGCTAATACTTGTCCTTCCTGAACTTCAGCCCATTTGGGGAAAATGGTTTCTCTGATTCATTGATTTTTACTTTTTTTTTTTTTAAAAAAAAAAACAGAAGAACCCTTTTCCCCATCAGGAATCCTGCCAGGAAGTATAAACAAGAGAGAGGTAAAAGCAAACTAACTGTCCTTAAAGGGATGTTGGAGGGGCGCAAGAGGCCTTTTGAAAAGCCCAGCTCTGTCTCAGGAGGTTACCCTTTACCCCTTTCTGTAAAAAGATCTCATTAGACCCAGTCTAATAATGTGCAGATTTAACACACATGCTATTAATTTCCCCACAAGGTAACAAAGATATTTAGGGCAGCTGACTAACTTTCCATAAGAGACGTGCCCCTTAAAAACTGTGTAAATTGAATATTTGTACCTCAACAAATGAAGAAGTAATATTCTCCAGGGTGGCAGTTAGTGAAAGGAAATGACAGTGAATCTTTTCACAGAGCAAAACTAATCCATTCTCTATTCTAACTTGCGCCGAGCCAGCCTCCCTCACACAGCGAGGGAGGCTCTTGCTGGAAGGTGCTACTTGCTACGTCCCTCTGACGTGGGGGCCGGTCACTGCACATACCCATTTTGGTCACACACACCTACAGTCTATCCGGACACTTCCCTGAACTGTCTAGTCCAAGTTCCTAGCTTGTTGGCAAGCCTGTGAAAGTGAGTAAAAAGCCTCCTTGGAATCTACAGAACTACGTGTTGCTCTCCTCTTTCACAGGAATTTTTATCTTTCATTAAAAGAAATGAAATCAGCTTGGTAATATAGGCCTTTTCCAATGCCATGTTAGAGACCTGGCATGGACCTGACCTTGGGCTCTTCTAGGTGGTCACAAACCAGATGATTAAAGGGTTTGAGTATTTTGCCAGATGTCACAAGTTAAAGCTGGAGTCTAAATTTAGCCAGGTCATCATTTTTCTTGTTGAAAGATAAACTATTTCCCTTTTTCCATCTGAGCTCCATAAGTTTGGAGGGAGGTTGCCCTGCGGCATCGCAGACAATGTGAATAAATCAATTTCAACAGCATTTTTCAACCAACTTGCTTTCTCCTCCAACTTAGCATCCTATGGTCTTTGCCATCACAAACTGTTCTTGTGTTGGTAAACGGCCCAGTGAGATAGAACGACACAGAAAAATATGAAGCCCTGCTTTTCCAATCAACTCTTTCCTGAAGAGACAAATGATTTTTCCCTTAGTCTTTGCCCTTAGTCTTATATGGAATATTTGTGCGAGTTAAAGCTTTACAACTTCAAGAACTTTCTTCTCACAAAATGAACTCTTATTCTGAAAAAATATAACACAAAGTTTGTCCTCATTAGGGCAAACACAATACTGTGACAGCTGAATCACCTTGGAAGTTTAAAATGTCTTTTTTTACAGATAGTCCACCTAGAAAGCAGTTTGTTAAAATTGTGAGGAGTGCATTTGGAAGACCCTAAAGACAACAGAATTACTTGCTTCTTGTACCTCTTTTTAAAACTTTCTTCTTGTGTTATATTTTCTGACCCTGTCTGGTGCATTTCCCCCCTTAATAATATCGCAATTTGGCCTAATCTCGCTTTCTTAGTTTCATCACTTGACGCAAAGTACTGGTAAACTTCTAGGTTCAAAGGAGGCATTCTATCATCTGTGGTTTTGATGTGGACTAACAGAGCTTTTTCTCATAAAATTCCTTGTTTTATAAATATCCAGTTCTCATAAATCAGAAGGAGAAAGACAAGTATCAGATGATTTCACTCATATGTGGAATATAAAGAAACAAAGCAAAGGAACAGACAAAACTAAATAAAACAAACCCTAGAAATATGACTGCAGAACTGAGTTTCCCAGAGGTCGGGAGAGGGGGAATGGGGAGCACTAATTGACTGTGGTAGGACTACTGGTGCCTTCATGGTGGGTATAGTGACATATATCCACAGAGGTGTGAACCTGTACCCCTACATCCTATACAGTGTTGTAAACCGATGTAACATCAATCAAAATATTTTATTCTAAAAAGGAATAAAGTTTCCAACTGCTGTGCACTTTTAAGCTTTACTTCGTAGAAAAGAATGTTCTTTTTGAATAAATAGCAATATTAGAAACAAATTCAAGGAATATTCATAACAGGAAATATATTACTGTCATACAGCAATGAATTTTGTGTTTCATTCATGAAATCAAAATTCTTTATTTCAAATGGGGTGGTTAATAATTGTGTCATTTCCTATCTAACTCTAAAAGTGTATAAATATGAAAAGGGAAATAAAAAGATTACCCAGTTCTTTTGGATTCTTTTTTGTCAAAGTTACTTCCCCAAGGACACTTCTTAGTGTTCTGAACTTGCTAAAATGCTCTGTCCATTTCATTTGGTTGATAGGTTCTCTTCTTGAGCACTCTGAATGCTATCATTCTGTGGTTCAGTCCCCCAACTTTTAATCACACCCTTCAGGAAACACTACCAGTCAAGATCACAAAAAAGAAATCTAGTTTATATAGAAGCCTTCTATTTTTTAAAAACGGTTCTTAAGAAATTGCCCCCCAGGGCCTCCCCGGTGGTGCAGCTGTTGAGCGCTGGGTTGCGAAGCTGCCCGCGGCCTCTGCGGAGCCGGTTCGATCCCCGGCTGCTCCCCGGCCACCAGAGGAGGGTCCCACATGGCGCGCAGACCTCTCCTGCCGCCCGCTGCTCCCCTCAGCAGTGTACTTCGTCAGTCTGCCTGCTCTGCTCCCCGCTCTGGCTCTGGTGAGTTCTCTCACCCTCCCGCACTTCTGACTGTACCCAGTGCATGTATAAACAATAAATAAATAAACAAACAAACAAACAAATAAATAAATAAAACATGCCTCTATAAAATTAAAAAAAAATAAATAAAAATAAAATTAAAAAAAAAAAAAAAGAAATTGCCCCCCAATATATTGCAGAAACTTTAACAATTCATGCGCTGCTGAATAGCTTTTCAGCAGATGGTTAAACACACCCAGGAGCACATATTTTTAAGTAAACTGGGTTAAGAAATGATTCACAGTTTGATTCCACTGATAAAAAATTCAACATTTTGTGTTACAGGTCTTTTAAAAATGCCTACTGAGTTTTTTTTAATGCCTAATAATCAAGGATTAGTCTAAAATATCTGTAAAATGCATTTGTGAGTTTTCAATTCTTACCCCTAGAGCATTAGGATAAAATTATAAAGTGACACACCTCTCAGAGTTCACTTGAAAGCACGATAAGATCAAAAGAAATTTGATCTTCACCAGAGCATGCTAACATGTAGAAAATGAATTTTAGAAACTTTTCTCCTCAAAGAGTCAATTGCTCTGGTAGTGAAGGAAAAATATCTTAGAGTTGCAAATAATTTACCAAACTTGGTCAGATATAAATGTTAAATGTTTCCTCTTACTTTCAATCGATTTCAACTATAATTATTGACCAATACCTTTATAAAAAAAATACACACACACAGCTATTTTACAGACCACATGTTCAATTGTTTAGATGTTCAGTTGTAATAGGAGACATTTTTATGAACACACAAAATAGAAATGAACAAAGGTGGCCCTGGAAAAATACACAAGGACTGGAGGGAGACTAGGCCACCCAAACACAGCAGAGTTGAATAGAGGTGATAGCACAGTGGACATTCATCACTGTCTAAATACTTTATAGCATATCTTTCCTCCAGACTAATTTTTTATTTTATTTTATTTATTTTTTTAAAGATTTATTTATTTATTCATACAAGAACCGGGGTACAGGCCAGATGCGCAGGAGAGTGAGAGGATTCACCAGAGACAGAGCAGGGAACAGAACAGGCAGACTGACAAAGTACACTGCTCAGGGGAGTAGCGGGCAAGACAGGAGAGGTCTGCTTCCCTATGTGGGACCCTTGCTGGCTGGCTGGGATCGAACCGGCGCTGCAGAAGCTGCAGACAGCTTCACAGCGCGGCACTCAACTGCCTGCGCCACCAGGGGAGGCCCTCCAGACTAATTTTTTAGATGATTACCTCAAAAACCTTTTTTTTCTAATTCTCTGAGGATAAGAAATGAAAAGTCAAAAATGTACTTTGCAGATATTTTAGACTCATCATTATTTGTTTAGCCACCTTTAAAAAGCTGTTGTTCAGGGCCTCCCTGGTGGCGCAAGGGGTTAAGCACAGCATTATGAAGCTGTCCGCAGCCTCTGCAGCATGAGTTCGATCCCCCGGCTGGCCAGGGAGCTACCCACGTGGCACAGCAGACCTCTCCTGTCTCACCCACTACTCCCCTCAGTAGTGTATTTCAGCAGATCTGCCTGTTCTGTTCCCCACTTTGTCTCTAGTGAATCCTCCCATTCCCCACACCTCTGGCCTACACCCCAGCTCTTGTATGCATAAATAAATAAACCTTAAAAAATAAAAAAATAAAAAGTTGTTCAGTATGGTGGTTTCTCAAAATATTAAAAATAGATTTGTCAGATGATCCAGCAATTACACTCCTAGATGTCTACCCAAATAATACCAGAACATTAATTCAAAGGGACATAGGCACTCCTATGTTCATTGTAGCCCTATTTATAATGGCTAAGTTGTGGAAACAATCTAAATGCCCAAGGACAGAGATAGATGAATAAATTAAGAAGATGGCACACACACTGGAATACTACTCAGCTATAAAAAAGGATGAGCACTTGCCATTTTCAACAGTGTGGATGGAACTGGAAGTCAGAAGCAAAATGACAAATACCAGATTGATTTCACTCATGTGCAGTACAGAGATACAAAAGAACAAACCAAACCAAACCAAACCAAACCCTAGAAATTTAACTACTGAATTGAGGTTATAAAGGGAGAAGCGGACAAGTTGGGAACAAAAGGAGGAGAGGGCCCAATGGATTACGGTGGAGGACTTCGGGTGCCTTGGTGGCAGGTGTGGCATGGTCACATACATCTGAAGAGCTGTGATCCTATACCCCTAAATCATACATAGTGTGGGAAACCGATGTTATCTGAATAAAAAATTACAATGAAAAAATACAATTACCCAAAAGGCTATTGTTTACATTATAAAAGTAACATACTTTTATTGTTAAAAACCCCAACAGAAATGCAAAGTTAGTCTATGTCTTTGCCAAGCTCTCAGTTCCACTCTTCAGAGGTAACCATTGATAAAATATGTCCTGAACTGTGAGTGGCAAGTAAAAATGAGACCAATAAGATGGAGTAACATTTACTGATTTAACCGCGAGTGTGTGACACAGCACATTAAGCACAGTCAAGAACTGTTTTCTAAAATTTAAAGTAATTTTGAAATCACCCTGAATCCCAAGCCTCTTTATTCCACATCCTGCCTTTGAGTAATACAATTCTCTCCTGTACTTTTTGGGAAGAAAAGTAGAAATAATGTAGTTTAATCCCTTCACTTTACAGATAAGGAAACTGACTCGATAAAAGGTTAAGTGACTTGCAGGTTGTGTATCCATCTAATCAGCAGCAGACTTCAGCTAAGAACTTGGGCTGCACTTTCCAATCCAGCACTCTTGACAGAGCTGCTAAAGAAACACAACTTGCAGGATGGACATGACAACAGATGATGTGATTTCCCAGAAAAGCTACACTGTGACCACTTAAAAACCTGTCTTTTATTAAAGTACCATGAGCTTCTATCACAGCTCATAACATCACTAAGAAATGGAGTTTTCAGTATCTATATACAAATGTGGTTTTTTTAAGTGGAGTTTTCGCTCTACATATCTTCAGCATCCTCCTACAAGAAATAAACAGAAGGGACCCCCAAACCTTCCAGTTCTACTCAGAGTTGCATTAAAGGCTAGTCTCCCTAGAAGCCTATTGTCTACTGTTTAGTTATGTGAGTTCCCTTCTGCAGAGACAAACGCAGCCTGGGCTTCTGATTAAACAGCAGTGCCTCCAGGCAAATTTAAATCCAAACATCTTGGTCTAGTTCAGGCTAATCGACCATTAAAGGTCATAGTCCAGCTACCCACGCCCCTCCCCTTGTGCAACTTTTCATCGTTATAAATTTTAAAGCACCTTTGTCACATCCTGTCCCTCAAGTCACACCTTTAATGGAATTCACTCTCTCTCCTTCCCCAAGGCCTCCAGCTCTCCCAGCTCTCTATCTCCTCTTTGGTTAACTACCAGCATCAGAAATGGGGAGCACACTCCGGGGGTGGAAGACACAGGTTTGGCTGAACTGCAGAACTTTTATGTGGAAATGATGGGAAATGAGTTTATACGGACATGTGGAACAAATCCAGATGGTTCAGAATGGCAGGCTGAGCAATTTCGACTTGATTCCATAGGTGTGGGGGCTCTTTGAAAGTTTGTGTAGGGGGAATGAGATGCTGAAACCAGCTTTGATTTTTAGAAATTTTGCAGTTGGTGTGGGTAGTGAGTAGGAATTTGAGAGACACTTGGTAGACAACACAGAAGGTTGTCATCGTATTCAAGGCCCAAAAGGCCAGGCCATGGACTCAAGTGAGGACAGCTGAAATTGAGCTGAAGGAACATATATTACAGACATTTCCAAGGGATGATAGATGGAGCTTAGAAGGAGTTGGAAGGACAGGTTCAAAGCTGAATAATGCCAAGCTTTCAATCCTGGGAGTTTCCCCTAAAAGGCAGGGAGTACGGCAGAGGAAATAGGTTTTAGATTCAGGGATGCTCTCTGATATGCTGACTCCGAGCTGGTGGCAGGATAGCCAAGTGGAGATGCTCTGTAGTCAGCCAGGGGTGCGGGGTAAGACGCTGAAAGTGGAGTAAAGTCCATGCAGAAGGAATATTTGGAACTATGCGTGAGACTGGATACATTCACCAAGGAAAAGAACTTGAAAGATGGGAAAGAATTATCAGAGAAAGGGTTAGAGAAACAGAAGTGAAGGTGATGTTTCTGGGAGGAAGGAGCAGTAACAGTTTCAAATGCAGTGGAGGACAGAGTATAAACATTAGTCCATTGACCCAAGTAGCAATAGAGTAAATCCTAAGATTTTAATAACTCATATCTATTTTTTTTCATTAGCACTCTATTTCTTACTTACAGAAACATAAAATGTTTTGAGTCTTTTGTTCAGTGGCATTCAAGTTCAGAGTTTGTGTCTTAGTACTATGTTTACTGAACTACTGGACTGACAGGGTGGGATATAAATAATGAAAGAACAGGGCCTCCCTGGTGGCTCAGGCGGTTGAGCGCCGCACTGTGAAGCTGTCTGCAGCCTCCGCAGCAGAGGTTCGATCCCAGCCAGCCAGGGAGAAAACCCACATGGCGCAGCAGACCTCTCCTGTCTCACCCACTGCTCCCCTCAGCAGTGTATTTCGTCAGTCCGCCTGTTCTGTTCCCCTCTCTGTCTCTGGTGAATCCTCTCACTCTCCTGCACATCTGGCCTGTACCCCGGTTCTTGTATAAATAAATAAATCTTTAAAAAAAAAGATTAAAAAAAAGGAACAACTGCCATTAATGAATAGCATAATAATCAGGTTTTAATATGCAGATCTCTATTTTCTATGAACGTCCTCCACTTTAGTACAATAGTCTTACTAGAACTTTTCTCTGGTTCAATATCTGGTGATGGTAGCAGTGAGGCCAGAGGAGAGCGGGGACCTGGACGGAATGAGGACTGGGCCAGGAGGCGAGGCACCGGCCAAGACACAGAACTCTGCAGCGATGGAATGGTGCATTCAGAATGGTGCATTTACAAAAGCACGCCTGCCTTGCCCACAGGTTTTGGATTACAAGATACTGCATGGTTATAGCAACACACAGGGAAGATCTTTCTTTTCCCTATAAGAAAAACATTTATCACGACACTGACAAAGTGAAAATGGCAAATCCATTTCTGGAGGCCACCAGACAGGCAAAGACTACCACACTCTTCCCTTATAGCCTGCTCGGCCTAGGCCACCTAGGTCAACCGCCACCCCCAATGGATATATTATCTCAAGCTCCAGCAGCTGAGAGTCCTGGCAACACCACATCTGTCCCGAGTAGGGCCATAACTCTGGGGCATCAAAGGCCCAAGTGTTTCACAAACAATATACCATGTTATTCACCTAGAAGTAGTCAGATAAATAATAAAAATGGTAACACTAGAAGTAATATTTTTTATTCATTGAGTGCTTGCTATAATACCAAGCACTGTTATATCAAAAGTAACTATAAATAATAGCCCGATAATTGTGTCTTACAAAACACAGTTCCAGGACATATATGAGAATGAGAAAATACCAGAGAGAAGTTATTAAAAGTAATGCTCTATCATGATTCACAGAAAAAGTGAAGTGGCTCATTACTTAACACTCTGGAATAGAGACAGACCTGGGTTACCATTCTTTTGTGCTCCTTAACCTTTCTGGGTCCCTTATCTGCTAAATGAAGATAACTAGAATACCCGGGACTTAGGCTGGTTGGGAAGATGAATTAAATAAGCACTACATTCGTTGGCACTTTGCCCTGTACATAAGCATTACTCAGTAAATGTCAGCTGCTATTATTAGAAAGTTATTAAATTATTGTTCATTATTATAAGGAAGTAAATGTAAGTGAAATTCTATCTGTGAAAGCCAGATAATACCTTTAACTCTAAGATGGGTTTTAGAAGGATCCCAAACTGGGGCTATAAAACTGGTACACCTTGTACAGAGGCTGTTCATTAGCATATCCGCGCTTTCACCCAGCCTTAGGATTAGGTGTTAGTATTTATTCCTTAAATGGAAACCATTACAGTTACAAAATAGAACATAATCACTCCCATAATCCCCACTAGAGAGGGACAGAGTTTAGAGAAAGTAATAATCATGCAAGCCCTCCTGTTGTGTGAGCTTCCTCCCTCCTTTTAATGCTACGGATGACTTCCCATGATAGAAGAGAAAGGCTCTGCTAGGGAACATCAAGAAAGCCTCTTATAAGAGAAGTGATACAAGCCCCTTTTGTTTCTTAGTCTTACACTATGCTAAGCTAGAGAATTTATCCTTTATCCTGCTTTTCTTGATGAGTTCTGTTCCTGGGAATGCTTGGAGCCAAGGAGTTATATAAATCTATCAAGGAATATGTTATATATTTCAAAAAGCAGGGAATATTTAGTGCATATTACAAATAGAATTTGGTATTACTGTAGTTGCATTAGGAGTTCACATATAGATCCAATTGTACTGAGTTCAGGAGGAAAAAAACATCTAATTCAACCAGTTGGATCACCAGCTATATCCAAAAGTCTAAGCAACCAAAAGTGGCTTTCAATACAAACAAGAATGGGATGCTTTTGTAGTTTGTCCCAGGGCCAAAGGTGATCAACCTATCAATTCTGAACTTTGTGATAACCTTTGGTGCACAAATGAGTCCTTTACAGACTCAATTTAAACAGAGAAGGGATCTTCCTTCGGAAACAATTTCTAGGACCCTGAACATCATATGTATCTTAAGAAAGAATATAGACCAACACTGCTATCTAACAGAAATATTGTGCAAACCACAGGTATAATTTTATAATTTCAAGTAGCCACATTAAAAACATAGAAGCAGCTGAAATTAATAATATTTTTATTGAACCCAATACATCAAAAATACTATGGTTTAAATTTGTAATCAATATAAAACTTGTTAGTGAGCTATTTTATAACTTTTTTGTACTAAGTCTTCAAAACCCAATGTCGAATTTATACTCACAGCACATCGTGATTCAGACTAGCCAAGGGCTAGTCTCAAGGGCTCCATAACCACAAGGGGCTAGTGGATGCAGTGCTGAGCGGTGTAAATATAGCCAATCTAAAAGAGTAATCATGGGTACATCAGAAGGGCCACCCTCACTGCCATTTCAGTCCCTCACCCTCTTTGCTGGATCCCTCTGAATGGCCTCATCCCTTACTGGGACCACTAATCCACCAGAGCTGTGAGGCAGGAAGGAAGTGTTGTTAAGACATCACCTTGGAAACCCAAATGCACTTCCCAGAAGAAACAACAACAAGCACAATAGCTGTAAGGCTAAGTGACTTTAAGGGTTAAAAACGCTTTCCTGGTGAGGAAGGTCTGGGAACCTAATCACCATCTAGAACATTGTATCCAGGAGCTAGCCTGTCCCAGGCCTCCAGCAGCACACAAAGGGACTGCCCACATCTCTCTTTACACTCTGTGAAAGGGAACTGGAGGCCATGTTTACAAAGAGTTTTTCATTGAGGATTTTAAATTAAACCCGTCAGTTCCCTTCTTCATTCCTGTCCATGCTCCGCCCCCCATGCAGAGGATGTTCAATCCTGCTTTTCCCTGGGAAGCATATCTTGCCCCCCACCCAAGACCTGAAGCAGCTGCTCCATTTGACCACTCTGTGAAACCAACAACCCTGTCTTCAGAGCGGTTTTAATTATCTGCCTGAAGCAAAGGCAAAGGGAAAAGGACAATGTTTGTCCTTTCCTTATGCGTGTCCTGCCCTCCTGCCATCCCTCCCATCTCAATCCCAACTTCAAGGTCAAAAGCTCTCAAGCAGCCAGCACTAAGGCAACTAAGCAGTTTCAACTACAGCTGCTGGGCTTCCCCTACCTTTGAGTCTCCCCTCCCTTCAGCCCACCTCAAGATATGTTTCAGTTTAATGATAACCCAACAAGCACCCAGCCAACTAGCCTTGATCTAGCTCTCTTCAAATCCACCTCATAGCAATTCATTCTGGGAGAAAAGTACAATCTGCAGCTTGCAGGTTTCACAGTTCCTTTGCACGCAGTGTCACCTACTCACAATCTTGACTGGATAAACTAAATTCTCACTGTATCCTGTGTGCCCTCCCCGCTCCAACCCATTGGTTAGGAGTGTACTGTTCTTTTTTTTTTTTTTTTGGAGGGGTAGCACAATGGACTGTGGGTCTTTTGGTGGTGGGAGAGCTACGGTGACCACACCTGAGTGGAGGAATCCTACACTGTCAAAATACTAACAAGGATGTAAAACAATGGTACTTCATTAAAAAATAAAATGAGTCCACTGTTCTTGACACCTCTCACACCTTCACCTACACTCTCCAGTCATCTTTCCCCAATGATCCACCTTAAGACCCTTAGTGACTAAGATCACCTCTTTTACTATTCTGATCTCTCTTTGGGCCAGGTCTTTCTTGGTGTTACCTTAAGCCCCTATAACACAACTTAGTCCAGAGAGGGTGTTTCATGGACAATGAATGTACAGTAAATGAATGCCGAGGTCGCTGTAGAAAAAACCCACTGTTTGACTCATTTTCCAGAAGAAACACTATTTCTATCAGATCACTACAATGGTGATAAAATTTAAACCTGCAGTTACCTGCAGGGGATGATGGGGTTGCAGGAAGATACAAGTGGTATTTTCTGGATTGATGAGCATGCTTTGTATCTTGGTCTGGGGTGGAGGTTACATGAATATACAAAGATTTTAAAAATGCACAGTCATTCAGGTTGTATTCTCATGTATATGAATTATACTTCAATAAGCAAAAGGAAGAGGACACAACTGCATTGGTCTTGTGAAAAATGTGATTCAACCATATTATAAACCCAAACCTAGATGAAAATGTGAGCTGTAATAAACATCGACCATATCAAATTGTTAATAGCAGTCATCCTCTGAGGAAAAGTGAAAATGGGAAGAGGAGGACTAGGCAGCACTCACACTTACATATTGCTTCAAACCTTTTTTCCCCCTAATTATCAAATCCCTGTTAAAATCTAGGCATTCCTTCAGATACTAGGGATACAAATGCAGCAAAGTTCAAATACGTGCCCCTAAAGTGTTGACATTAGGGAAGCTAACACGAACACTGGCCATCACCATACACCATACTGTCTGCTGTGGTTAAGATCTGGACAATGTGTGAAGGTCACAGAGGGAGTTGTTACACCATTTAGAGTAGGGCTGGGGCAGAGAGAGTGTCAAGATGACTTTTGAGAATGTAGACTGAAGAGTTGAAGCATGTCAGGCCAACCAGTATGCCCCAGGCAGAGGAAACAACATATTCAATGGCATAGAAGCAAGAGGCATAGTGATGATGGAGAGGATACCCTAAGATTTCATTGTGGCTGGAGCCTGCGGTCCATGAGAAGAGAGTGGAGAGACATGATTGGAAAGGTTAAGAAAGGACCAGATCATGAAGGGCCTAAGAAGTCAGGGGAAGGAGTTTGGATTTTATTCTGAAATGTAATGGGAAACTACTTAAGGATTTTTAATAGGGGAATGACATTTTATTTTATGTTAAGATTAAATGATCTAGTAGCAAGGGGGAGTGAGGCAGGGACTCAGTGGCGAGCCAGAGTGGAAGTAGAGAGACCATCCGAGTAACTGCTGCAACAAAAGTATAGATGGAGACTGAAGAAACTTGAAACACGGGAGGAACAAATAGGGACGAGTGGGTAGAAGACAGCTTCGGCATACAGAACAGACAGGACTGCCTAATTTTGTCAGCACTCTCCAGTCATCTTCCAGGTGCCACCTTCTAGACGGCACCTAGTCTGAAGATAGCACTTACTCTTTTGCCCAGAGATCTAGTTTTCTACTAATAACATTCTCCTTTTTTTCAAACAAAGAATATTTTATTCAGTGCAAAACAAAGCCATAAACTAAAGTACAACTAGCAAAAGTGGTATGCACATGAGTGATGAAGGGTTAACTGTATAAGCTAAAGGTCTGACTCCTCTGTCTTCTGCTCTTCTATTAGAGGAAAAGCCTTCTCAGATACTTTACTCCCAAAATATTTCCCAATAAACTGTAGTTAATTTGTAGGTTGCCTAAAAATCTGTAAGCATTTATTTCCAATGTATGTATGTATGTACACATAACATTGTATTACATCCCCAGGACATAATTATTTTATAAATGAAAGTTTGTACCTTTTGACCTCATCAACCCATTTTGCCACCCCTTGTCCTCTGCCACTGGCAACTACCCATCTAATATGTTCTCTGTATCTATGAACATAAAGATATTTTTTAGATTCCATACAAAAGTGAGATTATACAGTATTTGTCTTTTTCTGCCTGACCTATTTCACTTACTATAATGCCCTAAGGTGCATCTATGTTGCTGCTAATTGCAAGATTTCATTCCTTTTAGTGGGTGAATAATATTCCAGTGTGTGTGTGTGTATGTGTGTGTGTACCACAATTTTTTTATCCATTCACCAATTGATGGACACATAAATTGCTTCCCCATCTTAGCTGTTGTAAATAATGCTGCAGTGAATGTGGGAGTGCATATATCTTTGTGAGTTAGTGTGTGTTTTTTTTTAATAAATACCCAGAAGTGTAACTTCCAGATCATATGGCAGTTCAATTTTCTACGGTGGCTGCACCAATTTACATTCTCACCAGTGGTGCACAGCGTTCCCTTTTCTCCACATCCTCACCACTACTTTTTATTTCTTATCTTTTTGATAGCACTCATTCGAACAGGTATGCATTGATAGCTCATTGTAGTTTAGATTTACATTTCTCTGATGATTAGTAATGTTGAGCATCTTTTCAAGTCCCTGCTGCCCCTCAGTGTATCTTCTTTCAGAAAAAGTCTATTTAGATCCTCTCTGCTCATTGTTTTAAACTTGGGTTATTTACTTATTTGCTATTGAGTTGTATGAGTTCTTTATTTATTGTGGATATTAACCCTTATCAGAGATATGACTTGCAAATATTCTCTCCCATCTGCTTTTCCATTTTGTCGATGGTTTCTCCTTTTCATGTTTCAAATTAACTATCATTACATGCCTCAAATGACCAGTGAGGAAGATGAAAAGGAAAGGAGATCAGGGGGAAAACAATTCATCATGTAAGTCAAGGCTCTGCCTTTGTGGCATTTTGTGTTTTTAAATGCACCTTCCGTTGTCTCAGGTTACTCTTACAGGCCACTTACTACTCTTCTACCCAAAGTACTTCCTCAGCTTCCTAGCACAGGAAAGGGTCCCCTAAAAGCCACACCTATTCCAAATAAGGCCCATAAAATACTCATGGGCATATGAAAAGTCATGCCTTAGCTAAAATACCAATAAATGTTTGGGACACAGACCATAAAAAAGCATATGTTTACTTCCTAAATCTGTAAGCCAAATGCTGCTTTTTGCTGCTACATGTTGACAAAGGCATGCAGATACCAGGAAGCAAACTGCTACAGGATGTGAAACAGCAGCACACAAGGGGACATTTACTATTTCAAATGCTCTGTGTTTTCAAATTAGACTGGGATATGTCTTTGATACATCTCTTCCTATTTATATATAAAAAACTTCTGTCCACCATTTACACATGTGTTTTAGCTATTTCTAGAAAAGTTACTTTGTTTTTTTTTTTTTGTTAAAAAAACATTTTGGCTCTTTGTCAAAAAAACACTTCTTCAATAAAAAAGAAATCATCTTAAGAAAGTAGCTTAAAACACCAAACTATTTTGAATACTTGCATTATTATATACCCCACTTTCTTCTTGGCACCCTCAATTTTGCTCAGTTAGTAGTAATGACAAGCATACCACTGCTATTCACTGAATAAAAGGAAATTATGATTCATAGCAAAACAAAACATCCAAGACAACAGGACCTCAGCCAAAACTATTAAGAGCAATTATACTTAAAAAAAAAAACACTTTTAAACACTGTGTATTAATCTTATGAGATTACACTGGAAATTTTAAAACACTAAACAACGTTTCATCCTACCTATGTACAGTAGAGATACCACTGTCTAAAGGTAGTGTTGATACTTCGGACACTATGTATAAAACTTGTCTACAAAGCAACACTTGAAACAGATGTAGTCCATTTCATATGTTTTCGACATGGTCCCCAAATCAAACGTAATTCCATCCATGCAAAGCTGACTGCAAGTAACAGGTATGACTAATTTTAAAAGAGCACACAGCCATGTCCTACCGGGTATGCAGTAAGAAGTTACTAAATCCTCGGTGAAATGCTATATTCACATACTCAACGGTATACATTAGTGAAAAAATTCAGTCACAGTAACTTTTCACAAGATTTATTGTCAGAGCTAGTAAGTGGATATACTGGGAATAGTTCCATGCCTATTAGGACAAAAAAGCCTCCCAACCAAATGCACAAATCATGCCCCATTGCAACACCAACAGAATGGAATCTTTTACTAGAAAATACACTGCATTTTGCAGTTTGTAGAGTTGGATATAACCACGACATTAGAAATGAGCAGTTATTGTGAGAAAAGATGAACAGTGGCCCTCCAATCTTAGAAAAACTCCACATTATCTACAGAAAAGTAAGCTACAAATAAAATACTATGTAGCATCATTTTGCTGAAAGGTCCTCCAACTCTTAATGAAGAGTGAAGTTTTAAGCAGGAACTGAGATGCCTGCTGACAATCAAAGACCCATTTGATAATCAGTGTGACAGAAAACAGACATTTATGGCTCCCAGCTACTAGCAAGGGAAAGACTAGTGTAAATTTTAAGAAAAATTCACCAGATGTTCTAAAATTTCAGACTTTCCAAAAATCACACACACACAAAACAAATAGTTACCACATGCTGAGGGGAAGGTCAGAGCCCGCAGGAGAGAGTGGCTGAAAGAGACTCAGAAAAGGAAAATGCTACTAAGATATGGCATATTTTAGGTAATTCAGGTATAAATGGCAAAATGAAAAGAAAGTCAGATTACCGACGATTTCTTAGCACATGTAGCTATGAAAAACTAAAACAGAAAACCTATAATCTTGGAAAAGCATAAAGACTAAGATAGCAAAGGCTATAGTAATAAAAGTACTGCAAGGTATTTTCCCATAGCTGATCCACAAAAGAAAAAATATCAAACTCAATTTGGAAGAATGTTTTTTTACTTTAGGAAAAAATGTATCCCATAAGATGGCAAGATAAAGAGTTAACATGAAATTTCCACTAAAACCAAAATCCAACTTTCCCCTCTGCTCCCAGAACTATGCAGAGCCTCTAAAAAAGCATGGATCATTTACACAGTCACTAAAATTTTTTAGTATGACGGCTATGTGGCAACCTGGAATAATTCATGCCGAAAATACGTGGAAAAAGCAGAAGAGAAAGTAACATGCACCCCGTGGTTACACTAATAGGTAAAAAGATGTAGTGGTGGGTAAGAGGGGATGAGGCTTTCTTTTTCCTTTCCAAAGAATCTATAAATATTGCCACGTGAGTTTTATAGATCAAGATTCATTTTTAAACTACGAGTATTGGTATTCAGAAAAAATGTTTTAAATAAGTTATTCCTTTAAAGACAAAAAAGAGACACTGCTTTGTAGCTTCTCCTTTTTACTACTTCAAATTAAGGAGAACTTTAAATGACACACTACAAATGAGGAGTTCTACCTGTATTAGTACTTATAGGGTGCAGACGTTCAGACTTAGGATGTTCAAACATCTGCTTTTCTATGTGAAAAAAAAACCAGTCACACCCTTTTGGGAAACTGACATTTTAAGAATGCTTATGGCATTTTGAAAGCTGTCTACTTGCTCCGTTTTTCTAAATAGACAAATCAAAAACTGAAAACAAAGCATGGAAACCAGCAAAGTTTTAAGAGGAACCTATGAATCCAACCGCTAACCTAAATTACAAGTTGAAAATTAAAGTCTCAATGGTCTGAAGGAACACTCTTTGGCCACCTCTGGGCTGAAACTGATCACCACAGTTGCGGACTGCGCCTCCCCATCCATCGCTATGAAGATTAATTCTGGGGGGAAAAGGGAGGGCGTCTAGCAAAAGACGAGAAGGACTGTGGTAATATATATTTTAAATTGCAGTATGCAAGCTGGACTCTTAAGGAGGTTGATTTAATGAGTGCAATTTTATCGGGTCACTGCAGGCAAAGCAAAGATTTATCTCCTCAGCATTAGGAACGTAAATTAACCGCCGCACGGAGGTGAAGTCCTCCATACTTTTCTCCTGTGGGTCAGAATACTGCAGATCAAATCGTGGAAGTTGACTAGTATAAGTGCGTGAGATGGAGACCTCTTCCAGCTTCCTTCTATCCCCTGGATCAATTCCTACTCGGCTAACACAAACCGCATTTGTGATGTAAATAGGTAGGCCGGGTCCCTACCTGACGGGTTCCCAAGCGGCATCTCCGCGCCCCACCCGTCTGGGCTTCCCAGAGCCTCCAATGAAACTGCACGTACGGTAACTAACGGAGAGGGTTAACCTGAGCGACTCAGAAGAGCAGAAAAAGAGTTCTCAGGGTCTGAGGGGTGGGAGGCTCGCTTGGGGACAGATTTTCCATGAGGTGGGGGTGGGGACGCGGCTGCAGAAGTGCGACGGCGGCAGGCTAGCCCTGCGGGCGGGCGGCGGGCGGCGGGCTCCGCCACGCTCGCAGCAGGAAGGGGAGGAGAGCCGGAGGGAGAGAGGGAGAAGAGGCAGGGAAGAGCGGGCGGGCGGCCGGGGAGAGGGCGGGCCCGCCCCGGGGAGGAAGGCGGCGCCGACGTGGGGCGGGAGAGGCGGGGCCGGGGCCGCGGAGGGGGGCGGGGCTGAGGGCGGAGCCCGGGCGGCAGGAAAGCCCGCGCGCCGGCCCCGAGCACCTCCGGGCGGAGTCGCGGACGACGCGGGCGGGCCCCTCCGCCGCCGCGGCGCGTGGTGCGCCCCGAAGGGGTGGATCCGCCCTGTAGCCTCCCTCCGGGTCTCAGGCCCTCCTTCCCCTCCCCTCCCTCCTTTCCATCTCAGCAGCGCCCTCAGTCTCCCTCTCTGGCTCATACAAAAGCAAAATGTCCGCCATCTTCCGAGGCGGCTGCGGTCGTCGCCGCCGCCGGCCCGGCAGTCCTGCGGCTTCTCCCCGGGGCTGCCGTTCCCCGACTCCCTCTCTGCGATCTCCGGTGCCGCAGCTACTCGGAAGCCTCCGCGGGCACCGCTCCGCCCGCCCTCTGCGCCCCCTCCCGCACACCCCGCCGGGCGCCGCTGGACCACCTGGGGCGGGGGCGAGGGGTTAGCAGCTCCGGGCGACTGGCTCCTGCTTCCCGCCCGGCCCTCCCCACATGACCCCTTTACCTTGAAGCAGTACGGGGGTTCGTCGTAGGTGACCAGCATGTACCTGTCTCCGCGGCTGGCCGGGTCCCGGGCGCGCAGCTGCAGGACGAGAGATGACGGAGGGGGCCGCGAAGGGAAGGAGGGAGGAGGGGACGACACAAGCGTTACAGAAGCACCCAAATCCCCCACTACCCCCATCCCTCCGGAGCTCTTCCCATCTCTCCCCTCCCCTCCCCTTACCTTCAAGAATAACTCCACAGCGCCTTTGGCAATGTCCAAATAGGAGGTGCCCAGGTCAGTGCGCTGGTTCATAGAGGCGGACGTGTCTATGAGGAACAGCAGGATGGGCATCTTCCCCCGCACCCTGGGCGCCGCTTCCCACTCTCCTGGCCCTGTTGCCCTCACTGCCGCGTACCGACACCTGAACCCTCAACTCTCACAGAGCCGGGGCGCAGGGGGCAAGAGGAAGAGGGGGAGACAGCACGGGACGGGACGGATGCAACTGCTCCGGGTCTCCTCTCGCTGCAGCCCCACCTCCTCTCCCTCCAAGGGAACTTGAAAGTGTGAGCGTGTGTAGCCCTCGGGGCCCTCCCCCTTCCTCTCTCCTGCCACCACTACTGCCGCCGCAGCCACAGGAACGACTGCCCAAGCATCCGTCCGCGCTCACTCAGGCGCTCGCCCCAGAATGAGAGCCGTCTCTGTTCACCGACACACAACTTCTGTCCGCTCACCTACCAGGGCACCATGTGACTAGAACCCACGCCATTGGCTGCCAATTATACTGTATTTGCATATTCATTAGATGACAGGCAAGGGGTGGGGCTTGGGCATACCCTGGAGTTGAAGTTTGAACCCAGGCAGGGTAAGAGGAAATGTTCAGGACCCTTTTTAGGATTCTCCTTTAAAGGACTTGGAAGCTGTTCGGATGCTTCGTTACCGTAGCGTGGATGGATTTTTTTTTTCTTGTTCTTCGAAGATGATGTGAAAGGAAAAGTGAGCCCAAGCAACAGTTGTACAGAAGCAGATGCTTGGACAGGCTGCACAGAAAATGCTTTGCTAACTGCAATCGATCAATCCTGCCAGTGCCTAAGACCAAAACATTTCAGAAGCGGCAAATTTCTTTCCTGGCAAGATTACCCACATTCCTTTACATCCCTCCCCACTCTTAATCGGTATTCTCAAGTCAGTTACTGGTCTTGCATTCCACATAGATCTACTTAGAGAGGAAACTAAAGCATAAACAGTTACCTAAACTAGACTTTTGTATGTACAAACTTCTTCAGTTCCACTGAACTCTAAACTATTGGCCTGCCTGCGATGATTCCACCCACTGTTGTCTCTGGGCAGCCTTTACACTACAGAGATTTTGCCACCCTAGAACCTGATTCAACTCCCATTTATTGAGCACATAGGAAGTGCAAGGCACCAACATTAGCCTTGTTTAATCTTTGGATTGCAATGGCATTATATTAAAATTATCAGTAAAGGGAAGCGCAGCTGGGTGAGATTAGGGTAACAATGAGGGAGGCTCTGACGTCTGGCTCTGTGTAGAGGCTCCATCAGTGACCAACGCCCACTGGGCTGATTGCTTCCTATAATACAATTTTTAAATATGGAGGTGTGTATTCCTAGCAGTATGCTATCCACAACAAGGAATCCGGACCTTCAATGACTGTACCATTTCACTGATGACAAAGATTATACATATATAATATTTTATATATCCTTTATATTATATACACATTCAATAACATTTTCAGACAAATAAGATTTCCAAAGAAGCCACATGGCAGTATATGATTAGGAAGTGTATGAGTAGCAAATGAAAAGTGCAATGGAATCAATGGTCCAGTGCTTAGAAGTTCAGAAAATTTCATGGATGAGTTACAAAGCGGGGAGGGAGGCATTCTGGGATGGAAGGGATCATGCAAACTAAAATTTAGCTGGAGATATGGTGTATTTCAGGCCAGTTTGGGGGAATTAATGACAAAATAAGGATGGGAAAGACATTAGAAGTCTCTATTTTCATTTGATACAATATTATTGGAGAAGGGTAATGCCTACATGAGCTAAGGTGCTAAAGGTAAGGATTGGTGGGGCCAGCGTGTTAGTTTTCCATTGTTATGTAACAAATTACCATAAATTCAGCAGCTTTAAGATGGGATACATATTTATTACCTCATAGTCAGGGGTCTGAGCATGGTATAATTGGATTCTCTGCTTAGTCTCACAAGGTTCAATCCATGGGTTCGCTGATTCGTTTTCATTTGGAGGCTCAACTGGGAATCAGTCAGCTTCCACGTTCATTCAGGTGGTAGGCAGATCTCATTTCCTTTGGCTGGTCGCTAGCTGGAGGCAGCCCTCAAGTCAGCCAGCACTTGAGGTTCCCTGCCACGTGGCACGTGGCCCCCTCCAAAGTGTGGTTGTTTGCTGCTTCAGGGCCAGAGGGAAATCTCTCACTCCAGTCTGATAAGATGGAATCCACAGAGTGTAACTTACTTAATCATGAGAGTGATACCCACTGCCTTTTCTACCACCTTTGCCATATTTTCTTCCTTAGAAGCAAGCCACAAGCTGTACCCACACTCAGAGAAGATCACACAGGAGTTAACTCCATGGTGTGGAAATCAAGAGGCATCTAAGAATTCTGCCTAATGTTTGGTGGGAATGGGTTTACTGGAAACAAACTCTGTTCACGGTTTTTGTTGAAGTCAAGTCCAAGGGATAATAGGTCACTTTCAGCCACCAGCTAAATGCAAGGGGTGGATTGGCTGGTTCTTTGGTTGAAGAAGTACAAGGTTTCCTATTATATTTCTTGTGAATACATATAGAACTACTTATGAACTGGGGCATATCATAGTTTATACATATGCACATATATGTGTGTCTATGTAGAGAGAGAGGGAGAGAAAAAGAGAGAGTGAGAAAGAATAAGCTCCAGTTCACAAAGATGACAAAAAAAAAACACTTCTCTATACTTCCCCAAACTTTTCTGCAATGAGTGTGCCTTTCATAATCAGAAAGATGTTGTGTTAAAAATTATACAAAGTATTCAAAAAAATCTCTCCAAGGTGAATACTACTGAAACAATTTCAAAAAATGATTTACGGGCATTAGGGAAGCCACAGTTTTATCACCGGAAAATAGATTATATTAAAAAGAACATACAAAGTATTCAAACGGATTTAGCTGCATCAGGGAAGCACAAAGGTTTCAGGAGCACAGCTCCAGAGAGTAGCAGGCCCCCAGGACTGCCCTCGGAATAGACTCCCCATGCAGGTGAATGCCTCTTAATGCATTCATTTATATTTTCTCTAACAGGGCAGGTTATTGATCCTTTTTGGCATGCATACAAACGGAATTGACATGATGCAAATATGGAATCTGAAAAAATGTCCATGTCTTATTATAAAACTACAAAAGTGACAATATACAAAAAAATAACCTTTTGGTGGAGTTAGTAGGGCCTTATTCAAATTAAAATAAACCCCAAATCCTCAGCATGAAGCCCCTTTTCACTTCCTGGGGGAAAGTCAACTCTCTATTATGCTAGAGTGTGTATAGGCCTCTTTATTGTGTTTCTTTGGCACAGATCAATACTAACATTCCCCTCACCACCCCCCCCCCCACTCTTTCTACATCTTTCTCTGCTACAGAGCATCAGCTCTGTCTTGTATAGGTTAATGCAGGCTTTGGACTTGTGTCCCCTACTGGAAAGTCAACTCCCTCCCGGAGAGCAGGCAGAGCCTCTAACCAATGCCTGCTGTGAAGTGCTTGCCCAATCAATGGTTGTTGAAAGAAACCATTGACTATGCTGTGGCTGTCACTCTTTCATTGTCTTCCCTTCCTTGGGTCCCTCAGCCTGCCTTGTTGACCCCTGCTTGCCAGCCCCACCTGCGCAGCTCCCTGGTCCCTGGGCTGCAGGGCCTTTTTTGATTGGAGCCCCAGTAGGCTTCTTCAGACCAAGTCCTTGAGCTGAGACCCTCTCAGGAAACCCTGCAGCTTCCCTTTTGTTCCATTCATGCTTCTTATGAAATGGCTCTCCTTTGGACCACTGCTCATTATGGATCCTTCAGCCAAATCTTTAACTGCTTCCAAATTTCAGGACCCCCCTCACTGCCATGCCTCTGGCCAGTTAACAGAATTCTTTTCTCAGTGCGGCTCTAAGACCTGAACTAACCATCGTATCTTCTTTCCAGTTTTCTCATGCTTTTTAGACTGCTGAGCTCTTGAGGTGGTTTCCTCTCCACACCCCCGCCCCTATGTCTCTGTTCTTCATCTGCTTTCCTTTCATTGGCAGCCTCTAAATCAAGTCACTTTAATGCCTCACCATACTCTCCCATTCCAGACCTTTCTGCCTCATGTCTGGAGTGACCAGCCATCTCTTGGGAAGGAATTCCCACCAAGCACATCTCCAGGCTTTCATTCCCTTCACAATATGTGGCAGCTCACGCTTTGATTCCACTTCATGTAATTGTCCACAGTGTAGTCTGCTGCCATACACCAGACCCTCTGTTTTGGCGAGGGCAGGTTTAACTTCCCGCTCTCCAAAGATTTGTTGCCTTTCGCCTTTAAGCAGGCCCTAATCACCAAATCTTGAAAAAGACCTTACCTAACCTAATTGCTACTACACCCTCCCCACTCCCCCTTTTATGGCTTACGGAAGTGCACTCTCACAGCTGGTTTCTCTACCAACCAGCCCCTCCTCAAGCCCCTGCAATCTGGTTTCTCTCCCCAGCACTCTTTGGAAACTGCTCTGAGGTTCCCAGGGCCAAGCTCCTGGCCAAATCCAATGACCTGTTCTATATTTTTCTTGGTTGACTGCAGAGCCATTTGTCACTCGCCTTTCTGAGCTATCCCTTCCCCCCACCACCTTGCCTTTCATCACCTGCCACTTATCCTGGCGTCTTCCTAACCCCCAGGACTATTTGCTTTCAACTTCTCTGACTCCTAAACTTAATCTCTGTCTCCGTGCCCACCCCAAGCCACTCCCACAAAGGATTTTGTTATTTCCACTGTCTTTGTTCATTTAGTCAATCTTTCTTTTAGCCAAATATTTCTCTGGTGGACCTTTTGTGTGACAGGCAATGAGACCAAAGAGATTTTATAGTTTGTATGCCTGCTTAGCACAGAGTAAGCTCTGTATAAATATTGAATAAAAGCAAGAATAGATACAATCTAGGACTTGTAGATTACATTCTAGCGGAGAAAATAATCAAGGGTAGATGTGATATTCTGTTAGGTGCTATGAGAGGGGAAATGCATGGTGTTAGGGGAGCACTAAGAAGGAGGTACTCCTAGAGGAGTGAAGATGCTAGAGATACAGAGAAGCTGTCACCATCGGGAAATGTAGAAACTGGCCCAAGGAGGGAGGAGATGGTGGGGGTGAGGAACGGTGCAGGGGAGACGGTAGAGTGTTCAGACAGGGAATGCTGAGGTGGGCAAGATAGTGAAAGAGATGGAAAGAGACCCAGGAGAAGAAACGTGAAGTTCTGTATTTCAGGAATGTGGGAGACTGGGGCCAAGGAATAGGATGGGGAGAGGGAGCTAGACCTGAGCTTGCAGTGGTAGACAGAGCCAGGCCATGCAGGACTAGCAGGCCCTGCTAAGGAGTTGGAGTTAATTTATGATTTTCAATAAACTTCAGTTTTTATAATAGTTTTAAATTTACAGAAAAAAATGTGAAGACAGTACAGAGAGTTCCCATATACCTGTACCCAGTTTCCACTACAAGTAATATCTTATATTCCTATGGCACATCTGTTACAATGAATGAACCCATACGATAAAGTGTTACTAGTATTCATTCTTATGCAGATTTGCATTTCGCTTACTATCTTTCTTATGTTCCAGGATGCCACATCACATTTAGTCCTCATGTCCACTGAGGCTTCTATTGACTTTGATAGTTTCTCAGATTTTACCTGTTTTTTTTTTCTTTTTAAAAATGTTACTTATTGTTATTGAAGTATTGTTGTCATACATCCTGGCTAGTGTTTTGACAGTATAGTATTCCCCCATTCAGGTGTAGTCACTGTAGCTCCACCACCACCCACCGCCACCGAAACACTCATAGTTTCCCACAGTCCAGTGTGCTCTTCCCTCCCATTCATAGTCCTCTCCCCCGCCTGTTAAAGCCACAGGTCTGTGGTCAGCTTTCAAGGATTGGCTTTAAACTCTTTGACCCTTTGTGTGTTTTTTCTATATTCCACCTGTAAGTGAGGTTATTTGGTATTTATCTTTCTCTGTCTGGCTTCTTTCTTTTTTTTTTTAAATAATAAATTTTATTTTTATATTCCCCATACAATTGCAACCCCCCCATTCTGACCCCAATCCCTCCCCTCCCGCCCCCACCCCCCAAAAAGTGTCTCTGGTTCACAGTTTTTCGTTGATTCCGACCTTCACTTTCTTATAGTTATTCATTTTCCTGGTCTCTTATTTAAGTTTTCTAGATTCCTGCTATGAGTGAGACCATCCAATATTTTTCTTTTTTCTTTTTGGCTTATTTCACTGAGCATGATCCCTTCCAGCGCCATCCATGTTGCTGCAAATGGCATGAGTTTTATCTTTTTTGATTGTTGAGCTGTATTCCATTGTGAATATATACAACATCTTGATCCACGGAGTTGGGGTTTGACCTGGGAGCAATGGTGAACCACTGAAGGATTCTCAGCAGATGATGTTTTGATTATATCATCCTATCTTCAGCATGGAGAATGGGTTGATGAGGGCAAAAATGGAATCCAGAAGGCAAGTTAGGAGTAATTTCTATAATCTAAGTGGATTTAATTGCAGTGCTGAGAAGGGATGGAGAGAAGTGCTTGAGCACCAGGTACCCTTAGGTAAGACAGTCAGATTTTAACCACTGACTGAATGTCGGATATGAGGATAGGAGAGGGGTCCAGGAGGACTAATATTCTGGCTTGGGCAATAAAGAAATTGCGGGGCCACTCTCTGAGATAGGGGGCAAAGAAAGAGATGCATTTAGGGGAGGGTCATTCAACAAATGTTTATCAAGCATCTATTGTGTGTCAGTCATGCCAGGAGGGAGATATGTACCCGTTGGTGAACAAGACAAGGCAAAACCCCTGCCCTTTGGGGCAGATAAACAAACATCTACTAAATGCCTAGTGTGTCAGTGTGTGATGAATGTTATAGAGAAACATAAGCAGAGGAAAGGGTCAGTCTGTGTGCCAGTGGACAAGGTGAGTTGGCATCTCCCATGGGACATCGAAGTAGAAATAACTAGGAGCCCAGCTAAGTAAAGCAGCAAAAACAGCTGCAGAGCAAGGGAGAAGCTTCTCAGGCTGATGTAGGGGGAATATACTAGAGCTACGAGTGCTTCATTTCTCAAGTACTATGTGAGGGTACTTTATACCCCTTACCTCAGAACAACAGCCTATTATATTTCTTCCCAATGTTGCCAGAGGAGACAGCTAGTCAGCTCCTTGACCCCAGAGCCCAAGCTCTCTTTCCCAAATCTGCATGAACAATATCAGAATGAGAGGATGTGTGTGTGCCTGAGAGCACAGACACCAATTAGAAGCAGCCCAGCATGGAAGTAGGTGCAGAGGGGCCAGAAGGTACAACCCCAGCAGTACCCATAAACAACCCTCTCATTCCCTAAAACGTTCACCTTGGGTAAACCCTCTAGTGGACTTATGTGGTACCTGGGTTTGCTGTGGTCTGCCTACTGACACCTGTTGATTTACCTTTGCCCAGAGAACCCTCTTTCTGAAACCTGACAGGAGGTTGGCTGTAAGAGTTGTTTCTGATGGGGCGCTGCCCAGAAAATAGAGGTGAGCACCCCAAGAGGAAACCTGGGATATCTGAGATCCAGGCATCTGCTAATTAAACCTAGCACAAAGCCTGGTACAATCCTTTGCAGCTGCTCCCTTCTGTCCTGGGCCTAGGCACAGCAAGTAGTATAGCTATTTATAGACATGGTAACGCTGAGAGCTGCCCAAGCGTAAAGAAAAAAAAACACCTGGTGATGAGATTTGGCACAGGGCAGCCCCCAGCCAAGCTCCCCAGCAGGCTTTGCCACTTGAGTAACTTCCTATCACATCAGGGCATAGGAGCCTGTGCTGAGTTTCCCCCTTCATATCTTCTGTGGTGTCCTCTCCTTCCACCTCACCGCCCTGAGGTGAGGGCCCCATACCCTCCTTATATGGAAGAGTCAGGCACTCAAAAGGCAAGGGCATCCTCATTCTGTCTGCAAAGTTCCAGGGGTAACGTTATACCCAGAGAGTATGTGACATGGTGGTGGTAGGTCACCACCAGCTTCAGCCTCTCCTGCCTCCTGAAACTTGGAATCCTGAGTCTCTTTCCTCCCCACACATACATCAGACTGTCTTCTACTAGTAAATTTTTACCTCATAGATCTTACTCAGATTCACCTCACTCCTTCCCCTTGGCGGAGGCCCTTAGTCCAGAGTACTGACATGCCTTTAGTTTCCCTGCTCACCTCTGGGGAAGATTAGTGCTCTAAAACATTCTTCAGCAGCTCTTACACCAAGCCATTTCCACTAATACAGAAAAGAAATATTTCTACTCCTGTTAAATAATGGATTTCATAATTCTTGCCTTTTTTCTTGAGGCTGTTTGAAAAAAATGACAACATTTAAACCATGTTCGTACATGTCCATCGAAATGTAACAATAGTAGAGCTGTACTCCACTTGCACTTAGGCATAGCAAGAACTCCTGCAGCTGTGTTACTTGTCATAAATCACTCAATTTGTCTCAAATGTATCACTAGTTTCTCCATTTTCCCTCCTCCTGCATCAGTATGGAAGAGTTTCTGACAGTAGAGCTGGTTGGCCTTGCACTGCCACCTCAGAAGTCCCTTACTTAGTGTTTGGCTCACCAGATATTTACTTAGGCCTGCTCTGCTTGGCACTTTGCTAATTGCCTGGGGCAAGGAGATGAGCAGGACATGCTTCCTGCTTTGGTGAGCTTCTACTCCACTGGGGAAGGCTGGTTATATAAACAGCTACTTTCAACACAATTCGGTAAATTCAGAGATAGAATTGCACAGGGTTCCCTGCAAGTGCAGGACGAGAGGCTGTAGCTAGCTGGTTATCAGGGAAAGCCTCCTGAGAGAGGTGATAACAGTGAAGAAAAAGAGAGGTCATTGTACCCCCAAGATAAAGGACTTATAGGAGCCACAGTTGTCTGAAGCCTTGAAACAGATTCACGTGCATGATGACCCTGTTGGTGCTCTTTGCAAGGCCAGTGAAATCATCTCTAGCTGCTATGAGTGTGGACTACTGAGGATTCACAGCTGCCCGCCCCCCTTTCTCCTGAAAATTGTCCTCAGGAATGAGAGCTGCCTTGGCCCAAGGTTAGGCACCAAGCCACGTGGGCAGCCTGCCCGTCTCCCCTCCCCCAACCTGCAGCCAATGACAGATCAACACAGCCCCCTTGCCTCAGGATGGGATCACCTTGTGGTGTCATTCATGCTCCACGGCTTTAGAGATCCAGCCAAAGTTACACCGTTAGACTTCAAGAGAGACCATGTCTTCCTTAGGTCCATTCCCTGCCTATCCTGCTTTCTTCACTCTTTTTTCCTGAGAGCTCTCTCAGACAAGTGCAAAGACCTGGATCCTTGTCTCAGGCTCTGCTTCTAAGGAATCTGACCTAAGATAGTATGTTTGATGTGCTTCTAGAAATGTGGCATAACTTACACACTCATGCATTGCTTAACAATGGGGATATGGTCTGAGAAATGTGTAGTTAAGCTATTTTTTCGTGCAAATGTCATACAGTTTTAATTACACAAACCTAGATGGTTTAGCCTACCACACACCCAGACAATGTACATAGCCACCACCATCACATATGTAGTCTGTAGTTGGCTGAAACGTTGTTATGTGGTATATGTCTGTATTTAAGGTGGGATGAGCGAAGGAATAATTGGAGATTAAGCCCAAGAGTTAGACAAGAACCAGACTATAGAGAATCTTTAAAAATCTCTGGGTCTTTTTTTACCTTTATAGTAAGACTTTATATATTGAATTTTTTAATCTTAAATACTAAAGCACTTGTCCTCAAATCATGCTCCCTATCTTTAATGTAGCCTCCCCACCTTTAGTGACTTATTCATATAAGTAAACACATTGGGGACTATCGGGTTCTTGGAAAATGCAAATCTTTCTGAAAATGATACTCTGTTGAGTCACTCATAGTCTAATTCATCTTAAAGTATGATGTAGTATGAGAGATCTTATTTTCCCAAGATGGCCGTGCTCATGTATTTATCTTACTCACATGCTCTTACAATGTGACTAACATTCTTCCCATTGGGAAATGGTGTCCATGCTTCCTGACCTTGGGTGTGGGGTGGGGGTAGGGGATTGTGACTGCACTGGTCAATGGCGTGAATAGAAGCAATGCTGGGAGATGTCCAAGGCAAGGTCATAAAAGGAAATGTGACTTCCAACTGGGTCTCTCTCTTTCTCTCTCTCTCTTTCTATCTCTGTCAGGATGCTCATTCCTGAAATTCAGCCACCATGCTGTGAGGAAACCAGGGCATATGAGGAAGCCACATATTGGAGCTCTGGTCAACATCCCCAGTTAGGCTGCCGGCTGACACCAGCATCAGTCATCACATAAGTGAAAGAGCAATCAGATGATTCCAGCTCCCAGCTTTTGGATTTTCCAGCTGAGGGGGACATCAAGAAGCAGAAACAGGTTTTCCCTTCTGTACCTAGTCTGAATTCTCAACCCATAGAAACCATAGAAATAATACATAATTGTTGTTATTTGAAGCAACTAAGTTTTATATTAATTTATTGTGTAGTAATAAATAATGAATACATCTTTCTAGACTCTGAGATTATGATTTCCCCTTCAAAATTAGCCCCTCTGGTTTCCCTACCCAAGGTAATGGTATCTCCAAGTTCTTTCAGTGACTGAGCTATTTTCAACTCATCCTTATCTTTCCACTTACATATAATTAGTTGTCAGGTCCGATAGATTTTCCTTTCTACAGTGTCTGCCCTCTATCCTTTTCCTTAACACTTGTTTCTCTGCAGATGCAACTTTCACAAAAACATATCTTCCAAATGGATATATATATCTATATATATATGCATATACATATTCTGGAATATATATTCTCAGTAAGTATGTATTCTAATATTTATATTTAAGAAATAATGCTTTGTTGTTTATTGAAGCAAATTCAGATTTATTATAATATAGAGTGTAAAAAAAGTGAATGTCTCACTCACAAGAAGTCCTTACTGTTAGCATTTGCTATGTTAGATTCCAGACATTATTCTAGGTGTATATGTCTGTGTGTGGTATGTATGAGTGTATATCACATACACACAGGGCCATATATTCTATATACATGTACAATAGATACTTTTAAGAAATTTTACAAAAATAGGATTGTAGTACATATACTGTTATGCAATTTTATTTTTTACCTAACGTTACTTCCTGGTTATCTTTTCTTGAGAGTACATGCATATCTACTTTGTTTATTTTAAAAGTAGCATAATATTGCTCTGTAATTTATTTAGCCATTTCCCTATTGGAAAATGTTTGACTATTTCTACATTTTGCTAACAAATAGTGATGCAATGAGTATTGTGAAAATGTCTATATGCACTTGTGCCATTCTTACAGATTAGAGTTCTACAAATGCAAACAGTGGATCATAAGGGTGTGGACAATTTAAATATTAATAAGGAGTGTAAAATTGTAATTCTAATGTTATCGCATCGATTTTCACCCTTACAACAGTGTGTCAGTGCCCATTTTCCCACACTCTAGCCAAATCAGGGTACCATTAATGCTACTGCGATGTTGCTTTAATTTATACTTATTTAATTAGTGCAGTTGAACAGACTTTCATAAGTTAATGGGCCACTTATTTCCTCTCCCATGAATTGACTCATATCCTTTATCCATTTTCCTATTGAATTTTGAATACTTCTTTTTTTTTATTTATTTATTTGTTTTTTTTGTTTATACAAGCACTGGGTACAGTCAGAAGCGCGGGAGGGTGAGAGAATTCACCAGAGCCAGAGCGGGGAGCAGGGCAGGCAGAAGGACCGAAGTACACTGCTGAGGGGAGCAGCGGGCGGCAGGAGAGGTCTGCGCGCCATGTGGGACCCTCCTCTGGTGGCCGGGGAGCAGCTGGGGATCGAACCGGCGCCGCAGAGGCCGCGGGCAGCTTCGCAACCCAGCGCTCAACCGCTGCGCCACCGGGGAGGCCCTGAATTTTGAATACTTCTTAAGATTCTCTATGAGTTTTTTCTTACTACAGTATGACTATTAGTTCTGTTGTGTTGTAATGATTTAATCCAATCTGTTAAGACATGTGTTAACTTTGTTAATGGTGTCAATTAAAAGTTTTAACTTTTTTGCTGTCAAGTTTGATTGCATATTCTTTATGGTTTCCGGGTTTCTTCTCATGGTTTAAGGAACTCTCCCTAATGCATAGCTATAAAAATGTTCTATATTTTTTCTAGTATAATCATGGTTTTATCTTTTTAAATGTTTAAATCTTTATTACAAAGGCAAAAAAGCCACATTAACAACATACTGGATTAAAACTTAAGTCTCTCAGAAGGGTACTGATTAAGTAAATTATAGCATATACATAAGTGAAGTGCCATATAGTCATTAAGACAAAGTAGCTCTTTTAAGGACTGACATGAAAAGATGTTTACCATATTAAATGACAAAAACAGAAGGTATTTTTTGATTCCGTTCTTGGATAAATGCACACTATGTCTGGAAGTACATACATCATAGCTTTAACAGAAATTCTTTCTGGAAAGTAGGTGACCTATGAAGAAGTTTAATTTTTTTTCTGTAATGTTAATTATTTTTTAATGCTGTCAGAAAGACATTTTCCATTTTGAAAAGCACCACGTGGATGATGGGTTAGAATTGTGCTACACATGGATAAAAGAAAAAAAGACATTGGGGATACAATGAGAAAGCAGTAAAAAAATCTACAATTGATATCGAGTCACATCTGTTAACTGTGGGAACCGACCACAGAGACATAACTAGACTTAATGTCAAATGGACTTCACAAATACACAGACCACTTCCCATTGTTTAACATAACTCAAATATAAGAACACTTAATTGCTCTTTGGAAAACATGTGTAGTAAATTAAAATTCTGCTTAAATTAACTCCATTCTATTAAGTTGCTGAAACAAGGAGATATTTTGGAAAATAACAATTTTCAATTAAAAGAGAAAAAAACCTTTGGTGGCTTCCCATCACCTAAAACTGTGTTTCCCAAATTTAAGTGAACCTCAGAATCACTCTGGATAATGTTAAAAAACAGATTTTTGGTTATAACTCAGACCTGAGTGTGATTATAAGCCAGAATCTAAATCCTCACCATTGTTCTAATTATCCATCTCATTGGTTCTAGAAACTATGGCAATAATTAATCCAGCGGTCTTGCAGGGACTGGCAGGACTTTCTGATACCTGTGATTATCTCCCTCGAGAGGAAACACTACCACCCCCGATTGGCCCGGGGCCTTACTGTTAAGCCCTCTGGTTTAGTTGAGGAGAAAAATGTTTAGGGGAATATTAACCATGCACTCTAACCTCTAGGGCAGAGTTCTTTCAACTGCTCATCACAGTCCTCTAGGGGTCATGAAATCAATTTAGTGGATCACAAGTAACCTTTACAAATAGAGACCAGCCAGGAACATCAGAGGGCCTCCCACATAATAAGCAGATCTGGTTATAGAATTTGCAGGGTTTAGTGCAAAATGGAAATGTAAAACTCCTTGATCAAAAAGCAGGAAAAAGTGTTGTTAAAGGCAATCAAATATAAAGCTTTTTTTCTTACTTCACAGTCTCTCTCTTGACTGGTCACATTTTTTTATTGACTAGTTATTATCATCCTAAGTAAAAAAAAAATGTTTGACATCATTAGCATGAGTTTTCCCGTACATCTCCATGTTTGCCAGGCTAGTTTAAAATGCAAATGTAAGAGCATTTAACTTACACGCAGAGTCACTAGAATGATATGATTCATGCTGTGTGGCTTATGCAGGTATATATATGGATTAGACATGCTACGCAAAACTAATTTGACAGTTCTCATTTCCCTTCTTGATACACGAGCACCCTACCAACAAGGCCAACCTTCAGCTTACTGAGCAGTAAAACAGGGTAAAATGAAAAGGGTTGCTTTAGCTTTCCATTTCCTTCTATGTCATCATTTCCAGCAGAAGTGATTAGCTAATCCAAGAAAGTAACAATCAAACACAATCAACTTTGTGTTTCTTATAACTCTGTTGCATTCATTCAGTGCTGGAAACAATTTCTGGTTTGAAAGGAAAGTGTGACATCTCAGGTTTGTCACCTCCACCACTCACTAACCTCACCCTCGGCCTTACTCAGCTGTTGATGCTACACACCCATCTTGTCGTCACTTGAATCTTGCTGAACTCCCACACGTGGGTCCCCTGGAGGCCTGTGCTCATGGACAGCCCAAATACTACGTGCAAGTAAGGCAGCAGACACACATATGCCCAAATCTCATTCACTCACAGGCAGGCTACATTTTTCCATCTGACTTCCCTTGCAAAACACAAGTTGAAAAACAAAATTGTTAAGAATTTCAAATAGCAAATGTCAGGGCCTTGAACCAAGAGTGGGGGCCCTTCTGAGTTCAGAGCCCCATAAAAGTCACAAGCCTAGGGAGGGGGTCAGAGTGTATCATTGTGAATACTTTGTTTCTTCACCTGTGTGCCTAGGTATGTACTGGGATCATCCCCAAAGTGTGAACACCCCTGCATCTCCTTCCTCTCCTCCTCTAGGGGTTAGAAGGTTTCCTGGGCAGACTAGTGGTTTCAGCTAGAACAGGACAGGGGGCAGCTCTCCAGTGTGGTGCAAGTCTTTCTACATTGCCCCCCAAGCCCTACATCTCATGTGGCTGTTATGATGACAGGCCAGAGTCACCTGTTGTTATGGGCAGATCCCCTTGACCTTACCCAAAGCAGAAATTGGGGTGGGCCAGGGAGAAAAAAGCAGGCCTACTCTTAGCCCAAAGTGTTCTTTTTTTAAAAAAAGGATTTATTTTATTTATTTATGCGTACAAGAACTGGGGTGTAGGTCAGAGGTGTGGGGGGGGTTGAAAGGATTCGCCAGAGACAGAGTGGGGAGCAGAACAGGTGGATCCATTGCAACACACTGCTGAAGAGAGTATTGGGCCAGACAGGAGAGGTCTGCTCTGCCATAAGGTTCAGTTCCTTGACCAGGGATCAAACTCATGCCACAGTGACTGCTGATAACTTGATAGTGCTGAGACTTTAACCCCTGTGCCCCAGGGAGGCCCCCAAATGGTCTTTTTAACCAGCAACACAGTGCTGGAATCTGTGGGAATTGGAGAGTAAGATAGGTTTCAAGGATCCAGAGAACTTTATCCACACCTGCTTTTTTCTCTATTAACATAATAGGCTTTGACATTAATTTTACTTCTACATCGTAAAAGTACTACAAGTTCCACAGAAAATTGAGAAGCTGCAGAAAATGATACAGCAGAAAATAGAAATTGCTTCTCACCTATGATTCCATCACAACCACTGTGAACATATTGTGTGTATTTTCTGTCATTTAATTTTCTACATGTGTGCATTAAATGGAAGACAATCGACCATATTGTGTAGAGGCTGAAGTCTGATTTATTTCACTTATGTTATGAGATTCTGTTTTTCTCCCTAAATGCTGCACATCGTAAGTCTCTCTCTCTCTCCCCACACACACATTAAAACAGTTGTTCCTTGTAACTAGAAAACACTTTTTTCCCACCTGTTATTCTCCCTGTCAGAGGTGATCCCGATGCCATTTCATCATTGTTCTGATAATTTGCACCCTCTGCCGCTAGATAATGGCAAAAGGATGAAGAGTTTCCCTTGGAGGTGGAATCAGACTTCTACACCAAGTTCAGCTTTGTATCAAAAGAATATGCTCCATTATTACAGCTTTATAAGTACCAAAACTTTAAGTGCAATTCCCATTAAATCTATTAATCAAATATAACACTGTAATTATGCACATTTCTTTGCCAAGTAACTTGGCAGCCCTTTGTCCTTTCTTGCCTTTAAAATCTGACCTAGGGCCTCCCTGGTGGCGCAAGGGGTTAAGCACCGCACTATGAAGCAATCAGCAGCCTCTGCAGCACGAGTTTGATCCCCGGCCGGCCAGAGAGAAACCCACATGGTGCAGCAGACCTCTCCTGTCTCGCCCGCTGCTCCCTTCAGCAGTGTATTTCGGTCGGTCTGCCTGTTGTGCTCCCCACTCTGTCTATGGTGAATCCTCTCACCCCCTGCATCTCTGGCCTGTACCCCAGCTCCTGTATGCATAAGTAAATAAATATTTTTTTAAAATAAATAATAAAATCTGATCTAGATGTAAGAATTTCACTTTTCCCTATGCCTACCTGCAGTTAGTTGCCCTGGCCTGTAAACTTTGCACTATTTGCCCCAGTTTCTGGATTCCTGCTGTCTGGACCTTCACCAGGAACCATCACTCCTCAGCTGTATACTCCCCACTGGAAAGGCAGGAACCATGTTCTGTAGATAAATACAGAACTATGGTTTCTATAAATTTAAATAGCAGAATTATAATGTTAATTATCAAAAGTAAACTAATCCTCCCCTCCCCCCATAGAACTTTTTAAAACACACTTATACAGAAGAAACAGATTTCTAAAATAAATTCAACAGTGTTCCTTCCCACTGTTAGAGGCTTTGGGATCCTGTGGCTCTCAAACTAATTTTTTTCCCCTCGTCCTCCTCTTCCTTCCACTTCTAAAGATCACTACCCAGTTTCCTGCTGAGAGTCAGCACTAGTCAGAAAGAGTTGGAATAGTTGGACCCTGGTATGTCTTGCTACATCCAAACAAGGAAAGAACATTTGGACAGGATTTCTAAGGAAATGCCTCTGTCCATATTGTTATCATAAGTACATTCTAGAATAGATGAGAAATGATTATGGCAGAGATCCAAGTATCTCATAGCTCTGGTTATCTTGAGTTTGCAGAGTATGAAAATCCTAGAATGGCAGACTCTAGAAATCCTCCCACCCTTTTCCTTCATTTTGAAGAAACAGATCGAGAAAGTAAAGGAACAGACTTGAAGTCACCTACCTAGTTAGTGAGGCTAAAAGGCCAGGTTACCAGACTCTGAGTTCAGCACTATCAACTTTACCAAACTCTCTTAAGCTGGGAGTTGCTCCACTTGTGGCTCTGATAAGCAAGTGTACTGGATGGCAGAAGAGCTGAAAGAGACTACCTCCACTTGCTGGCAGCCATGTAAACTGGTGGGCCTGTAAAAGAAAACTCATTAGCTTATTCAGTCAGTTCCACCAATATTTACTATGAGCCTGATATTTCTATAGGATAAATTTCTAGCGCTGGAAATATTGGATCATAGGGTTTGGCAAGTTATCTTTTAGTAGATACTGTCAAGGTGCATTTCAAAAATTTTATACAAATTTTCACTTTTAGCAGGAACGTGCAAGGACCTACATCCTTTTCAATACTATCATCCTTTTCAAGCTTTTAAACCTCTCAACTATGATGGAACAAATAATTATTGTTTCAATAATCAATATATGCTAAACATCTATATTTTGGGCAAATTAAGAAGTTACTGTTACTTGGCCTCTATAGTTTTTCCATGTAACCCGCAATCATCTTCACAATGCTCTTTAGACCATTTCTCAGGGCCTGCCATGTGCCCTATCTGGGAACACACACCAAGACATATGTCTGATATTTATTACTTCATAGTTTATATATAGGAACTATGATAGAAATTGATAATAGGTGTGACTATTATCACACTAGCCAGACTATTATATCACTAGCCAGATACAAAGAAATAGCTGAATCACCCATCAAAAGACACAGATGAAGAAAATCTTTTTCGGATAACAAGACTAGAAAGTGTAGTAGATCTGACCTGGCTTGCTACTTGGCTGTTTCATTCACACTATGTACAAATCACATTTTCCAAATGGTGATAACAGCATCACTAATACTGTGGCTCAAGTAATATAATCACTTTGCCAGATGACTTAACATTGGTTCAAGCCCCAAAATGGGTGTGGCATGATTTCCAATTGGGAAATGCAACAACTGTAATAACATCATCTAAGCCAATCATTTCAGTAGTTGATTCTGAATACAATAGCCAACAGATCAGTTTGGCACACAAACATAAGTGTCTGTTTAAGAGAAGTCTAGTACTTACCTAGTTGGACCAGCTGATTCCCTACTCCTTCTGAGCACATTGGAAGATTCTACATCCCCATGTAGATTCTACATCACCGTGATTCAGTCTGGTCAATGAACTGTGAGATGAAATGAAACATTTCATGACATTTAATTGCCAACATGAGAATACCCACTTTCTTTTCCCCTCCCATAGAGACAGAGGAAACATGTAGAGATGTAGATGCCACAAAGTCAGAGCAGCAGTCATCACATGAAGGAAAGCTGCCCCAGAGTGCCACCTGGACTGACAATGGACAAGTCGACAGGTGACTACTTTTGCTGTAGTCAACCACAGATTATAGCAGTTTGTTACCATAGCATAACTGATATGGCATCCCTTGACTTACATGGATCTGTTAAACCACCGGGGGGAGAAGTGGCAGAATGGTCAACTGAGAATCAATTCCTAAGTGCTTCTTATGTGCTGGGTACATGCACAATGCAAAGATGTCTGAAATATTTTCAAACTATCACTGTCTTTGTTGTCTTCTTTGACCTCTCTCCTTCCCCTCTTCTACACACAATGGGCTGAACTTCCGCTTGGGTGCTCTTACCACACTTTTTCCTTCCCCCTCATGCTCAGCCCTTCAGCTAGATTGAACCACTGGCAGTACTGTGAACAGGAGAGAGTCTCTCTCCAAGCCTTTATCAATGCCACTCTTTGTACGGGTAATGCCACTTCCCTCCTCCAGCCCCTCGCGTGGCTAGCTCTTACTCATCCTTCAGGTCTCAGGATTATGACGTCAAATTTCCTTTACTCAAAATAAAAAAAAAAAGGAAGGAGGTACTTGTATGTAGCAAATTTAGACAGGTATGCAAAAACTTTATATATAAAAATCTACCCAAATGTAAGGTATATGTTCATTCAATAACAATTATTGAATACTTAAGTGTGCCAGACTTTATGCTGGTTGTGAGAATTTGTGTATACATTATTTAATATTTAACTTTTAGGCAGAAATAAAGTGTAACCAGGATTACATAACTATAATAAGGAATTGAAGTTCATTTGGCCATGGTTAACTACGGTTTCACTGTACTTTTAGATATTAGTAATGTTACTTCTTTTTCTCTAGATCTTTAATAATCTTTAAAGTCTCTCCTGGTGAAGTGTGTCATTATAAATTGTGGCTTTCTCAGATTTTGTCTCAGCATGCTCTAGATTCTTGAAAGTTACAAATATACATGCACAACTATGTACACACTTGGATACAGACTATGTCTCTATATAATTATGAGTAACTTCAGCTACTACCTAATGTGAGATACTATGTCACAGATATGGCCTGTGTATCTATAATAATACCTATTTACTAAGTCAGTCTAATCTAGAAATTGACTTTCTTAAGTAACAATATGCAATTATTATATCTTCTGAGATCAACTACTTTTCCTGAGCTTATGAAGATTTTATTTTTTTTTAAAGATTTATTTATTTTATTTATACACGCACTGGGTACAGTCAGAAGCGGGGGAGGGTGAGAAAATTCACCAGAGCCAGAGCGGGGAGCAGAACAGACAGAATGATGAAATACACTGCTGAGGGGGAGCAGCGGGCACAGCAGGAGAGGTCAGTGTGCCATGTGGGACCCTCGCCGGCTGGCTGGGCATCAAACCGGTGCTGCAGAGGCCGCAGGCAGCTTCGCAGCCCAGCCCTCAACCGCTGCGCCACCAGGGAGGCCCCACTTATGAAGATTTTAATAAATCAATTAATGAATGAGTAAATGTAGCTGTATATACTTTAATCTCTCTGTGTCTCAGTTTCCTCACTTGTCCAATGGAGTAATAATAATGCTAATTCCGTAGGTACTTGATGAAGAATGATATAATAGATACAAACAGGCTGATCTATGATAGTGTTCAAGATATAATAGCTGTTGTTCTTTAAATGTAAATGTAAGTTTGTACGCCCTTTATTTGTGGTAATATTATCTCAACCAGCCATATGGCAGACCTTCACAGCATAGTCAGAGGATGATAACGGAGATGACTAAGGTAAGAAGCCAGAGAGGAAAAGAGGCTCCACTGAAGTGTGGATGACCTAGAGTTATCCTATGTCAGGAATTTTTATAATTGATTAGTACTAGTTGACCTTTTATATAAACCTAGGGTATTTTGAAAAAAAAAAAAAAACCTATCCATAATATAAAGCTACTGAGGACATGAATGTGAATTGATGTTCAAAAGTATTTTCTTTCAAGTGTCCATCTTCTTGTCCTCATTCAAGGACACCCAAGAGGCCATTCAGAGTCATTCACTGTCACTCTAATGTAGTCTTAAGAGTGTGGACTCAAACTAAATTACCTGCACTCAAGTGCTGGAGGTACCACTTGATAGCGACATTGTCTCAGGCACTTTATTTAAACTCTCTGTGCTTTGACTTCCTCATCTGTAAAGTGCCCACAATAATAGTAGCTCCCGGGGGAGCGCTGAACCACCCTGGGCATACAGTGAGAGGTTCCTGAGCACTTGCTGGTCTGGGAGATGCCCAACTTCGGCTGGAGCCCCTCCACCTGGTGGAGATGCACTATTACAATGGCTGGGTTTCATTTCTGATTCCCGAATGTGGGGTGCTATCAAGAGAAACAAAAACCTCGTCATGTAAACTAGACCCTATTACTTTGTGAAGAATTTACCTCTCTGTGAGTTCATTACACAACAATTCATAATATTTCCATCAGGGTAGGCTCGTGCTGTGCACCCACACAACCACAAACATGGACGAGGACAGCACAGTTGCCCTGCTGCTCAAGGAAAAATTAATTTGTCACTGGGTAAAGACACTTATGAAGAAACTGGGCTTCAGTGTCGTCCATCTCAGGATTCAAGCAGAAAAATCATGAAATATAGTTTTCATTGATTTGATGGAGTTAGCCTTTCACCCAAATTCTAAGAAGTATGAAATATCTTCATCCTTCAAACTGAAAGTTGATAGTCTGTTGGCTTGGCATCAGACAGGTGCAGAAAAATCAACTCTGATGTCATACTTTTCCGGTTAGCATATTCAAGAGCATCAGCCAAAACCTGAGCACAGTGATAGATCTGCACAGCGATGGATCTGCAGTACCAGGTGCTGTGGAACGGGCCCCTGGGGGCAAGAGGAGGCAGCTGGGGAGTCCTCCAGCGCTACTCAGCTCCTGCAGAGTCTGGAAGCCGTCTTCAGCAGCACAGACCTAATAACTTCCTGTTGACCTGTTGTTGTCCCAGCCAAGCAACATTGAAGCAAAGGCATATTTATGCCCTATCACAGGCTTCATCCTTCCAGAGAAGACCTGCTTCCTGTTGAAACAGCTAACACTACTTTGATGAACCCAAGTTATATCCTTGGGGTACGCTGTGGGTTCAAGGATTTGGGGACAGCCCTGTCTCCTGGAGAGAAAATGGATATGGTTTTCCCTAAGAAGGAGAATATTTATACAACTTTGAGATTTTTTTTAAAGATTTATTTATTTATGAATTCAAGAACTGGGGGACAGGCCAGAGGTGTGGGGGGTGAGAGGATTCACCAGAGACAGAGTGGGGGAACAGAACAGGTGGATTGACTGAAATACACTGCTGAAGGGAGCAGTGAGCTGTCAGGACTACTGACTCCAGATGGTTGTTGGGGTTCATGAAAACTGTCCACCATAAAAAGTAGAAAATTTTAAAAAAAGTAGCAAACCATAAAATATATAGAAGGAAATATAGGCACAACACTACATGACATGCACCTCAAGGACATCTTTACAGACACATCACCCAAAGCAGTGATAGTGAAGGCAAAGATAAACAGCTGGGACTACATCAAATTAAAGAGCTTCTGTACAGCAAAAGAGACAGTAACCAAAACAAAGAAACCCCACCGACTGGGAGAAAATTTTTGCACACAACACTAACGATAAAGGACTGATCACAAAAATCTACAAAGAGCTGATGAGACTCAACAAAAACAAAGAAAAAAATCCAGTCAAAAAATGGGCAGAAGAGCTAAAAAGAAACTTCTCTGAAGAGGAAATGCAAATGGCCAACAGGCATATGAATAAATGTTCAACATCACTTGTAACCAGGGAAATGCAAATCAAAACTACCATGAGATACCATCTTACACCAGTGAGAATGGCACATATTAAAAAAACTAGCAACAACAAATGTTGGCGAGGGTGTGGAGAAAAAGGAACTCTCCTGCACTGCTGGTGGGAGTGCAAACTGGTCCAACCACTATGGAGAGCTGTGTGGAGATTCCTCAACCTACAAAAGACAGAGCTTCCATATGAGCCAGCAATTCCACTCCTAGGTATTTACCCAAAGGACACAGAAACATCAATTCCAAAGAACACCTGCACCCCTATGTTTATAGCAGCACTGTTTACAATAGCCAAGCTTTGGAAACAGCCCAAATGCCCAAAAATAGATGACTGGATCAAGAAGATGTGGTACATATACGCCATGGAATATTACTCAGCATTCAAAAAAGATAAACACATGCAATTTGCGGCAACATGGATGGCGCTGGAAGGGATCATGCTCAGCGAAATAAGCCAGAAAGAAAAAGAAAAATACCGGATGGTCTCACTCATAGCAGGAATCTAGAAAAGCTAAATAAGGGACCAGGAAAAAGAATAACTATAAGAAAGAAAAAATCAAAATCAACAAACAACTGTAAACCAAGATACACTGTTGGGGGGTGGGGAAAGGAGGGATTGGGTTAAAATAAGGGGGTGTGATTGTATGGGGAATATAAAAATTAAAATAAAAAAATTAAAAAATATAAAGTTGTAAAAGAAAAAAAAAAGAATGCAGCAGAAAAAAAAAAAAAGTAGCTCCCTCATAGGATCCTTATAAGAGGACTCAAGAAGATAATCCTTATGCTACTTTGCATGATTTTCTATTTACATGTACCCTCTCCCCAGCTAGACTGTAGCATGTCTCATGGAGGGCAGGAACTGTATGCTATTCATGTCTGGAGTCGATGCCCAACAGACTTTTGTTGTTGAGTATGAGGAAATCTGAAGTTATAATTTTCCTTAATTCATTGGTTTTGAAAGCGGGATCTCTACAACTGACACGAAGAGATTTTTATAGTTGACAATTTCTATTTAGACTGAAAGTAGGTCAATAAAATGGGTCACCTGACACCCTAGCTTTATAAAACAAAACCAGACACTCCTCATACAATAATGAGTGTCTTAACTACTTAGAAGCCAATTGATTGCATAAAAGTATGTTTTTGTTTTGAAGAAATTCCAAAAGGTGAAAATGGATTCAACAAAGTGAAGAGTTTCTGCCAGGAGTCTGGTACTGTATGGGACTTTTTTCTAGAGAACGTGTAATTGGCTGCAGATGGATCCATCCTGATTTGTTGCCCAGTGACAGCCAAAGGAAGTCACCCCATGGTGAACCATGAGTCTGTTTACCATTACAGTCTCACATAAAATGGCCTCATAGTAGTGTTTGGTGAAAGCTATATACAGTTCTCATTTGATCTCAAAGTGGTTCCATGGAGGAGGTCCTACACATGGAATCTTTGTTTTACTTTGGGGTGCTATCGGAACATCAGCAAGATTTGGGTTGATATAATAGAGAATTCAGGGCCTCCCTAGTGGCACAAGGGGTTAAGACGCAACCTATGAAACAATCTGCAGCCACTGCAGCATGAGTTCAATCCCCGACCGGCCAGGGAGCTGCCCACATGGTGCAGCAGCCCTCTCCTGACTCGCCCGCTGCTCCCCTCAGCAGTGTGTTTCAGTCAATCTGCCTGTTCTGATCTTCACTCTGTCTCTGGTGGGTCCTCTCATCCATCACCACCCCTGCACCTGTGGCCTGTACCCCAACTCTTGTATGCATAAATAAATAAGTCTTTAAAAAAAAGAGAGAGAATTCAGCAGCTTTAATGAAGTCCCCCAGTTAATTAATATCACCCTCAATAAATCTGTTTTTCTTTTTCTTTTTCCCCTGAAAAAGAAATGAGGAACTGAGTGTTCTGTATACCCCGTCAAGATTTCCTATCTACTTTAGGGGCCTGGGCTCAATTAGAGTCTACCCTCTAATCAATTCTTATCTTTCAAACTCTTTGACTTCTTTACTCTCCACATGCCTCGTTTTTGCTCTCTAGCATAGAACTGCAATAAGAGCCATAAATTGGCTGGCTCAAAATAGCAAAAATTTATTGTCTCACAGCTCTGGAGGCTAGATCTGAAATTAAAGTGTCATGAAGGTCATGTTCCCCTGAAGCCTCTGAAGGATTTCCTCCCTTGCCTCTTTGTAGCTTCTGGTAGGTGCTGACAATCTTTGGTGGTCCCGAGACTGTGGAGGCCTCACTTCAATCCTCCATATTCAGTCTTCTTCCTGGGTCTTCATATTGTCTTCCTTCTAGACTTGTCTCTCTCTGTGTCCAAATTCCCCCCTTTTATAGGACTTATAAAGTCTCACTGGATTTAGCCCATCTTAATAATGTTGT
This sequence comes from Talpa occidentalis, assembly GCF_014898055.3. Lineage (NCBI taxonomy): Eukaryota > Metazoa > Chordata > Mammalia > Eulipotyphla > Talpidae > Talpa > Talpa occidentalis. The sequence continues at coordinate 11,015,691 of NW_023601543.1, forward strand.
AAAGACCTTATTTCCAAATAGGGTCACCTTCTGAAGTACTGGGGATTAGGACTTCAACATCTTGTTTTTACACAGGACACAATTCGACCCAAAACATACTAGCTTGTTGTTGTTTTAGTTTCATATTTTAAGCTCACCAGATTTCAGTTCCCTGACCCTTCCATGTCCTCCTAGTCAATTAACTAACTAACTAACTAACTAATTGATTAATTAGTCCTTTTCTGTCTTCGCTTACTTCCCAATCTGAACTGGACCTGCGGCATATCATAAATGACTCCCAACCCCCGTGCCTTTCTATATGGAAATCATATTACAGGTTTTGTGTGATCTTACTCTCCTCCAGCATTGGGGCTATTGGAGATGGTTAATGGTAACCTTTACCTGTAGATCTTTAATTTATGAGATTCCAAATCCATTAAGTGGACAAGCAGAAGGCCTGTCACCCAAAGTTACTGCACGTGAAGCTTGATATAAAGCAAAGATGAGAGTTTGGGCTGTCTCCTTTAGGAAAGGGGAATCTTTGGCATAATGCACACGAGATAGCAACATTATTTAGGGAGCATTTTTGCAAATTAATGAGTGGAAAAAGAGTGTGTGTGGAGGCTGGACAACTGGTGGGGGCTGGGGAAGTGGGGCCGGGTTGGACGAAAATGAGTCTCAGTGATTTTGTGCTTGCTACTTTGTGCTTCATTTTCTCCTATTCTGCTGAGATCAGTGGCCCCGGGATGACAATCTGTGCACAATGCATTTTCAGTCACTCTGGCCATTTCCTTAGGACAGAGTTCCCCCGAATGGAAGTTGCTATGTCAGAAGGTACAAATAGTTTCATGGTTACGAAATATTTGAAAACTGCTTCCCAAAATGAACATTGCTGTCAGTACTATAAGAAACTGTTCGTATAAATTTCATCAACTGCTGCTGAAATTTAATGCTCCATGAATATAAACTTTAGCTTTGAAGGGATAGGACTAAGACTAGTCCCACAGAGTTTCTTTGATCCATGGAATAAAGCTACACTTTGAAACAGGATCTTCTTCTAGTTTCCCCTTGATTGATTCTGCTTTCTCCACCAGAGGCATCTACTTCTCTTCTTCGGGTGCTATTTTCTGGCTGTAGCTCCAAGCAGCAGTCCACTTTTAGCACTTTTCCTGTCTAGCATTTCATTCAAATCTGAACACTCTGAGTTAGCAATTTTGAGACATCAAAATCTAGTCTGCTACAGTGGGAGGCATCTCAGGGCCCCAGGTAGGGATGATATGCAGATGATCAACTTAGCCACATCTTACTTAGCTCAAATTAGCTCCTAACTTTTCTGAGTTTTGGATACATAAACAAAGTTTGTAAACCTGAAACCCGAAATGATACATGTACGTGATAGTCATAAATCCAAAAATCACAGTCTGCAGAAAAGGAACTGAGATTTCAGAAGGTGAAGAGTCTTGCCCAAGTGCACGCAGTAAGCTGACGACAGAGGTCTGCACTTGGAATGCCATGCAGCTTCCCCTACATGCTAAGCTGCTGCCTTGTTTGAGCCTATTTTGTTCTAGGCTGGGCAGGCTATCTCCCTCAGTTCTGGACCTTGCTTCTATCTTGACTGGGCTCCAGGAACAACTCTCCTGAATGCAACTAGAAACTGCATGTATCAATATTATGGCTCTTATTATGGCAGTTTTCATTGCTTCATCATCACACCCACAAACAGCTTCTCAGTCCCTCTCCTCTAGGTCCCCCTCCCCTGGATCCTCTCTCCTCCGGGTTCCTTCTCCTCTGGGTCCCCTCTCTTCTACGTTCCCTCTCTTATAGATCCCCTCCCCTCTAAGTCTCCTGTCCTCTAGAGTCCTCTGTCCTCTAGATCCCTCTGCCCGGTCAAGACTAGAGTTACCCTCAAAATTGGGACAGATCCTTTTTCTATCTGAAGACCTTTCAGGTCAGGAATTGAAAACACCCTTCTGACTTGTCATGTTTTCCTGCCTCCTGCTCTTCCCTTAGTGTTTCCATCCTCTGCCTGGGTACAGTCTCAATAATCCCAGGTGCAAGGATTACCTCAGATTCAGAGCTGTCTTTGAAGAATCTGAGGGGGAAGTGGAGGTGAAGGAATGTCTTTTATCGGTCTGTTACTCCCTAGTATCAACCCAGGAAACCCTTACATTAGTGGATCTTATATTTCTCTTGGCCACAGGCCACCTTCGGAAGCTGATAAAAACAATGGACACTCTCAAATTCACATTAGCACAATATTACATCTACAATATCAGGCCATCAAAGACCACCTGAATCCCATCCACCGACAACAGATAATTGTGAGGGCTTTCATCACAGTGGTTACTTCCTGGCCTTCCTCAGAGATACCTTGCAAAATTACAGGGAGAATTTGAACCCTACAGGTTACTTCCTTATCTCAGCCAAAACACAGATAATTGGAGTGGAAGTTGGGGGATTTGTGTGTGAGTGTGTGTGTATGTGGCAGGTTTTTCCCCTGAGCACATTCACACAAAGGACCTTCTAAAAAATTGTGGGGATGTTATCACAACAGGTGGCTACCTGCAGTCTTCCTGTTAATGTACCTCTTGGGCATAGGATACATTATTCTGCATTGACAAAAGTAGTTTCAGGTTTCAGCTACAACATTGGGACCCAAAAGCTGCTTATAATGGTTTCTAGTTAGTTTTTAAGATTATAGCTGAGTTGACTCATGGGTACTTTTGCAAAGATTACCATAGCAGGCTAATGCCCCATACTGTAATCTCTCCCCACTTTCTGTGGTTATGTCCCTGGAAACCATCATGGTAGAATTTATACTTGACCAACTTAGAACTTCATGGGCCAAGTACAGTCAGTAACCAGAGGTCAAACTGTGAGTCTATAAAAGCTCCTAGAACATGATTTGGCTTTCACTAAAATGAAATGTTAAAGATAGCATACCAACGAAAAAGAGTCTGTGTTTTACAAGGTCTTATATTAGGGATAGTCATAAGTAGTCCTGTACAGTTTCCATCTGCCATCTGTAATCATTTTCAGACTCTCTCTTCCTCTGTTTTATCTTTATCAGCATTATTTACATTTAAAACAACACTCCTCTAACAATTTAAATGCTATATAGTGAAAAAGCAAAAGTCTCTCAAATCTCACTCCCCACTGTGGAACCTGCTTTCAATCAATCAGACTCCATCTTGTCCCTAACTGCCAGGTTGAGAACTCTGGGTAGGTTGCTGAGAGCAGCCTAAGTCAACTCATGGTTTTCTCCTAATTGTCAACAACAGAAGAATACCAGCTCTCTGGTTTCTCCTTATCAATGATTATGAAAAACAGAAACTCTTATTCTCTACTTATCAGCGATTAAGAAGGAAACAGGAGACCATCTGCTGATGGTTATAAAAGCCCCACACTGCAGCTTTCTGTCTGAAGACTCTAGTCAGCCAATCCAAAAGTTTCACAACAAATGACCTAAATGCAGGCCACTTCCCTGCTTGACCTTTTAACTCTCCTCTGCCATGACCCCGATAGAATACACCTTAGGATTTCTCCTTGGTTGAAGACCTGGGTCACAATGCCTATTCTTGAATAAATGCTCTCTTGACTACAGTGTGGTTATTTCTTGGTTAAGGCCACTCATTGATAATCACTATTAATGGTAGGCCATCGCGGTGTTTCCTCTTTGGCTTTTTTGGTTCATTTTTCTGGTTGATGGTTTTCATAGTTATGTAATTGTGACATGGCTGGATTATAAGGTTCCTATGAAGCTAGGGAGAAGGGGGTGGGAACCAGTCCAAATTAAAAAACTGTTCTTACTGTCATTACTGAGATTCAAACAGTTTTTCTTGGACAAAAGCACCTCAGATTGTAGATGAAAGAGTCATATTGGAAGAAAATGTCATCTAGGGCTTTCGTAGCCAAGAAGAGGAATCAATGTCTTTGAAGCTTCAAAGGATGGACTCATGCAACTGGTGATTTTAAGTTGAAGCCCATGCTCATTTACTATCTTGAAAATCTGAGGACACTTAAGAATACTACTCTATCTACTCTACCTGTGCTCTAGAAATGGAAGAACAAAGCCTGGCTGATAGCATATCTGGTCACAATATGGTTTACTAAATAGTTTAATTCCACTTTTGAGAACCACTATTCAGGAAAAAAGATTCTTTTCAAAATACTACTTCTCATTGGCAATGCACCAGGACACCCAAGAGCTCTGATGGAGAGGTACAAGGAGATTTGGGTGGCGGGGGTGGGGGGCAGGAGCCAGGCTTGCCCGCTCTCACTGAGAGTGGACAAACTGCTGTGTGCCCTTTGGAGCTGAGAAGCAACCACCAAGCTTTTCCAGGATCAGACTTGCCCTCGTTTTCAGTGCTGTCCCTCCTGATCCTTAGAAGTGACCCCACTAGAAGAATTGAGACTGTTGGATAATGAGAATATTATTGACAGGTATGGTGTCTTTACATTCCCTGAGGTGGGAAGGATCACCAGTCCTTCCTTAGCTTGTAGAACTTTCCAAACTGGGTTCTGTCAGAGGAGTGGTCAGAATTCTAGGATGGCGCCTGAAGTGCCCTACTCCCCTTCCCTTGAGTATGGACAGAAACCTGTGAGCATGATGGGTATATCACTCCTCTGATTGTGTTCCTAATGGGCTGAATGTGAGTTAATCAAAAGGGAGCTGCTCCTGAGTGAGGCTGGTGTAATCACAGTGGCGTTTAAAAGAAGGCAAAGCTCAAAAAGACTTGTCCCTGCTGGCTTTCAAGAGGCAGATAGTTGTGCTGTGGGTGCTTATGGGGGCCACTTGAAAAGGAGCTGTGGGCAGTCTCTAGGAACTTAGAATGACTCCTGGTTGACAGTCAGCAAGAAATCAGGGCCCTTAGTCCTAAAACCACAAGAAGAGGCATTCTATCAACAACCCGTGAGCTTGGGAGAGGACCCTTAGCCTCAGTGGAAAATTGCAACCCTGGCTGAAACCTTGATATCATCCTGAGAGCACAGGCTCCAGATAATGTGTTCCCAGAATCCTGCCTCTTTCCCTGCCATGGCCCCATTCAGAACAGAACCCTTAATCTGAGACATTTAAGGGGCTTTGCAATAATGGAATTCGTTCTCATAAATATCTTCTAGGATCCATGGAAACCCAATCTTTTATTCCTGGTAGTTGTTGGGGAGTGGCCAGGTAGTGAGGATAATTATTTTCATGGTAGTATTGTAGAGCAACCCCGATACAAAACGGGGTGCCTGACTGTGGGTCCTCACTCGCGCGCTTAAAAGGACTTATCAATGCTCTACTGCAGGCACACGCGAAAGGTTCATAAAAGGTTTATTGACAAGGGAAGGGGAAATGAGGAAATGTACAGCTCTGGGAGAAAAGTGGGAGACAACGTTTTAAATGAGTCCTACCCGATCCGCCGACCAGGAATCCCAAAATGGCGCTCTCAGAGTTGGCCGCCAGCCAGGAGCTGTGAAGCCAGGAGGCGAGCGATCTCGAGCCAGAGAGGCCCCAAGGCCCACCTGTTTGGTTTTTATATCTAACATGGCTGCCCAACTCCACCCTCAGGTCCCAGCCACCCTCCCTTGGTGGTGATGGGATTTGTCTTTCCCAATGTCTTGATGGCTTTAGTCTGGAGTGGGGGTGGGGTCCACAAAGCCTGTATGGGATTAGCTCAGGACATCATTTCCCCCTAACAATTCCCCCCTTTCACTTTTTGCCACCATTTCCATGGTGATGAAGATCAAACATATGGATGCTGGGATACAGTCTCAGATGAAAATTTTCCAGGGTTCCAGTCTGAAAGAAAACGAATCCCTCCAGGTATTGTCCATTGTGGAAAGCAAAAGTCCTCCATTCCTGGAAAAACAGTTCATCGGCCCAAGCCGAAAGAAAAACATCTGGAGGCATTAGCCAGAACAAGACAGCAGATATGTCAAAATCACAGGGAAAAAAATCTTAAAATGGTTCAACTTATGTAAAAACAAATTCTCTCAACCTTGATCCCAAATTTTTAACAGCATAGCAAAAGTTTGCAAACTAAATCTACTTTTAAACCATATTGCCTATTTTTGCATAAAATCACAGGGCAGAATAACTAAGCAGCAATTTTAGCTGGCTTTGTTGGAATACTCCATATAGGATTCAGAGCGAACTGTTGACATCCGGTCCGTGTAGGCTTCAGGAACAAGTTGGTCTCATGAGACTCCACCTGGGCTTTCCTCTTTTCGAGGGTACCAGGGACTTTTTGTTGGCTGGGCTGTCCAGTCCTGCCAATGGAGGCAAGCTTCCTCACCTTCTTTGGAGGTCTCTGGAACCCTAAGAACAAAGCAAGTAGGTTCTCCTCTTCTTGGTTCAGCTGTTTCAGCTTTCTGGAAGAGCTCCACACAAAGCCACACAATGAAACTTATGTCCAATTTTTTTCAGTTTAAGCAAACAAAATCCCTATGGAAGTTATGCAAAAACAGACTCTGAGCTAAGTAGTAAAAGATTACTACCACTATTTTTATGCTGTGTTGGTATCAAGGGGAGAGAAAATGCAAACACAAGTTAGCTTTGTTGGAAAAAAAATTGCAACCTTGCTGCAGATCCTGGTCATCAAAACAAGAAAACTTTGTGGATTTAGAACAAAATGCAAAAAAAAAAAATCATCAGTATCATGTCAAAGAAAACTTAGTAAATATCAGGTGTATTTCCAAGTCTATTCAGACCTTAGTAGAAAAGTTTTACTCTCAACAGTTCCATCAATAGGAATCTGTTGAGACCTTTTCTCCCTATATTTCCAGAAACAATTCCTGTAGATATTAAGCAATTGAAGTATACAATATTACAAGGTGACAATCATCAATGACAATTTACATTCATATCAGGTCAAGGTGTTACTCATTTTCCCAAGTGACAATGCTTCCCTTCTAGTTTTACTCTACTAGGTGAGCCAAATAGAACAAATTCATCTAATGCCTTTCCCAGGAGGAAAGGGAGAAACTTTGTGGAGTGTCTCAGGAGCTCTACTGAGGTTCCACAAAATTTCCTTGCATCAGCCAAATGACAGGCTACCAAATTTGTACTTGAATTTAGATTTCTGGGAAGCTTTGCCATAAATATCAGAAAAATAACAGAAACAACAATGTTCAATCTCTATGAAGGCACCGGCTTAGTTCAGTAGCACAATGTTGACAATGAAACCATAACCTTTAGTTTTTCTCATAACTGGAGACTTTTTTTTTCCAACGTCTATGGGCACCATGTATACCAATTTGTCAATCACTGGAGGTCAAGACAAGGACACAAGGAAAGGACATACAGACATACAACATATAGACACAAAGAGCTCTTTAGTTACCATGTATCACGCGTGGGATATCTCACACAACTGCAGTTTCACTGATAGGCCAAAGTAACAACAAAAACAAGCAGAGAAAAAAAATCTCAAAGTTAAAAACAAAAGTTAAAAAGAAACACCAAAATCAAGATTGAATGCCTTTCTGTGTAAAAAAAAAAAAAATACTGGCAGCATATGCAGGATCCTAGATGTTATTTCGCGTCTCCTAAACTTTGAAAGGAAGAAGATTGGTTAGAGCATGTTAGTTTTCTCAGGGTTTCTTCAGAAAAAGTGAGTCCTTGGGTATCCTGCAACAATAACTGGAAAAGAAGTCAGTAATATTTAAGTTTTTGTCTGTTTCTTAAACAAATATCTCAAGTCCTCAATGGGTTCACAAGACCAATGGGACTTCGTCTCTGGGTCAGTTCCTCCTGGGGCTTTCTTTAGATCTAGTGGAGCCCTTGGGCACCTCTATTCTGCATCTGAACCTTCTCCATGAGCTATCATTTGTCTCCTTTCCTCTGCACTTGGCTCTAGATTCCTTCTACTCTGTCTGTATTCCCTCCTATCTTCACCTGAGGCTCTACCCTGTGCTGTCATTTGTCTCCTTTCCTCTGTGCTGGGCTCTCGATTCCTTCTCTGTCTGTATTCCCTGTCATCATCTGAGCCTCTACTCTGTGCTAACATTTGTCTTCTTTCCTCTCTCCTTGGTTCCTGGTTCTGTGTGCTCCTTCTATATTCCCTCCTGTAACCCCTACGTGAATCATCATATCTTGGGGTTCTCTGTCTTCTATCCTGCCTTCTATAATTATTGCGTCTGCCGCTTCCCTGTAACCTGGGACAACTGTGCTTCCAATGTCCCTCTTCCCTACAGAAAGCACACTGATTTCTTCCTAGGGGTTCACGTCTCTGTCCATTACTGTTTCCCTGGACCCTTGTTCTGTGTTCTCTTTGTAAGAAAACAGTCGCAGGTTTCGGTCTCCTGTCCTCTCTATTATTATAAACCCTAAATGCCAGGTCCACTACCTGGGACGGACTCATCTCTGTGACACCGTCCACCTTAGCTAACTTTTTCTTTGTGTCTGGGGCCCTATGGGTAATGAAAGCCATAGTGATCAGACGAGAATTTTCTGGGGCATCTGGGTTTATATCTGTGTGGTTAGTGTAAGTTGAATAATCCTCTCAAGGAACTCTGATGGATCCTCATTAGCTCCTTGCTCGAGTTGCAATATTTTGTTAAAGTTTTTTTGTTTGGGGATCCCCTGCTGCAGTCCTACCAACAAACATTTTTTATACAGCTCCAACATTGCCGTTCCTCCATTGTTAGGGTCCCATCCAGGATCTCTCTCTGGGACAACAACCTCCGGCTCTGGGGACTGCCTATCCTGTTGGTGGAGACGGTCAGCCTCCTCCCTGGCTTTCCTGAATACCATCCTCTGCTCATCCAGCGTTAATAAAGTATGCAGCATGGACTGTATATCTGCCCAGTTAGGGTGGTGGGAGACGAAGATAGAGGCAAACAAGTTCGCCATCCTCTTGGGAGCCTGCCGGTACGAGGGAACAGAGCTCCTCCAATTTAGGAGGTCCGCAGTACTGAATGGATGGTGCGATCAAAAGTACCCAGCAGGTCTCCCATGTTCATTTAAGCCGCCCATTGGCATCTGGCGAAGGGGAAACTGTCCTGCCTCAGGGTGATCCTTCCTGCCAAAATGGGTGCCGAGTCTAGTGTGGGGAGGAGACGCCATTTTAGTGTCCTCCCCAGAGGGCAGAGGAGGCTGTGAAGCCTCAGGGGTCTGCACGGGAGGGGCCTTGTCACGTGGAAGAGGATTTTGTCCTGATGTATTTAAAGTATTTAAAATATGATGCTCCTCCTCTTCTAACTCTGCCCGCTGGCAGTCCTCATGGGAAGGGGAAGGTTTATCCTTTCTCTGTGCCATAAGCCAAGCCTCCGCCATATCCAATTTATGGAGGGCGGCCTCTATCCTGTCCTGCATACTTTTAAAGGCTTGATCTTGTATGCTTTTATAAACTGACTCAAAGATGTTACGGTTCTCATCCCTCATGTGCTTAATAGTTAAATCAAAGGCCTGATGTTGTTGTTGTATGGCCACGTTAAAAGCCTGATTTGTTGTTGCATGGCTACGTGAAGAGCCTGAATGTGTTGTTGCACATTCTCAGTATGTGAAGTAGAACATCTACCTCTCACAGAAACAAGAATGTAGCAAATGGCGCTTACACATATTACCAAAAAACCACCCAGAAGCACAGACTGTAAAGGGATGGCTTGTAACCCACCCATGTATGTACACAATAGTAAAATCACGTGCCATACACCAGGCTTCATCAAATTATTTATATTAATGAAACTGGTGGTGATATTTTTTTTTCTTTTTTTTTTTTTTTTATAGAGGCATGTTTTTATTTATTTATTTATTTATTTATTCATTTGTTTGTTTTGTTTATACATGCACTGGGTACAGTCAGAAGCGCGGGAGGGTGAGAGAATTCACCAGAGCCAGAGCAGGGAGCAGAGCAGGCAGAAGGACCGAAGTACACTGCTGAGGGGAGCAGCGGGCGGCAGGAAAGGTCTGCGCGCCATGCGGGACCCTCCTCCGGTGGCTGGGGAGCAGCCGGGGATCGAACCGGCGCTGCAGAGGCTGCTGGCAGCTTCGCAACCCAGCGCTCAACCGCTGCGCCACCGGGGAGGCCCTGGTGGTGATATTTAATGGAAGAAGGCTACTCAAATTCAAGGCCAGAAGGAAACTGAAAGAACTCAGGCTAGGGATGAAACTGTATAGGCTCATGGTTGAGGCCATATTTGAGTCAAAAACGCACCCAGAAGGGCTGTACACACAGGGAAAAAAACAGACTTTTCAGGACTTGAGACAAATATACTGCGAGTCCTGCAGAACTAGTGCGCTTATGGTGACCAACGCAAGGAATGTTACTTTGGGCTGGTCAACCACGGGTGTAACTTGGAAACCACACTGGGCGCCAAACTGTTGTAGAGCAACCCCGATACAAAACGGGGTGCCTGACTGTGGGTCCTCACCCGCGCGCTTAAAAGGACTTATCAATGCTCTACTGCAGGCACACGCGAAAGGTTAATAAAAGGTTTATTGACAAGGGAAGGGGAAATGAGGAAATGGACAGCTCAGGGAGAAAAGTGGGAGACAAAGTTTTAAATGAGTCCTACCCGATCCGCAGATCAGGAATCCCAAATGGCGCTCTAAGAGCTGGCCGCGAGCCAGGAGCCGTGAAGCCAGGAGGCGAGCGATAGCGAGAGATCCCCAAGGCCCACGTGTTTGGTTTTTATATCCAACCTGGCTGCCCAACTCCACCCTCAGGTCCCAGCCACCCTCCCTTTGGTGGTGACGGGATTTGTCTTTCCCAATGTCTTGATGGCTTTAGTCTGGAGTGGGGGTGGGGTCCACAAAGCCTATATGGGATTAACTCAGGACATCATTTCCCCCTAACAGTAGCACATGTTAGCACCCCACACCCCAGGATACTGGTGGTCCCATCTAATTTACAGGGGCCTGGAGAAAGTCATCTTATTAAGGATCTTGTGCATCAGCTTCCTCAGGGACTGTAGAGATTTCAGCAGCCATTTGCATGTTATTCTAATAGCCTGACACATAAGCAACTCTAAAAGCAGTTCATGCCCCATCACACTCGCTTTGTGTGCTGAAATACAGCAGGTACACCTGAGATATCCAGCTGTATCCCAAATTCTTAAAGCCTCCCTGGACAGATGAAGACTCCTTTTGCTGATTAGCAGCCAGGGGAGCTTAGTAATAGTAATAACCCAGCCCAACTAATCTCACAAGCATAAGGACCATTGTCTTCTTTCCCAGCAGACTCACGTATCTTGCAGTCATGGATGCTGTACATGAGACAGACTTCTTTTGGCCACAAAAGGCATAGAAATTACCCCATGAACATTCAAATCTTGCCAGCCTTCTTTCTTGCTTCCACAGTTGGAGACTTGCATGGATGTGAGCTTTGGAGATGCTCTCAACAATTCTTTAACATAAATCATTCATCTTCAGCAAATCACGTCCAAAAAATCTTCAAGTCACTTCAAAATGTAGAGTGCACCTCCCATGATACGTACCCACTTCCTCATTCATGCTGAGAAAAATATAATTTTGGTTCTAGGCAGAAGGTTCCTCTGCAGCCTCTCTTACTCGGTGGGTTCTGAGCTTCCTGAGGCAAAGCTGTCATGACTCAGAGGTTTGGATTTCATAGAATGAAGCCCAGAGGGAGGGAAGAAGCTCTGGGATTAGTTTCTTCCCTCCACACCTCCATCTGCTGGTAGACTGTTGCCTTTCAGATGTTTATGGAAAGTCCAATTCAATATATAATGCCAGCCTGCTGCTGGCAACAGGATATAAAGAATGGATTCATAGAATCCATTTCTGCAGTCCACCATGAACTTCACCTCTTATTTTACCCATTGTGGTCTAAGGCCAGGGCTACATCAAGCATTCCCAGTCTCAGAGTGAGTGGTCATAGAATCGGGAATCAAGAGAATAAAGCTTTCTATTGAAGAGTATTACGGGGTACATTATATTTTAAAATATTCTTTAGAAGGACCAGGATTGAAAATGTTTGCTGTCAGTGGCAACTGTCCCTGCCTGGCAACTTTAGCAGAAGCAGACGCAGCTGGTGATCGCATATCCGAAGAGTACTCTAGCCAAGAAGCAGAAGAAGTGGACAGTAGTCTCCACATTGCTCATTGCAGTCCTTGCCAGAAACAGGAATCCCTGTCCTGAGCACCAACCAGTCCAGGGACTGCACAATGCCAAAGGCATATATCCTCCCAGACCTTTTCCCATTAGGCTGTCAGACTCCTCAAAGACAGATTCTAGCAAGAACTAGAGTGAGGAATGTGTTGGGAGGAGGAAGCAAATCATGAATTTAGATGCAGGAACATGATCATGGATTTAGATACAGAAACCCTGTTAAGGGTAACACATAAAAGGCTGAGACTTGGTCCCAGAAACAACACCAGCCTGGCTTCTGTGACCTTGGTGGAATCTGCCACAGAGTGCAATTGACAAGAATAGTGCAGAAATATCTGAGCTGAAAGTTATGCAACCTGGCTACTAACCTTGGCTCTCCGACCCGCTGGTTGTATGACTTTGTGCCCATCACAAGGAGCCTTCCTAATTCATTTGTAAAATAAAGAAGTTCACTTTTGTTGGTGGGTTTCTACCACTGGAGTCTCAAGCTACCACAGAGCGGTGCTCCGCAAACTCTAAGTGCACTTGAATCCCTGGGGAATCTTGTTAAATGCAGGTTCTGATTCAGGAGATCTGGGTAGGGGCCTCAGAATCACAAGCTCCCAGGTAATCCTGAGACTGCTGGTCCCCGGACCACACTTGGAGTGCAAAGCAAGCAGAGAGGATTCCAAAAGTGGTTCAAGGGCTCCCTCTGCTGGTGTCAATGGAAAACCGGAAGGCAGGACTTCAGCGGCCCCACCTTCACCCTCGCCTCAGCTAGAGCAGCTCCCCTTTGATTTGTTTTACATGTATGGAATCAACTTAAGATTTTATTTGAAAAAAAAAAAAGAATGGTTTGTTTGTTTTTAAAGAGCTTAAAAACCACTGGATTATAGTCCTCTAGGGGGAGGGGATATTTTAACTTATTTTTTATTATGGACCTTTCAAACAAAAGCCAAATTTAAAAGAAAAGTATAACCAGCTTTCATGTAACCACTATCCAGTTTCAAAAAGTACCACTATTTTGTCAATCTTGTTTCATATCCAACTTATAAGAAGTTAAAAAAACCGGGTTCTGGTGTCTGGCTGTAGGAGCTGTTGAGTGAAACAATTTCTGTAATCTCTGGCTCGGTGTTCATTTCTGAGACTGCGTTTGGACAAGATGAGTTCTACTTGTGAAGGACAGTTCCCAGAATTAAACAGCCAGTATGTCGAGCAAAAAGGCAAAGACCAAGGTCACCAAGAAGTGCCCTTCGCACACAGTATGCAACGTGTTTGCCATGCATGACCGGTCACAGATTCCGGAGTCCAAAGAGCCCGCAACATGAATCATTGGAAAAGACAGCCTCACAGCAAGAACATTTGGTATGATATGCTTGCTTGTCTAGGGAAAAATCCAACTGATGTATACACACCTCAATGCCATGATGAACGAGGCCCCCAGAGCCCGTATCTTACGCCTCGCGCCGTGCGGTGAGAAGTTAAATGGCACAGATTCAAAAGACGTCATCAGACATGCTTTTGCTTGCTTTGATGAAGAAGCAACAGGTCAAATCACTTCACTGTTCTATGTAGAAAACATCTGAACCACAAAGATTTGTGTAAAGCAACACCCAGATGATTCCAGGAATCCTGGCTTTCCTTTGTTGAATTATCAGATGCAACGAGATATGTATTTAGCTTTATTGATCCAAGCCAAGGATTGGCATGAACATACACTAGATAAATTATAAATAACAGGCTGTTCTAGGGAAGATTGTCTCTGCCACACTTGAGTTCTTCAGTTCAGTTCACAGGAAATCTGAAAATTGATGGCATGGATACAACATCTAAATATCCATGGGGATTTAGAAGATGTGAAATTGGAAGCGGGTACGATTGAAGCCAACTGAAGGGTAACTAGTGTGTGCTTGCGAAGCTAGTTGGAATCCTTCTCTCTTCAGAGATTGATTTTTTTTTTTACACTTGAAAACATATACTATGCCCTTTCAGTTATTTACATGTAAAAATGCCACTGTGTTATTATTTTTAAGAAAATACAGATTATCAAGGTGAATTTAGTTCAGAATATTATGAATTAAGACTCTTGTAAGAAACAATTTTGTATACCACTAAGAATTCCTAGGACAGATTTCAGTAGAAGCTTGTAGTACTTTTTAAAAAAGATTTATTTATTTATGCATACAAGAACTGGGGTGTAGGCCAGAGGTGCGGAGGGTGAGGGCATTTACCAGAGACAGAGTAGGGAGCAGAACAGGTGGATCTACCGAAATATACTGCTGAGGGGAGCAGCGTCTGGTGCACCATGTGGTTTAGCTCCCTGGCTGGGGATCGAACTCATGTTGCAGTGGCTGGCGATAGCTTGATAGCACTGTGTCTTTAACCCCTGTGCCACCAGGGAGGCCCGCTTGTACTAGATACTTTAAAAATACTTAAATGATAAAATAGATGAATGCTTATGAATGCAATGCATCTGCTCTGTGTGTGGGTGTAGGCAGATAAGAGATTTAAAATATTTTAAAATTTAATTTTAAAATTATAACAAGTTTAAAAACATTTTAAATGGTTATGATCACCTTCCAGTATTTGGTAGTGAGTCCACCTCTGTCCGAATAAAGATGAGAGTCCTATGTTTATAAATAGAATAGACACCCACTGTGTGAGCTTTTCACTTGGAAAGTCATAATCCTACGAGTTGATGTGAGATTCCATTTTAACACACACACGGAAGCTACCATTTATTGAATGCTCTGTGTTATGTAGTTTGAGTGACTCACTTTACACTCAAAACAGTCTGATGTTGAATGTTATTATTTCCATTTTATAAGTGAGGAAATTGATGTACCAAAGATAAAGTGTCTTCACTGAGGGGGTGCCAGGGAGAGGAAGGATTAGGGTCAAAATAAGTGGGGGTGCAATTGTATGGGGAATATAACCAAAATGAAAATGCATACATTGTGCAAAAAAGAAAAATGATATAAGAATTATATAAAATAAAATATTAAAAAAATAAAAATGAACAGTGAGGTAAAAAATAAAAAATAATTATTAAAAAATAAAAAATAAAAAAATGAAGTAAAAAACAAAAACAAAAACAAAGATAAAGTGTCTTTCCAAGATGGCATATCCAGGATGTGACAATGTTGGGACTTGAACCCAAGTCCATTTAACTACAAAACCCAACTTTTGAGCTTCAAGAACTACTGTTCATTGGTCCTTCTCATCCAGAAGGACAAAATAATACCCCCAAAATAATGTTTTATTAGGTTTCACTAGTCCAGGTATCAACTTAATATGATCATCTCCCCAGTGCTAGTATGAAGACTCCTGCACACTCAGGTTCTTGCAGCACCAGTCTCAAGAGCTAAAAAAGGAGGAAATCCTTTCATTTGTGACCATATTGATGGA
The DNA here is from genome assembly GCF_014898055.3 of Talpa occidentalis. NCBI lineage: Eukaryota > Metazoa > Chordata > Mammalia > Eulipotyphla > Talpidae > Talpa > Talpa occidentalis. The sequence continues at coordinate 11,031,112 of NW_023601543.1, forward strand.
TCTTAAGGGCATTGTGTTAAGTGAGATAGACAAAGGAAGACAAATTCTCTATGATAACACATTATTTGGCATCTTAAAAGGACATTAAACCTGTAAAAAACAGAGAGTAGAATGGTGATTACCAGGGGGCAGGGTGGGGGAATCAGGAAAATGTTATTTAAGGTTACAAATTGTTAACCAGTAGATAGATAAATTCTGGAGATGTAATGCACAGCACAGTAATTATAGTCAACAAGATTGTATTATAAACTTCAAAGTTGCTAAGAGACTAGATCTTAACTGTTCCCACCACAAAAAAGAAATGATAATTATGTGAGGTGATGGAGGTGTTAGGTAATGCTACAGTAGTAATCATATGGCAATATATAAATGTAGCAAAACAACACATTATAAACCTTAAGTTTACATAAGGTATACGTCAATTACACATCATTAATAAAATTACTCCCCATAATTGAAATGAGAGAGACAAATGGCCAATGGGCATATGAAAAATTTTAATCCAGATATGTATTCAAAGGCATGCAAAATAAAATATTTAAATAAATGATTCTGGCTTATCCAATTGAGAGATTTAAAAACCTCTGGTGAGACCTGTGTACAGGTAAAGGGGAGGAGACGAAGGAATGGATCCAGGTCTTTAGTCCTGGAGACACTTGGACACTGGATTTAGCTCTAGCTATAAAATGGAGATAATAGGGATGGAAGGATTTTAGGAAAGTGATGGGTTAAATGAAAGATTACATTGATGTTGGCAGAGACGCACACAGCTTAAGGCAACAAAAGCCAACAGCAAATTTTAAAACATCTATTGTGACCCAAAATTGCCACCCTTGTCTCAGAACACTCATTGCCAACTGGAATACCTTTGTACCACCATACTGGGAGGTGTCAAAGCCCCTAAGCATGCATATGTTTTGACCCCTTTTAGGAAGATAGAGAAATTGATCAAAATGGTTCCAAAGCATTTATCCCCAGTGACACTTCTCACTGCATCATTGGTTAAAACAAATAAAAATTAAGAAAAAGCAAACCAAACCCCAACAACAACCAAACCCTAAATGTTACCAGGAGACAGAGGGGTACCCTGAGATCCCCAAACTTATATACTCTAAAGGGGTCTTGCCATCCGTGTGCACAAAGGCAAAGCAAACTTTAAAGAATTAGTGTGCCAAGGACTCCCTGGTGGAGCAGGGGTTAAAGTTGCAGCACCATCAAGCTATTGCCAGCTACTGAGGCGTAAGTTCTATCCCCAGCCAGGGAGCTGACCCACATGGCACAGCAGACCTCTCCTGTCTCACCCTCTGCTCCCCTCAGCAGTGTATTTTAGTAGATCTGCCTGTTCTGCAACTCACTGTGTCTCTGGTGAATCTTCTCACCCCCCACACCTCTGGCCTATACCTCAGTTCTTGTATGCATAAATAACTAAAAATAAATCTTTTTTTTTAAAGTGTGCCAGAGAGAGAAGAGAGGGTATTCATTTCCTAGTAAAACACCCAAAATTATCCAGACCCTCATGGGCAAATGCCCAAGCAAGGTTGGCCTGAAGTGGGGCCGCTGAGACCTGAAAGCTTGCCACAAGTGTAAGGCATCTTCTAGCGGGGAACTGTAGGAAAGAGGTTCTCTGAAGCAGGTCCCAGAAAGCTGGGCAAAAGGAGATACCACATCAAGATACTGGCTGCCACGTATCTCTCACCCATGTGTCTCTTCTAAGTGTCTGCATGTGTGTCCTTCCATGTCTCCTTTCCAGGAGTCCCAGGGTGCAATTCAGGCAGCAGGAACAAGAGGAATCCCTGAGCTCACCTGTCTTCCAGGTTATATAGCTTCATCTGGCTCCTCAGCTTCGCCCATTGTTAAGTGGGGTGGGGAACATGGTGACTCCCCTTACATGAGCAAACAGCAGAAAAGACAAACAACCTAGAGAAAACCCCTTCTCCCTGACATCCTGCGCAGCTTTGGACACAGGAAAATATGCACACATGGTAAGACAGACGTGAGTGGGGAGAGGACGTTTCAAAGTCATCTGTTCCTAATTTTCCATAGCTGAAAGACATGAACACAAAGCAAAAAATCACCCAAAATTGAGCAGTTTCCCTTGGGGGAGTGTGGGTGGGGTTCTGACCTCTTTATATTTCTCACTGTGTAGATCCACTCTTGTGCTCCTGGAACTGCCTACTAACCTGCTCTTTTGCACTCCCCTGACTCAATTGCTTAGATACCATTCAGACTCTAGAGGTGGGCAGGGGAGGGGGTGGATAGGCCACCCCAACATGTTTAGAAGAGGTCCCTTGCCCCAAGACATGCCACTGGCATATTTTGAACTGAAGTCCATTGAGGTTCTGCAGTCTCACAAGGGCATTACCTGGAATCAGGGTTTTTACCAGAAGTAATAAACTTTCTAGGAGAAAGGCCTAGGTATAAGTACTGTTGGTATCCTTCAGGTCAATTGCATTGGGGGTGCTGAAGTTTCCCTACACTGACAGGGAATTCTCAGCCATCAACAGGATGTCTGAGATTTCAGCTCGATTCCAACACTATCTACCAAGAAATAACTACCAAGAGATAATGTTAGATTCCACAAGCAAAGGGCTGTCTCCCAAGATGGATGCCATTACTTCAGATAGGCATCAAATACAAGTCCTAGCAAATACAACTCGAAATATGAGTCCTAGCAAACCCGTACTTCTGACCACGCTACTAGAGATCACAGGTCCTCAGATGTCAGGAGCCCATCACAAGCCCAGGTTATTTTTTTTTAAAGATTTATTTATTCATGCATATAAGAACTGGGGTACAGGCCAGATGAGCAGGAGGGTGAAAGGATCCACCAGAGACAGAGTGGAGAACAGAACAGGCAGATTGACTGAACTACACTGCTGAGGGGAGCAGCGGGCGAGTCAGGAGAGGGCTGCCGCGCCATGTGGGACACTCGCCAGCAGGCCAGGATCGAACCTGCACTGCAGAGGCTGCAGACAGCTTCATAGTGCGGCGTTCAACCGCCTGCGCCACCAGGGGAGGCCCCTAAAGATTTTTTTATTTTTTTAATTTATACAATAGCTGGGGTACAGGCCAGAGGTGCGGGAGGGTGAGAGGATTCACCAGGGACAGGGTGGGGAGCAGAACAGGCACACGGACCGAAAGCACTGCTGAGGGGAGCAGCAGGTGGGACAGGAGATGTCCACTGTGCCATGTGGGAATCTCCCCGGCTGGCCAGGAATTGAACCTGTGCTATAGAGGCTGTGGATAGCTTCACAGCGTTGTGCTCAACCCGCTGCACCACCCGGGAGGCCCAAGCCCAGATTATTGTCTGTGTTTCTGACCCACCACTATAAATCAGAGTCTCAAAAGACACGTTCCTCAGGTTTAATATGTTTGCTAGAACAGCACGCAGAACACAGGACACTGGTTTACTCACTAGATCACCAATTTATTGCAAAGGGTTCTAAAGGGTATGGACCAACACCCGGAGGGAAGAGATGCACAGGACAAGGTGTGGGGAAAGGGCTGGCGCGATCACGTCCTCCTCAGGTGTGCCAACCTCCCTCAAATTTGCACATGCCCACCAACCTGGCAGTTCTCTGAAGCCCCTGCTCTTGGGCTTTCAAAGAGGCTTCATTAGGTAGGTGTGATTAACTTTGACCTTTGGCAATTGAACTTAACCTCTAGCTCCTCCCCCTTACCCCCATCCACCGTTTTCCAAAAAGTCACCTTCATTAACATAGCAAAAGACACTTTTACACCCTCAACACTTAGAGAAGTATACAGGCTTTTAGAAGCTGTGAGTCTGGATTGTGAATCAAGATGAAATACATATGAGAAATGTATTTTGGTCATCTGAGTGATCAAAATATTTCTTATAAATCACAATATTGTAATATAGCAGGGCAAACATCCCATTAGAGCATCTGATCTTTGCCACGCAAGTCGCTCTTTTATTGTGATGAGTCCCCTTACTCTTTGATGTCCCTTAGCTCATAATATCTACCATTTCACCTCATTGCCACTGGAATCCACTTGTCTATGTAGATCCCCCAACATAATAAATTTTTCTCCCAACCTACCTGATATTAATTTGATTACTGGACCAGCCTGTGAAGAACCCATGGGCACAAGGAAATTTCCTCTCCTCCCCAACAGTGGTAAGGGAGAAGACAGGTGGGTTCATCTCAGCGTGACCCCAGTTGATCCCCTTGGGGAGCCCCATTTTGAGAAGATCTCAGTTCTATCCTCGAAGCCCTGCTTTTCTTTTTGTGTGTGTGAAGAACTGGGGTGTAGTCCAGAGGTGCAGGGGTGAGAGGATTCACCAGAGACAGCGTGGGAAGCAGAACAGGCAGATTTACTGAAACACACTGAGGGGAGCAGTGGGCGAGACAGGAGAGGTCTGCTGTGCCATGTGGGTAGCTCCCTGGCTGGGGATCAAACTCAGGCCACTGCTGAGACGTAACTCCTAGGTCACTGGGGAGGCCCCAGCCCTGCATTTCTTATCTGTCTCCTGGCCCGTACTCAGTAAAGACAGGGCTATCTTGAACTTGCACATTCCACTGCCCTCCAGCATGATTCCCGGCCCCTCCAGGGGCCATTGAGAGCAGCTTGTGCTTGGGGTTCTAGCTCAGACTTCTCTCTGATTCTCAGTTTCTTCCTAAAACAGAGGTAATGATTAGGTGGCTGAGTGGATTTTGATGAGATTAGGGAAGCGAAGCATCCAGCATCCTGGAACTTGGGAGAGAGACACCATCACCTGCTCCTGCCCCCTTATCCCCCCCAGTTCCTAGCCGTGACCTTACCACTGCACCCTGTCCCTCCTCCAAGGCTGCTGCACCACACCAGAAACAGGAGGCCCGTTTTTGTTTTATTTATTTTATTGAACTCAGGGACTTTTTTTCTTAAATTAGAGAGGTCACAAGATTTACCACCACCAGAAACGAGAACATTTGTCTGCCCCGGCTGTGCAGACGAGCACAGAGTTAATCTCACAGAGACCTCAAAGCCATTTCAGGTCCCTGTCTGATTTTGCAGAAGCTCCGGTGCCTGGAAAACAGACTGCAAACAACAAAGTGCACGGGGAGCCACCCAGCTGCAGGGGCCCCCAGGGAAGAGAAGGGACAGGTGGGGAAGCTGAAGCAAGTCAACTACTCAAGGCCAAAATGGTAAGAAAAGCAGTGGCAGGAACACTTGCAAAGGACCAGGCCCCGGCCCCTCCCCGAGCCATCCCCTGAAGGCAAGACAGCCGCAGCCACAGCACTGGGGCTTCCAGTCCCCTCGGCAGGGGGTGGGGCTGCTCTGCGGGGGAAGAGGTCTCCCAGGCCTGGGATCCCAGAGGCTCTCACACCCATTTCTCCCCGTTGGGAAAGTCTCCTAGGCCCCTTCCAGCAACAGCTGAGCCCCTTGCCCAGGGAGGGCTAGAACCCAGGGCAGCTCACACTGTCTACAGCTTCCTCCCCTCTGCACCACACGTGCTCGCCCCCCCCCACCCCACACACACACATGCTGGAGCTGGGGATCAAGAGTCACCCGGAAGGTGAGAGCTGGGCTTGGAAGGGGCGCATCTGTGCATCAGCCCCAAGGAGGCCTTTCACCCCTCTCTCCCTGCAGTCTGGGGTCACGAGCTCTCAGGCCGCCCCAGAGATCTTTGGGTAGAGGCAGGGGGCTGGCAGGCTCCCAGAGGGGTCCTGGTGGAGAGGGCTGGGGTGGGCGAGGGCCACCAGGACGGGAGGCTCCCAGGAGACGTGGCACCAGTAAAGAATGCCATCAGGTCCTGTTGGGGTGAAACTGCAGGGGTGCCCAGTCAGGCCGCAGTCCCTGGGGTGGGGCGGGCAGCTCTTCACCCGGGACCTGGCTCCAGGAGGGCAGATGGTAGCAGACTGGGCCGCTCCGTCCCTGGGGCTGACCAGGCCCCTGATTTTCAGTCCCAGCAACTCCGAGGACGAGAGCCACGAGTACCCGGTGCCAGAGCAGCCGTGGGGCTGGGATGCGTGCTGAGGGCCAGGGTGTCTCCTGGCCATCCTGCTCCTCCAGTCAGCAGCACACCCAGGGCTGCAGGACCAATCCGAGTCCATCTAGAGAGTGTCCCGTGTGATCCTGGGGGTTGGGGGGCCGAGCCTGGGGGCAGAGAGAGGGGGTCGTGCCATGAGTCCCAGCCCATTCCACCCCAGGTTTATGTCTTCACCCTGGTGGTTATGGGGAACCAGGAGCCACGTCCCGACCCCACCACCCAAACAAGGGCTTGTGCCACTCCATTGAGAAGCCCTTGGTCCAGCCTGGGGTAGGCGGGGAGGCCAGGTCTGTGGAGGACCTCAGCTCCCAGGGCCTGGCACCCATGTCTCTTGTGCCCAGCTCAGCTCAGCCTGTCCTCCCCTCTTCCTGGGACCGCCCACATTACTGCGAGGAGAGCTGGCTCCCCAGATTCCCTACCCTGGACTCCTCTCTCCCTAGGCCCCCCAGGAGTGGTGGACAGCTCCCCCATCCGGGCGGCTGTGGGGGAACACAGGCTCTACTACTTTGTATGTGTGTGGTAGGAGGAAATTCTTCCCTCCCGGAGCCCTGAGTTACCCTCATCAGGTGGGCGAACAGAGCTCCCTCGCAGCGCTGCCAGGAGACCTCGGTGCCCAGGTGAGACGTCCTTCCCCAAACCAGAAGTGCATGCTGGGCTCCCCCAGCCCTGGGGGCCTCTGCCTGGAAGATCCTTCCTTTCCTCCTCCACCAGGCCCTTCACTCAGCTGCTCCCCAGGCAGCTGTGGGAGCAGAGACGCCCCTTGGGCAGACGTTAGGCTCTGGACAACTCTGAGAAGGGGCGAGTCACCGCCTATAAACACCAGTTCCTGAAAAACAGGGAGACTTGAGAGATGAGCTGTCACCCCACCCGGCCCTGTTTCCTCTTCTCCACGTGTATCCCCACCCCAGCCTAGGCACTGCGGTGGCTCAGGAGGCCCCTTGTTTCCCCAAGCCCTTTAGGCGCTCAGGAGGCTGCTGGAAGCTGCCCAGCCCAGGGCCAAGGACGGCATCATCCTCGGGGGCAGGGGTAGGTGCTGGAGGGAGTAAGGGGACAGGAGCCTGGCCCAGACTAGACAGAGCAAGGGGGAGGGGAGCTAAAGGGACTGAAGGGACGGCAGGAGCAGGCAGAGCGCCCTCCGCTGGCCCCAGAGACCGGGCAGGAGGCAGTCTGGGGAGGGGCTGTGCCCGCAGCGGCAGCGAGCCCGGGGACCTGAGGGCTGAGAAGGGGACAGAGCTGGGGCTTGGCCAGGAACACCTCCTCCTTCTTGGCGGGGAGGGGGGCTGGGGGAGTGGAAAAGGGTGGCGGCCTCGCTTCTCCTCCAGGGCTCTCCCTGGAGCCGCCGGGGCCACTTCGCTCCCTGCGCCCAGGTTCAGGCGATGCCAGCCAGGCCCTGGGGAAAGGGGGCAGGGCCTGGGCAGCCAGACGAGGGCGAAACTCCCCATTTGGCGCCTGCGAGGAGCTGCCCCTGGACTCCACCTCGCCACCGCAACAAAGGCGTCGTCGGGGCCTGTGTCTGCCCTGGGCCTTCGCTGGGGCCCGTCGCACACCCGCCCCCCAAGCCCCCGAGGGCCCCAGGTGTCTGGGGGGCAGCGCGGGCCGCCTCCGGCCGCCCGCCCGGGCTCTGGCCTCCTACCTGGTGTCGGTCCCGCGCGGGCGGCGGAATCTCTTCTCTCGGGTCCCCCGCGGGGCAACAGGTCGGCCGCCGCCAGCCACGCTCCCGGGCCCAGGGCGGGCGCGTCTCGCGAGCTCCCGCGGGGTCCGTCGGCGGCCGCGGGCAGGGGGGCGGGTCGCGGCCGCGGCCGGGGGCCTGGCGGGGCCGGGCGGCCGGCGTCCCCCCGCGGGGCTAGCGGGCCCGGGGCCCCCGCCGCCCCTCATGCCGGCGCCCCCGCCGTCGCGGGCCGGCCCGCCGGCGCCCGACCCCGCCGGGCCGCGGCGCTCACTCGATGCGCACCTGCAGGCGGACGTTGAGCATCACCGAGGCCACGACGTAGAAGTAGGGGAAGTTGACGCGCAGCCGCCAGGCCAGGTCGAAGAAGGTGAGCAGCGTGCGCGTGAGCCCCTTGCAGAAGGCGCCGTAGGAGCCGCGCGCCGCGGCCGAGCGCGAGAGCCGCAGCGCCAGGCCCGAGAGCGCCGCCGCCGACAGGGCCGCCGACAGGGCCGCGGACGCCGCCATGGGCCCGGCCCGCGCAGGCCGCGCCGACCCCGCAGCGCAGCGAGAGCCGCCGGCGGCGGGCAGGTGCACGCGCGGCCCCAGCGACGCGCCCGCCCGGCGCCCTCCGCGCTCCCCGGCCGCCCCCGCAGCCGCCGCCCCCGCCCGCCGGTCGCCTCCCGCCCCCGGCGGCCGCCAGCCGGGCCCCGCCCCCGAGCAGCCACGCCCCGCCCCGCCCCGGGCCCGCCCCCGCCCCCGCCCCCGCCCCGGGCGAGCCCCCCCCCGGGATCCCCGCCGCAGAGCCGGCGGCGGGCGGGGCTCCCCGGCGAGGGCCTCTGCGGAGCGTCCCGCCCGGAGCCGGAGCCGGAGCCGGAGCCGAGGGAGGGTGCGAGGTCTCCGCGCCCTGCTGCCTCCGGGGCGCAGGCCCGTCCGGGGGGCTTCGCCCGCCCCCTCCACCCCGCACTGTGTCCAGAGAAGCCTCGGCCGCCCACCCCGGGGACCTTTCTTTCATTCGCATTTCTCGGGTACCTTTGCCCCGAGGGTCCCGAAGCTACACGTGCGCCTTTTCTTTGTGCTGGTTTGCTGGTCAGCTGAACTTCTTTATTGGTGGATTGCCTCATTGTCTGTCTCCTTTACCTCTATAGCAATCTATCCTCCTAGATTCATTATACATAGTGTACAGCCTCTCGGTCCATGAAATAAACATACAACAGGCAGATTAACAAGAGAAAAGACATACAAATGTAATAATTTAAAAAATGCTTCTGTGAGGGGCATCACAGTGGGGGAAAAAAATGAATACCCAGATAGGCAGATCTGACAGCTTATATAATATCTTCATAGGGGAAGGTGAGGAGAGATGTATACAACTTAGAGGAAAGCAAATGAGGTTTTTTTTTTTTTTTTTTTCAAGGTTTATTTATTTATTTATACAAGCACTGGGTACAGTCAGGAGCGCTGGAGGGTGAGAGGATTCACCAGAGACAGAGCGGGGAACAGAACAGGCAGACTGACGAAATACACTGCTGAGGGGAGCAGCAGGTGCTGCAGGAGAGGTCTGAGCGCCATGTGGGACCCTCGCCGGCGGCTGGGGATCGAACCGGCTCTGCAGAGGTAGAGGGCAGCTTCGCAGCCCAGCGCTCAACCTCTGCGCCACTAGGGGAGGCCCTTTGTCCCATTCTTATTGCCATTTTGGAAGAGAGAATTTCCAAAAATTGTTACTCTGTCATTTTCACTGACATCACCTTCCCTGTGATGTTTTGATGAAAGATGGACACTTTGGAAAATATATTAGAGCAGGTCTAGATATGGACACCATGTGGACTTCTTGTTTGCTTGTTTATCGGATTAATGACTTGGCTGGGTAATTTTTTAAAGCATTTCTTTCCCATTGCGAAGCCACTGATGTCCCTTGGAGTATGCAGACTTGAGCGTATGCACAGTCACACCAGGATGACAGTGGCTTTAGCAATGTTTTCTTTGTCTCCTTCTGTGATCACACCCAGCTATCAGGTTCACTAACTGTTGGCCGATTGCTCTAATGGGTTTGACAATGCTCTGGAACATCAATCACTCGATCGATTGTCTGATCCTGTTAAATTTGGACCCCCTCACAGGGGTAGTCTTGAGGTTGGTCCTGACCACAGGAGGGCTCTTTGTAATTCTCTCTGTCTGGTGAGCTAGACTATAGGCAACTTCTAATCTAGTTTCTATCACTATAGATTTGACTGTTCTGTACTTTTCATACAAATAGAATCATATTTCATGTATGATAGACTGGTTTCTTACACCTGGCATACTGTTTTAAGGTTCATCCATGTTGCAGGATGCATCATTATTTCATTACTTTTTTATTGTCCAATAATATTCCATTGTAAGGATGGGTCATATTTCATTAAGCCATCCATCAGTTGATGCATATTCAGGTTGCTTCCATATTTTTACTATTATGATTAATGGTGCTATGAACATGTTGATACAAGTTTTTGTGTATATATATGTTTCATCTATGTTGGGTTTGTCAGCGTAAATAAATTGAGGCTAGCAGGAGTAAGTTTATTGAAAAATCAACGGAGGAGCCCCGGGAACAGCCGCCAGACAGCTCTTGGAAAGGTGCCTGAATTCTGAGCTTCTCAGTGGGAATTAGATACAGTTACAAGGAGGTTACTTGTAGCATTTCAGGAATTTCTTACAAGAAAAATCCTTGTAGGGCTTCAGTTAATGTATCTCTCTGATGCTGTCTATGCTTTTAGGAAAACAAAGAGCGCTGTTAAAATTTACCCTATCTAAATAAAGTAAATAAGTCTTATCTTCTGGGAACTGGGAGTTTTAGCAAGGTTACATATTGCAGAGTTGGCATTCTTTGAAGTGACTGATTTGTCTGGAGGCAGTGGTTTCCAAAATGCTGCTTTTTCACAAAGACGGCATTTCTCCTGGGCACAGATTCTTCAGGATCAGACCCGCTGAATCCAGACTCTTGGCTTGTGCCCTGTAGTTGGAGTCAGGGAGAGGGATACCCACTTAATTGTTAGCTTTAACAGGTATATACCTAGGAGTAGAATTTCTGGGTCATATGCTAACTTCAATTAACTAACATATGCTAACGGTTTGAGGTACTACCAGACTGTTTTTCAAAGTGGCTGTTCGATTTATTTTACAGTCCCACCAATTAGATGAGGATTCAATTTCTCTACATCTTCACCAAAATGTTTCAATGACTGGGTTTTTTTTCTTTTTGTCATTCTAGTGTGAGTGAAGTGGCATTCCATTGGTTTTAATTTGCATTTCCCTAAGTTGATGTTAGATGTAGGTTTTCTGTGGACACTCTGTAGATTGATGAAGTACCTTTTAATTTCTGGTTTACTGAGTTTTATCCTGAATGAATGTTATATGTAGTCAAATGCCTATTGTACTTCTATTGATTTTGTAGAGGAAGAAAAAGCTTTAAGATTTTTACTTGAGGCCTTTAAATTAAACTGAGAAAAGACAGATTGACAGGAGAAAATGTTTACAGATTTTATTGATGTTAATGTTTCTAATTTTACATGTATAAAGACCGCAGAAAATAAGTGGAAAAAAACAAAGAGCAGTCAGATCCAGGGGTTTCTAAACCATCTTAGCCTGTGACCCACAAGCACACCATTTCTGTATAAGGTTATTCGATGTGGTTTCCATCAAAAATAAGATATTCAAAGCCTACAAGTCCACTTCAAAGCATGTGTTGTTTACTCCTTGAAGGAACAAGATCATCACACTAGAAGGTGCAGAAATGGAAATGCAAGCTGGAAAAGGCTTGCATTAGGAAGCTAACCTATATAGGAACTAACCTATATATCACTTTGCTTAGGAAAGAATTCACCCCAAGCCCCTGCAGCTCCAGTAGTTAAAATCCCAGAAGTGGGGGGAGGGAGGAGCTAAATAAACTGATTATTAATGCTTGGGAGAGACTAAGAGATGAGCTATCTTCCTGTCTGTTCCATATCTGTTAGCAAAGAAACAGCAGCCCCAAAGCTTAAGTGTGAACTTTATTTCTAAGATTCTTCAGCCCATATCACTGGGCTAGAAACAAGATGGTTTCTAGAAGAAAGATCATGGGCCTCCCTGGTGGCACAGGGGTTAAAGGCACAGTGCTATCAAGTTATCACCAGCCACTGTGAAATGAGTTCTATCCCCGGCCAGGGAGCAACCCACATGGTGCAGCAGACCTCTCCATCTTGCCTGCTGCTCCCCTCAGCAGTGCATTTCAGTAGATCTGCCTGTTCTGCTCCCCACTCTGTCTCTGGTGAATCTTTTCACACACACACACCCCCACACACCTCTGGCCTGCACCCCGGTTCTTGTATGTATAAATAAATAAATCTTTAAAAAAATAGAAGAGGGGCCTCTCTGATGGCACAAGGGGTTAAGATGCAACCTGTGAAGCTGTCCGCAGCCTCTGCAGCATGAGTTCTATCCCTGGCCAGCCAGGGAGCTACCCACATGGCACAGCAGACCTCTCCTGACTCATCCACTGCTCCCCTCAGCAGTGTACTTTGGTCAATCTGCCTGTTCTGTTCCCCACTCTGTCTCTGGTGAATTCCCTCACTGCCCCCCCCCATGCCTCTGGCCTGTGCCCCAGCTCTTATATGCATAAATAAATAAATCTTTAAAATAATAGAAGAAAGATTATGCAGTGTCCTGGAGGAGCCTGACTCTTCCTCTAATGCTGGTTACAGTGGCTGCAGGTATAAGAGGGCAAGGTGGGATGTCTCTCCTCCCCATGGTGACAGTGGCCTCTTGGGGGCCGAGTCACCTGGATGTTTGCCCCCTGACTACCTGGATTGTAGCCTAAACAGCCTCCTCAGCACACTGTGAGCCAATCCTACTGATTCAGCAGGGCCACTGTTGTGGAGACCTTAGGCACCCCTGCAGGTTCTCTCTGCCTTCAGGACAGACAACTGTGGATGCAGAGGGAACGCTTTCTTTGCCATCCTGGTTTGGAGAAGCTAGGAGTCTCCTGTGTACTTTAGCCTCCTGTTTTAGCTGCTAATATTCATAGAACATATACCAAACACCCCTCCTCTTACTAAGGGAACAGAGTGTAAAAAGGCAGAAAGGCAGAATTGGCGGGGGGGGCAACCCAATCTCTTCTATGTCATTACCCCTTCCCAAACACCAAGGTTGCTCCTAAAGACATTAAAGTAATTGAGAGGTGTAGGACTGTATTGTAAATTTGTACCCTAAAAGTAGAATCCTTATGTTCTAGGGTCTTTAGTATACTTACCAAATTTTATCAAATGTAAAGTCTTAAAAGTACCTACAAGAATGTTAAAAGCAGAAATAGAATGAGCCTTATTTTTTATCATAATATAGCAAAACCATAAATTAAGAGGAAAATGGCAATATTATACAGCTCTTGGGTCAAATATTATAATGAAAACCGCAATAACAATTTTGGAATCATTAATAATACCGTGATGGTTAATTTTATGTGCCAACTTGACTGTGCAAAGGGATGTTTAGGTAACTGGTAAAATCTTATTACTGGATATATCTGTGAGGGTATTTTTTGGGAAAAAATTAGTATTGTCTTTAGTAGATTGAGAAGAGATTTGTCCTCGCCAATGTGGGTGGGAATCATCCAATCTGTTGATGGTGAGAATAAAACAAGAAGCAGATGAGAGTCCTCACTTTCTTCATGAGTTGGGATGTCCTGCCCTTGAACATCAGAAATCCTGGTTCTCTGGCCTCTAGACTTTGGGACATCCACCTGTGGGCTTCAGCTTCTGGGCCTTTAGCCTCAAACTACTTAGACCACTGGTTTTCCATTTCCTCTGGCCTGCAAATGGCATATTGTGGGATTTCTTGATCTTCATAATCATGTGAGCCAATTTCTGTGAGTAATCTCTTGGATCGATCAATCTATATACTCTCTATTCTTTCTATCTATCTATCTATCTATCTATCTATCTATCTATCTATCTATCTATCTATCTATCTATCTTTCTAAAATCTCCTGATTCTATTTCTCTCAAGAATCCTGACTAATACAAACATATATTAAAAACTATGAAATGTGTGGGGCTTCCCTTGTGGCCTAGGGGTTAAGTCTCAGCGCTATCACACCTGTGGCCCGAGTTTGATCCCTGGCCAGGGAGCTAACCCACAAATGGTGCAGCAGATCTCTCCTGTCTTGCCTGCTGCTCCCCTTACCAGTGTATTTCAGTAAATCCACCTATTCTGCTCCCCACTCTGTTTCTGATGAATCCTCTTATCCCCTTCCCCTATACCTCTGGCCTACAACCCAGTTCTTCTACAAATAAATAAATAATATATTTTTTAAAAATAAATTAAAAACTTTGGAATGTGAACAAAGCCATATTTAGAGGAGAGTCCATAGCCTTGAAAGTTTTTATCATTAGGCCTCCCTGGTGGCGCAAGGGGTTAAGCACCACACCATGAAGCAATCCGCAGCCTCTGCAGCACGAGTTCGATCCCCAGCCGGCCAGGGAGTTACCCACATGGCGCAGCAGACCTCTCCTGTCTCGCCCGCTGCTCCCCTCAGCAGTGTATTTCAGTCAGTCTTCCTGTTCTGTACCCCACTCTGTCTCTGGTAAACCCTCTCACCCACTGCATCTCTAGCCTGTACCCCTGCTCTTGTATGCATAAATAAATCTTTAAAAGTTTTTATTGGGCCTCCCGGGTGGTGCAGCGGTTGAGCGCTGGGTTGCAAAGCTGCCCGCAGCCTCTGCAGTGCCGGTTCGATCCCTGGCTGCTCCCCGGCCACCGGAGAGGGTCCCACATGGTGCACAGACCTCTCCTGCCCCCTGCTGCTCCCCTCAGCAGTGTACTTCAGTCCTTCTGCCTGCTCTGCTCCCCGCTCTGGCTCTGGTGAATTCTCTCACCCACCCGCGCTTCTGACTGTACCCAGTGCTTGTATGTATAAATAAATAAATAAATCTTAAAAAAAAAAAGTCAATGATCCCTCAGTAGTAAGAATTTCACAAATATTAATATATAAAACATTAAAACATATTAAAAAAAGTTTTTATCATTAAACAACAAAGAATTAAAATAAAATGTGGTGGACATCAAAAGCTTACACTGTGCAGGGCCTAAACATATTTTAGAGTCTGCATGGTAGAGTCTGCATCCTTAAAAACTTGGATGTGACCTGAGAAATGCACCATTAGGCATTTTTATCACTGTGAAATCATAAAGCGTGATTATATAAATCTAGATGGCCGACTATACACCTAGGCTATATGATATAGCCTATTGGGACTATCTTCAAGTATGTGGTCCATCATTGACTGAAAGGTCATTAAGGATGTATGACATACAATGTAGGTACTGTATTTTTTTCTTATCTATTCTAAATGCTCAGAAATTAATTAGACACATCCATGCAATGTTCAACTATAAGTTTCCAAGAACTGCGTCACACATTTCTTGATTCAATGTTATAGATATTTACTACTGCTTATTATATATCGGGCACTATAAAAAATAAATGAATAATACGTGCTCTCTACTTTGTAAAATCCAGTGATGTGATGTGTATTTATAATAAAGATGAGCTGGG
The DNA here is from genome assembly GCF_014898055.3 of Talpa occidentalis. NCBI lineage: Eukaryota > Metazoa > Chordata > Mammalia > Eulipotyphla > Talpidae > Talpa > Talpa occidentalis. Next base: position 11,046,316 of record NW_023601543.1, read on the forward strand.
CCTCTCCGGTGGCGCAGTGGTTGAGCACTGGGTTGCGAAGCTGCCCGCAGCCTCTGCAGCTCTGGTTCGATCCCCAGATGCTCCCTGGCCACCACCGGAGGAGGGTCCCACATGGCGCGCAGACCTCTCATGCCGCCCGCTGCTCCCCTCAGCAGTGTACTTCGGTCCTTCTGCCTGCTCTGCTCCCCATTCTGGCTCTGGTGAATTCTCTCACCCTCCCATGCTTCTGACTGTACCCAGTGCTTGTATAAATAAATAAATAAATCTTTAAAAAAAAAAAAAATAAAGATGAGCTGGGGAGGAATGCAACTCATACTATAATTGTAACTAACCTACTAATAACTAAATTGACTGATTCAATGCTAAAACTGATGCATAAACCCAGCACTAAAGCTCCAACTTAGGGTGGGGCAGGAGGCAATTGTGGTGCTTATTGCAACTGTTCAAGGAAGCAGCTCTTAGTTGTTCAAACAAATAGTTAATGTGATTGAAGCAGGAAGAACATACACATTTACATTTTATTAAAGTATTGCATAGATACAGACAGTTGGGCACATCCATTTTAAGGCACTGTTCTGGTTTGAATGCAATTCCACAAGAGAGAAAAGAGAAGCCATTACATTCGGTATTTTTCATCTCTACATTCAGACTCCTCCCATGTTACATGTTTATTGCTACTGGGATCTCAATTTTAACCCTACATTTATAGCAGCATCATACAGGGACCTGGATGACAAGAATTAAAGACACATCCTGGCTTTAGCATGTGATATAATTTGGCATTTAATTACAAACTCTCTTGCATTGTTTATTTGTTTCCCAACTCTGGTTTAACTAAAGATATTACAAACTCTTTATGAACCTGACCCATGAATTAATTTCTTCACTAATTTCCATTAAGCCTAGAACAGGACTTGTTAGGCACATAGTAGATACCTCAAAAATATTTATATTAAATATCACTTCCAAGAACTTCAATGGAATAGAAAAAATATATACTTTCCCTAATTCTAATTTAAGGAAAGGATGACTGGTATCTTTATAAGGGAAAATACTTGAATGTCCTATAGCTTGTATTTTATAACAAGGAACTAGGCTGAATGAATATTTTCATGTATTAACAGCTTTAACTGACAGAGAATTCTTTCTTTGCTACAGAAATCTGAGTCACTATCACGGTTATATGAGAATATTTATATAAATAGCAATATGTATATGAGTGAGAGAGAGAGGAAGAGAGCGAGCGAGCGAGTGAGCGAGCGAGAGATAGAGAGAGAGAGAGATTTTGATTATAAGTAAAATTCAAAGAGGGTGTGAATCACTGGGCAACTTGTAAATTACCTGAATTAGTGACCCCTCACCTCCTTAAAATGATGTGTGTGTGTATTACATAAAAGTATATATGTTTAAAGAACTTTTCATAACACCCTTGAAACAACTGGATTAACATCAAGACTATACTGATAGCCATAGAAATATTTGTTTAAGGCAGTGTTTTTCAAGGAATATTTGCAGAATACTAGTTTTGTGGGTTATTATTGGGTGTGCATGAAAAATGGTTCTGAGGTCGAATAGATTTGCAAAACAATGAGCCAAAAAAGGTGCTTTTTCCCCTTTACTGGAGACCTCTCAGAGAGTCTCAAAAGCTGTTCTGCAGTTGTGAATCTAGAAAGGGGAACAGAAGGAAGAGATCCCCAAACTTATGTGCAGAAAATCTCATACAACAAATTGTTCTGTGGTGCACACTTAAGGAAACACTGAATTAAAGAATGGATAAAATTTATAAAGCACTGAGAAATAAGTGGTTGAATGCCAAAGGAGAGTAAAAAATCAGGACACCAGTTCCTTAGCCAGTTTAAATTAAATGAAATTCTACTTGTAGGATTTCAGTTGTCAAGTGGATTCTTCCACATAGGCTTACTTATTGTGAACAAAACAAACCATCAAATTAAGATTCAGCTCTAAGTAGCATCACCACAGACAGCCAACTAAGAGGACTATCAAACTTTGCATAATTCAAAAGAAAAGGTTAAAATCCCAACTTCTTTAAACAAAAAATTTCCATGGAAATAACCCAGTTCTTACCAGGAAAATAACACCACCTTCATCCTTGTGCTCCTGACACGTTTTTATTTTTTGACAAAATCTACTGTCTCCTTTCTTTCTGCTTGGGACATGATAAAACTTTGAACTAATATAATTTACCTTTAATAATGACAGCAGAATAATTATGGTGCTGCTATAATAGACATGTCAGATATACATGATCACCTATTGTATTGACCCTACTCTGGAAAGGACTGTCATCATTTATATGATTTATACTTACATTTATGATACAATTGGCTTAGAACACACAAAAAAATTCATTGTAATAAAAAATAATAGTTGTGGAGACAGAACAAATCAAATCTAGCTAGGAAAGTTACAAGAGTAGGTGGGTAGATACTCTTGAACTCATATGCCTTGGAAGTTTGGTTTTAAAAATAGGGAAAAAGCTGTTCTTATAAGCCAAAACAAAAAGGTTCTTCCAAGACAAACAGGCTGTTGTAGTAAAGATGTTTTTGAGTTAGTGTCAATTTCTGTAGGACCTGTTTTTCCTAACAATTCTTAAAGAAGTCCTCTAAAGTGAGTGACTTGGTGCATAATAAGGCCTGCTCGCTGTCTGAAGCTCTTAGAACAATGACTACACTTGTATGGCTTCTCCCCTGTATGAATTCTTAAATGAATAACAAGACTTGGTCTCTGTCTAAAGCTTTTCCCACAATAATTACATTTAAAAGGTCTCTCTTCAGTGTGGGTTCTCTGGTGCAAAGTAAGGGCTGTTAGTCTACTAAAACTTTTCCCACAGTTATGACATCGATGAGGTTTTTCACCTGAATGAGTTTTTAGATGTCTTTTAAGACTTGATCCATGGCAAAAGCTTTTCCCACACTCAAGGCATTTATATGTTTCTTCTTCAGAATGGGTTCTCTGGTGCCCCATAAGGTGTGACCGCCGAGTAAATCGCTTTTTACATACTGTGCATTCATAGGGTCTCTCCCCTGTGTGAAGTCGTTGGTGTCTATACAGGTCTGAACTACGAAGGAATCTTTTCCCACATTCAGGGCATTTGTGAGGTTCCTCTCCTGAATGGATCCTCTGGTGTCCAGTAAGTTGTGACTTCCGAGCAAAGCATTTTCCACATTGAGAACATCGGTGAGGTTTATCTCCTGGAATCTTTTTCTTATGAGGTCTAGGGTTGAGAGGTTCTTCTACGTTGGAGCTCTCAGGTTTCTCTCCTATGGAGGGGCTCTGATAATCGACAAGTTTTGTTATATCTGTGGGTAATTCCTCTGGGGGGGTTTCCCATTGATTTTCTAACTGTCCATAGTCTTTTTGCAAAATAGGACCATGGAGAGCATTCCCCTCTAAAGTGACAATAAATGGATACAAATTCTCCAGTTTCTTCTGTTTGGAAGTATCTTCTTCATTTTCTATTCCAATCTCAAAACCTGAGGGAAGGAAAAAAAGAAAGCTGCAGATGTCAGTGTCCCATAGAGGAAGGAATATGAGGGAAAATGAAAAGGCATATGAAACCATCAGTAAAAATATGGCAATGCCAAAAAGTAAGAATATGCAGAACTCCTTACCTTTATTAAAGTTGAATTTTTCTTATCTTTCTTCCCCAGTATCAGTGAACAATTACTTACCTATTTTGGAGTCAAGTAATTGTTTAATTTCTTTGGACTCCTGTAGTTCCTTCACCCATTCCTCTTCTCTATTCTCCAATGGGAAGCTCATATCAAGCTTTGGTATTAGATATCCTGGTCATAATAAAGATGAGAAATGTGGCAGTTTGGGTTATCAAAGGGTTTTCCAAAGTTCATGTTGATATCTTGGATATATACATATTGTTGCTTAATATTTACTTCCTCCTCAACTATTATTACTTTACCTGAAATCTTTTACAAGTCTTTTTTTAAAAGATAAGAACACAACAGAAATGAGGAAAACATCCTTTTGTGCTCAATTCAAGGCTGTTCTCTAATCTCTGGAAGAAGAATGAATCAATTCTGTGCTGAAAATCAATGTACTAAATTACTTCTGTATCTATTTTGATAACATTTACTTAGAAAGAGCTAAAATGTGATGTAAATCTTCATAAACTTTTAGCATATTGAAATTGAGAAATGCTGCTGTTGAGTACCAAGTAAAGAGAAAGAGTTATGAAACTTTTTACTGGAGTTATTTCAGTTAAGATTTTCAAATTAAAATTCACTGGGTTGGAGGGCCTCCCTGGTGGCGCAAGGGGTTAAGACGCAACCTATGAAGCTGTCCACAGCCACTGCAGCACGAGTTCAATCCCCAGCCAGGTAGCAACCCACATGGCACAGCAGACCTCTCCTGACTCACCTGCTGCTCCCCTCAGCAGTGTATTTCAGTCAATCTGCCTGTTCTGTTCCCCACTCTGTCTCTGGCGAATCCTCTCACCACCCCCACACCTCTGGCCCATACCCCAGTTTTTGTATGCATAAAAAAATAAATCTTTAAAAAAATTCACTGAGTTGGAAACCAGCAAAAGTAGTTTTTATGTTTGTTTCCTCTGAAATCCAGAAATGGATTTTCTTGAAATTAACCCAAATAACTCAGCATATCTCACTGTCAGTCTAAGGACAACCTCAAAAACTTTCTACATTCACTGCCCCCATGTATCCTACCACCCCTCTCATCTATAGTCTCTGTTGATTTTGTTCTCTTCCCATGCCCCTTCCTCACTTTGGCAAAGTGTTTTGGTCTGCAATGAAGTGTGGGTTGGAAATAATTGATCTGACATTTAAGTGTAGGATGATATTTAAATACCAGTATTTTTAATATTAGCAAGTTAATTTGTTAATTGGGAGAAATTTTAAATTTCAAAACATAGTGGACTAAAATACCTCATTTTATATTTTCATGGATAATAGACAAATATCGATTAAATTTAAGAAGCAAAAATGCATTTTAAATAAAATTCTGCCTAAATTCACAATAATGTTTAGGTTTTTAATTTCAAGGCTAAGAGTCAAATGAAAGGGTATGGAGGCCCAAGTCAAACAAAGTGGAGGCCACAGATCAAAGGAAAATTGCCATAAAGTAAAAATGGAAGTAAAATGAAACTTGAAAGAAGCAGAGTACCAAAGTCTTAGGTGTAAAATACTGACTTATGATTTAAATGTAGTGAGGGAGTTAGAGTTCTGGTATGATATCACAAGAAACTATGCAGACCTACTTCCTGATAAATCTTGTAAATAAATAACCAAACAGTTGCGCATCCCCTGGTGATGCAGGCGGTTGAGTATAGTGCTGTGAAGCTGTCTGCAGCCTCTGCAGTGCCAGTTCGATCCCAGCCGGCCGGCGAGGGTCCCACATGGCAAGGCAGACCTCTCCTGTCGCGCCTGCTGCTCCCCTCAGCAGTGTATTTCAGTCAGTCTGCCTGTTCTGTTCCCCACTCTGTCTCTGGTGAATCCTTTCACCCTCCCACGAATCTGGCCTGTACCCCGGTTCTTGTATATATGGATAAATAAATAAATCTTTAAAAAAAAAATGACCAAACAGTAAAGTCTCTCAAATGGCCTTGAGGTCATATAACAAGTTAACAACCATGTATTTTTGAAAAATGTACAATTCACTAGAACAGTGAGTCTTAGGTCTTTCAACCAAAACCCTTGAACCATCCTCCCAGTTCTATTCTAGGCAGGAATAGCCAAGAGCCCTGAGCACCCTCGCTCCTAGTTTCTATTCAGAATGGTATCTTCCTAGGAGGGACAGGACTTCAGAATTCCTCATACTAGGCCCAGCTACCAAATTCTAGGCAATTGTGGCTTTTTTTCACTCAGTCTCCATTGTGGGATGGATGCTCTACCTTGGGTTCAGTATTGTCGTGAATACTAGGGGCTCAGTTGCCCTTGTAAGGCAATTGTGATTTTTTTTAAAAGATTTATTTATTTATGCATACAAGAGCTAGGGTGCAGGCCAGAGGTGGGGGAGGGATGAGAGGATTTACCAGAGAAAGAGTGGGGAGCAGAACAGGTAGATCTACTGATACACACTGCTGACGGGAGCAGCGGGTGAGACAGGAGATGTCTGCTGCACCATGTGGGTAGCTCCCTGGCCGGGGATCAAACTTGTGCTGCAGTGGCTGCCAATAGCTTCATAGTGCTGAGATTTAACCCCCTGTGCCACCAGGGAGGCCCAAAAATTGTAATTTTAAAGCATCCATATAGGAACATGAGAAGTAAAAGTATCAGTTTTCTTAGGTAACATAATCTTCAATATAGAAAATCCTAAGGAATCCATTAAAACAATTCAAACTAATAAACAATTAAGTAAGATACAGGATATAAGATCAATACACAAAAATCAACTGTAATTCTATATACTTTCAATGTATATAATGAAATTAGGAAAACAGTTCCATTGATGATAACATAAAATGAATAAAATACTTGGGAATATATTTAACAAAAGCCATATAAAACTTATACTCAGAAAACTATAAAATAGTAGTTTTGAAAAAATTAAATTCAATCTGAATAAATGGAAAAGTATCCCATTTAATGCATCACAAAATGTAATGTTGTTAATATGGCAATAGTTCCCAAACTTATCTACAGATTCAACACAACCTCTACCAGCATTCCAATAGATGAGATGAAGAAGAATGCAAGAGAAAGCATTGAAAAGAGAACAGATTATAAGGAAGAGAAATTTGTGAGCTCAAAGACAAAAATCTATAAATTACTCAGGTGAAAGTAAAAAAGATTTTTTAAAAATGAAGACGCTCTATAAGAACTATCCAACTTCATAAGGAAAGGTAACATGAACATAAGGTAATGGGTATCCCAGAAGGTGAAGAAAGAAAGAAGGGAGCAGAGAATTTTACTTAAAGAGATAATACCTGAGAATGTCCCAAAACCGAGGGAAGGAACTGAATATACAAGCTCGTAAATCTAGCAGAACACCCAATTATCTAAATGCAAAAAGATCCATACCAAGATAAGTAAAAAAACCAATTGTGAATAGTAAATAAAAAAATTGTAAGAAGTCAATGATAAAGAACATTAAAGATAGAAGGAAAGAGTATGTATCCTATAAAGATACAATATGATTTCACTCATATGTGGAAAATAAAAAACAAAGTTAACAAAAAACATAAAACTTTTAGATTCTGAGAATAGAATGGTAGTTACCCGGAGGGGTTAGAGAGATGGGAGAATGGGTGAAATGAGCAAAGGGAATAAACTTTATGGTGATGGATGGAAACTATACTTTCTAATGTAGAATATACAGTTGAATTATAATGATGTACACCTGAAATTTATATAATGTTATAAACCAATGTTATTTCAGACTTTAATTTAAAAAAAGGAGAAAGGCCAGTCTTGAAAATGGATGGTGCTAATAAAACTGGATATACATCTGCAAAAGAGTGAAGTTAGACAATTACTTAACACCATATACAAAATTAACTCACAGTAGATTTAGGACCTAAAAGTAAAACCTAAAATTATAAATCTCTTAGAAGAAAATAGAGGTCAAAAGCTTCATGACTTTGGACTTGGCAATGATGTCACCAAAGGCATAGGCAAAAATAAATAAATAAATAAATAAAACCTAAACAGGGTAATTAATGAAAATTTAAAAGTTTTGTTCATCAAAAGATACTATCAATAAAGTAAAATGGCAACCCAAAGAATGGGGGAAATATTTGCAAATCATATATGTGATAAGGGATTAATATCCAGAATATGGTGAAATCTAGAATTCAACAACAATAAAGCAAATGGCCCAATTCAAAAGTGTACAAAGGACTTCAACAGACATTCTCCAATCAGATTACAGATGGCCAATAAGTACAAGCAAAGATGTTACTAACCATTAGGGAAATGCAATTCAAAACTATGAGATAGCACTTCACATCCATTAAAATTGTTACTATCAAAAAAACAAAAACCTGGGCCTCCCTGGTGGCAAAAGGGGTTGAGACGCAACCTATGAAACTAACCACAGCCACTGCAGCATGAGTTCTATCCCCGGCCAGGGAGCTACCACATGGTGCAGCAGACCTCTCCTGACTCGCCTGCTGCTCCCCTCAGCAGTGTGTTTTGGTCAATCTGCCTGTTCTCTTCCCCACTGTCTCTGGTGAATCCTCTCACCACCCACACCTCTGGCCTGTACCCCCATTCTTGTATGCATAAATAAATACATCTTTAAAAAAAAACAGGGGGCCTCCCTGGTGGCGCGGGGGTTAAAGTCTCAAAGCTATCAAGCTATCAGCAGCCACCGCAGTGTGAGTTCCGTCCCCTGGCAGGGAGCTAACCCACATGGCACAGCAGACCTCTCCGGTCTCACCTGCTGCCCCCCTCAGCAGTGTATTTCAATAGATCCGCCTGTTCTGCTCCCCACTCTGTCTCTGGTGAATCCTCTCACCCTCCACATCTGTGGTCTGTACCCCAGTTTTGTATGCATAAATATATACATCTTTAAAAAACAAACAAACAAATAACAAGTATTGGTGAGTATGTAGAGAAACTAGAGCCCTTGTACACTGTTGATAGGAATCTGAGAAGGTACAACTATTGTGGAAAAGACTGCAAATTCCTCAAATATTATAAATGAAATCACCATATGATCCAGCAATTCTACTTGTGATTATATACCCAAAAAAGTAAAAGTAGGGTCTCAAAAAGATATTTGTACACTCATATTCATGATAGCCTATCTAGAAGCAACCCAATGTATATTTGATGAAAAGTGGATAAGCAAAATATGATACACACATACACACACACACACACACACACACACACACAGAGTGGAATATTTTTCAAACTTTAAAGGACGGATTCTAACATATGCTACCACATCAAAAAACTGAGGTGGCCACGCTAAGTGAAATAAGCCTGTCACAAAAGAGACAAATACTGTAAGACTGCATTTAATGGATAAACAGAGCAGTCAAATTTATAGAGATAGAAAATTGAATGGTGGTAACCAGGGAATACAGGGAAGGTGAGAATGGGGAATTCTTGATTAAATGGGCATACAGTATCAGTTTGACAAGATGAAAATAGCTATGAAGATGGACAGCGGTAAAGATTTCACATTAAAAATGTTTTCAATATATTTGAACTGTACACACAAAAATCATTAAGTGGCAATTCTTAAGGTTGTATGTATTTTACTACACTGAAAAAAATATTGAAAAGAAAATAATGATTCTTAGAAACATTATTTAAGCAGAGTCACTGGCTTAAGGGATTCTTAATGCCTCTGCACCTAACAGTCCTGGTGCCCAGCTAGTCCCACAGTGATGTCCCCCCCCCTCTATCAGAAAGGACGATTTTCAATGCTTAATTGGTGTCTGTGCCCAGCCCCAGCCCTGAAGAGCTCTGGAGCTCTTACAACAGAAACCAATGAAAGGAATTGAATCCCTTGTCTTACCCGGGTCTGGAAAGGGCTGGCATTCCCCAGCAGCTGTGTAGTTCAGCTCCTGAGGCCCTGCCTGTGGCATCCACGCCTCTGCCATTGCAGCCTCTGGGGCAGCTCCCATCACTTGGAGCGGGGCTGAGTCCAGGTGCATGTTTGGTGGAATGTTTTCCATTCCCACTGGTGCCAGTTCTTCCAAGAACATTTCCTGGCTATCGATCTGGGGGAAATGCCAGAATTCATCACTGTAAAATCAACACCAGCACTGCCCAGGAGAATTTCATGCCAGCCACCCTGTCATGTTACATGTGGGGGTAGCCATAGGATGAAAACATGAAACAGTTGAAATCAATCTGAACACGTATGATCTAACACAATATATCTAGCAACCATAGCTTTAGAGTGTAATTAGTTAGCAATTATTGAGAGAGTTCACTTACTTCATTTATTACACTGAGTCTTCTGAAATGGGGGGACACTCAGAGCAGACCTCTCTTTGGACTAGCCATGTTGCTAGGGCTCAGGAGCCCCCCTTGGCTAGAGCTACCATACTGGGTAGTGCCTGATTAGACCACTCGGATTAAAATCTCACATGGTGAACCAAACCAAGAAGGCAGACAAAGACAGGAAAACCATGAACTCATTCCATGCTAGGGGGGTCCAGAAAGTCTGGGAGCCTCCTGTTCAGATGGTCTAACAGCAGAGCCCCATCAACACACAGGCTGAGTGTCCCTCATACCCACCCAGAAGCACTTCCTCCTTGTCCCAAAGAATTTGCCCTGTGCTCAGCTATGGCTCACCCCCAACAGAGGCTGTGCAAGGTGGTTCTGAACGCAGGCCAGTGTCTGTCCTCATGGGGCACTTGGGCTATGATGTTGGGGGTGGCCACTGGAATTTAGTGGGCTGGACATGGGATTATAATTCACAGTGCGGAACCGCTGAGGTCCCTAACGACTGTGGAACACACCACCCCCAGTATTCAACAGGTAAAAAGAACCTGTCAACAACCTCACTGTCACTCATAAACTTAAAATTATTCCTTTCTTTTTAATAAATTTTGCAAAACTTGAAATTCACAGGAATGCTTAAACCTCCACTTTGGAAATCACATGTCCACCAGCAACCTGGCTCCGAGTGGGGGCTCTCTCAGCCTACATGCAGCCTGTCACCTTCCCTGGTGACATCAAGTCTTCTGGTGTGGTCATCCTCAAACTTGCTGAATGCTTGTTAGTTCATAATCGACTGCCAGCCTCTTCCTGCTTAGATATCCATCCAGACTCTACTGGATTCAGGACTGGCAATTTTCCTTACATAGAGCCAGAGAATAAATATTTTATGCTTTACAGATCATGTTGGTCTATTGCCTGTTTTGTTTTTCCTCTTCCTTTTGTAATCAAACTTTTAAAAGTTCATAACCATTATGAGCTTATGGGCTATAAACAGGCCTTGGGCTGCATTTGGACTATAGACCACAAAGCACTTATATTGATATTTTCAACTTTCTGTAGCTAAGTAGGTTATATTATCCATAATCAACTTTCAGGATACTAAAGAAGATATTATCAAATATTTGTTAAAGAAGAGGAGTTGAGGACCTCCCTGGTGGTGCGGGGGTTAAAGTCTTGGCAGTGTATTTCAGTAGATCCGCCTGTTCTGCTCCCCACTCTCTCTCTGGCGAATTCTCTCACCCACCCCCCCATACCTTGCGTCTATAGCCTGGTGCTTTTATGCATAAATAAATGTAAATAAATCTTTAAAAAAATAAAAGGAGTTGAGTTTACTAATTGAGAATCACTGCCCATACTGCTAACTCCATCTGAAGTAAAAATGAGGTGAATTGAGGGGAAATCTTGGGGTTCACTTATAGCATGTCTAATCTAATACAAGATGTCTCTCCTACTTCTGTTTGTCTAATTACCAAGACCCCAAACTTTTCTCACCTGCTGCTCTGGTATTTCAAGTTCCCTCTGTAAGTCCTCTATCAGTGACACAACTCTTTCTCTATTCTCTGGGCAATGTTCCCTCACCCAGGTCTCTATTTCCATGGGCAGAATGGTTAGAAATTGCTCCAGCACTAGCAGCTCCAGGATTTGTTCCTTGGAACGCATCTTTGGCTTCAGCCATTGACAGCACAGCTCCCAGAGTTTGTTGAAAGCTTCATGAGGCCCCGCTGCTTCTTTGTACTGGAACTGCCTGAAGCGCTGACGGAAGACTTCACAGTCAGTATCATATTCCTGAAACACCGAGCCCTGATTCAAGGAGGCCTGGATCGCACAACCCAGGGCCACAGCCATCGCCCCCTGCTGGCAGTCTACAGTTTCTCTGGGGCCTCAAGTCTCAGACTCCAATTTCTTTCTTTCTTTAGAGGTCAGGGGGAGCCACCTACAGCTGAGGACAGGAAGAAATGAGAAAGGAGAAACAGGAGTGGTTACCAGAGGGCATACTTACCCCCTCAACCTGCTTACTTTTCACCAAAGCCCTAAAGCAGCCGCTCATTCTCTTTTTGGTGGCTTTGACAATCTGGTTTCTCTTCCTAGAAAAATGCACACACACAATTCTGCAGCCAGTTTCAAAAACATCCGCATGATGCTCAAGACCATACACAGACCCTCTGGAACTGTGCTGTCAGATACAGTAGACATTAGTTCCCTGTGACACTTTCAGGTTCAATTCATCAAAACTGAAAACTCAGTAGCTCAGTCACATGAGCCACATTCCCAGTGCTCAGCAGACATTCTTGCAGAATTCTCTAGTGGACAGCTCTTCCAGAATTCCACGGACCCCCGGCTAGAACCCCATGACTTCCATGACCCCCAAGGAATGTGCCGGCCTTACCCCCACTCCCAGGCTAGCAGCAATTCTCTTGTGGTTCTGAAGATTGCTAAGCCACAAGCGAAATGGGGCAGCAATGCACACAACACTGGTGAATAACCCTGAAAGTCCATGTAGCTCTGAGCAACTCTGAGTACCTTCAGTCACAGACTCTTAGGCTAGAGCCCTGCTCTGCAACAGCAGCAAATGATCAGCCCCTCTTGCTTTTCCCCTGGTGCCTGCACTTCAGCCAACATCCCTTGACCCTCATGCTGCAATAGCATGCCAAGGGGCTGTGTCATGAGACAATGACACAGCAACTGGGCAGGCAGTGGGACTCTGGTCTGCGTTCATAAGGAAGGACATTTATCCCACTTATCCTGCTCTGTGCTGGGGCTGTTCTAACCCCCCTTGGGGTTCATTTAGCCCCACCCAGTGTCAGGAGGTGAGGACTAACCAGAGGTACAGAATAGAGATGAGGGGACTGAGGTCTGAGCTCAGGGGAACTGAACACATCGTCCCAGGTCACAAAGTCAGTGCCAGGGAAATGGTGATGAGGTTCGATCCATAGACCCCTGCAAGGCTCAAGTCTCCAACCAACATGCAGATGTCCTTAGTGCCCTCCCTGTGGTCATAGAGCTGGTCATGTTGAGGACCGTGACAGCTGAGGGTCCTTAGTGAACAGAATTTCACAGAGCACCAGGATAAAGGCAGCAACAAAGTTTATTAGAAATGATAAGCCCAAACACTGCAAGAAGCAGTGGGCAGTCAGTAGGAAAGTGGGAGAACCGCTTTGACCAGTAAAGTGGTAGGTTTTCAAGGATTTCCCTTTCTGGGTTCAGAGGGTTCCCTCTTCATTCTGCATGCTTTTCTCCCATCACTCTTTCCAATTCGGGGACTAAGTGAAACTCCCCCTTCTTCCTTCCCTCTTTTGGAGTCTGGGAGAAACTGTACTTAAGACTTTTTTCCCAGGTAGGGCTTCCCTGGTGGCGCAGGGGTTAAGTCTCAGCACTATCAAGCTACTGCCAGCCAATGCAGCACTAGGCCGATCCCTAGCCAGGGAGCTGACCCACATGGCGCAGCAGACCTCTCCTGTCTTGCCCGCTGCTCCCCTCAGCAGTGTATTTCAGTCAGTCTGCCTGTTCTGCTCCCCACTCTGTCTCTGGTGAGTCCTCTCACCCTCCTGCACCTCTGATCTACACCCCAGTTCTTGCATGCATAAATAAAAAAATTAAAAAAGACTTCCCAGGCCTCCCAGACCTTATCTGATCCTTGAAACAGAGCGATAGGCACAGCTGGACTGTGGGATGACAGAGATGCAGCTGTGCTCCTCTGGGGGAGTGTGGGAGAACCCATTTCTATACCTAACATTCCCCCCTCCGGAGACAAAGGACCAAAATCTTTTGGAGGTGTGAAGGGACTAGGTCTAATCTGCTGAAGCTTCTTCCTGTTGGGAACGGGCAGTGTCCCTGCCTGTGGGCCCTGCTCTGAGGTCCCTAGGCTTTCCCTAGGATATTAACTGAAGAACTGGGCATTCACATTAGGTCCCATCAAGAGTGGGGCAGTTTGAGGGTCCTGTAAGACAATCATCTATACTATGCATCCTGAAAGAGATACTTAATAAATTTAAAAGGCACCATTCAAAAGATAAACCCAAGATGACTATTTTGTAAGCCAGTTCCATGGATTTGACACCACTTGAACTTCAACCTTTTAGAGAAGGGGACTAAGTGATTTAAGAAGCAAGGGTCAAAGATCAAAAGTGATAAGCATATTTCACTAACAGTAGCCACAAGACTAAATGAGTCCATTAATTTATCCAAACCAATTAGAAAAGACTGCTTATAATAGGAGTCCAGAGTAGGATTCAGTGTTTTAATACTGCCCCACCTCTAGGAGGCTGGGTTTTTTTTCTGTGTTTTTAGTTTCCACACAACCCTGGAGCTCAGCTCAAGGTTGCTGGTATTACTTGTCTGTAAATACAAATCTCAAAGAGAAAAAGTTAATCATTTTTTTTTCTTGTGTTCTTTTATTTATTTATTTGTTTGTTTGTCTGTTTATTTATTTATTTATTTTGTGGAACCCTCTCCTGAGGCCGGGGAACGAACAGGAGCTGCAGAGGCTGCGGGCAGCCTCGCAGCCCAGTGCTCAACCGCTGTGCCACCAGGGGAGGCCCTTTTCTTGTGTTCTTTAAAATCTGAGAATGATTTAATAATTTAGCCTCCACTACAGTCCTCTGCCTTTAAGTGTTTTTTTTTTTTTTAAATCTTGAGAAATTTGGGGCAATGGCCAATCTGGAAAAAACTTAAAAAAAAACTTTACAACGTAGAAATTATTTGATTATTTTATATAACTAGATTTTTGTGCAAAGAATTTCCTGTCTAGTTTACAGGTTTACAAAACCTCAAAATATTTAAGAGGCATGAAAACTTGATGTCTACAAAAAAATGTATATTACTGAAATATAGTTTTCTCTCTGTCTTCACACTAGTTTTATCACAACAAAATTAATTTATTTGCAAGCCAAGTCTATCTTAAATATGCTTGGCCAATTTACATAAATTCAGCAAGAATAGAAATAACCATGCAGACCTTTAAATTTTGCTTTGCTGTACCTCATTATAAGGAACTTCAGATTGAGAGCCCTTAAACAGCCAGTTTGTTAAGGCTTAAGACCAGGCCAAGGTCTCACCATCACACTTTGTCTGTAATACCAGCATCTTTGCACAAATTTCTCTTCTCTTGAGGTTTCCAAGATGTCCTATAGTTTCTGAGCCTGCCAAAGGTGACCTTCTTTAACCTCCCAATAGACCAGCTATACTCCTTAACGAGGTCCCAGGTTATTTCTTTGTTGGCTTTGAAATTAATCTGCTTCCTGAAAACATAATATTCCAGACAAAGCCTTGGTAAAACACCATGTTTCCAGCTGTCTATTATAGAGAGGGGAGAAAGAATCTTACTGGATTTATGCAAAAAACAAAAACAAATAACCATGAGATATCAGAATATTTAGTGAAAGTTTTAAGGTGTCAGGGAGAGAAAAGCAAAGGCTCAGGTCTGTTTACAAAAAAATGTAATTAACCATGGCTGTAGGTCATAGCTTAAAAAAAAAGAAGAAAAAGTTTTCTTAATTTTTTAGAGTTTATTTAGATTCATCTTTATTTTAACCTGTTGTTAGCAACTATTATGCATCCAGTTCCTTTTTATAACTTGCACTTTATTTTCAGATCCATGATAAATCTGAATTTTAAAGTCAAAGTGTTTTTCCTGCAAAATGCTCTGAAAACAAAACATTAGAATAAGTATTTTTTGTAAATGGCATAAGACTTTAAAATGCCCATAATTAAAGATCTGATTATAATGCAACTGACAAGAAAGTTTGTTCAACTTTTGGTGGCATACAGTATTTCAGAACAAGACTCAGAAATGACCAGTAATAGTATATCAGAATGTAGTAGGTTTTCAAAGAAGTTTGATATAATTTTTGGACATTTTTATTAATAGTCAGCCACATTAAATATTTTTCCTTATGTGACAATGCTTCCCTGAAGTTTTTCCCTATAGTTCATTGCTTATTATCTTTCCCACAAGGAGGGAACAATTTCCTCCTAGGGGAATGTTACCTAGGAGTTCCTGTCGGATGTCCAATAGTTTCCTTTTTAATTAAAGACTTTTAGTATTCTGATTCTGGGGAAGTTTAAACATTCATACAGATTACCACAAAACCATACTTAATTATCCAGTCAAACAGAGCAGCAATGACTCAAAATGCAAATATATTTTTAATAAAGTTCAACTCTTGCTGATGAGACTTTACCTAAAGACAATTTAGCTGAAGTCCCAGATTTTAAGATTACTTAAAGTTTATTGACAATAGTTTAAAATATTTTTGTCCTTTAATTAGAACTTTTAACTCTTAAAATCTTGGTTTTCTAATTCTTAAATTGCAAACAATTATAAGAACTGTTATATTATTCCTTTAGATTGAAAGACATAATACCTAAATGATTACAGTTTTAGCTTTTCCTAGGATAGAATTTCAAACCAGTGAAACTGACATCAATAAATCATAATATTTGAAATCTTTCTTTTTCTTACCCTCATTCCATAAACTTTTATCAACTTTCATGGACCTTTTATGACATGCTATATTGCTTCTTTTCGTTACCAAAATAAACCTCATGTCTTTTTGTTCCTTATATTTTAATCCAGAAAATACCTTCTTATTCCTGGTTTGTTCTCCGTGCCTATTTGCTATATGGATTTTTAATTTTTTTAACCACTATCCTTAACTCATGATAAAAGTGCAAAGTCGAGATAAAAAGTTCTAGCAGTTTGAATTTAAAGACTCTGTTTTTGATTTTTTTTCTTTAGTCTCTGTAGCAAAGTTTTTTCTCCTGGGATGTTACATTCCAATAAATGATTAGTATCATAACACTCATGCCTCCTGCCTGGATCACCACAATAATGGGGCTTTATTATCTTTACCATAAGGAAGTGGAACTGAGAGGAAAGTGAAGGGGAGAAGTAGGATTTTCGGAAAAAAGTGACTTCAAATATTTTCTTAATTGTCTCAAACCCCAAAAGATTTTTACCCAAATGTTTGTTACCGAGTTTGTATTTTAAAGTCAATACCTGATTGCCACTCAAAACCTATGCATAAGGGCCTCCCTGGTGGCGCAAGGGGTTAAGCACTGTACCATGAAGCAATCCGAAGCCTATGAAGCACAAGTTCGATCCCCGGCCCGCCAGGGAGCAACCCAAATGGCGCAGCAGACCTCTACCGTCTCACCTGCTGCTCCCCTCAGCAGTGTATTTTGGTTAGTCTGCCAGTTCTGTTCCCAACTCTGTCTCTGGTGGACCCTCTCACCCCCCACACCTCTGGCCTGTGCCCAGCTCTTGTATGCATGAATGGGTAAATCTTTAAAAAAAAAAAACAAAAAAACTGTGCATAAGCCAGTTCTGAACACTTTCCCAACCTAGGCTGTAAAGATTCAATGATAAAATAGTGTTCAAGTTCAGATACCATTCTCAGGTCGTTTTACCATCCTTCAATGTGTCTCGTGGCCAGGCCACATTATAGAGAAAGATGAATTTTTCTTGAAAGAATCTAAATTTAACTGATTAATGGTGAATAATACAGCCCACGGGTAAATTTCTGGGTAAATTTCTGGTGTAAATAAAACATTTCCCATTACCTAAAAGTAGGGATGGGATCATTGTCCAGAGCTGAAGGAGAAAGACAAGTCGTTTCTCTCCCTATCTGGCCCTGCATGCAAGGGGGCTCTGCCTGGCCCCACATTCAAGGGGATCCCTTTAAGCTTTGGTGTCCACTCTTTGCACCTACCTGGGGTACCAGAGAGATAAGACCTGTGTAGACGATGTCCCACTATAAGAGAAGGGGCTCCTGGATGTATACCATGACTCTGGGCATTAAGAAAGTTAAGTAAGAGAAAGAAGGTTTTGTTCCAGAAATGCCTTGTTCGAATTCTACTGGCTCACATGGAACAAAGGAGAAGAGGATTTAAGTGCCAAGATTGCCAGGGCAGAGGCAAAGATGACAGGTGAGAGGAGGCCAGGGAGCAGAGTGATAAGATGTGAGTCATGGAGGTGACTGTAAAACTTTTCAAAAGGAATCAGCCACAAGAAAATATGCTTGAGAGAGACTGGTGGAAACACAGAAAGGACAGTTCCATCTCTGACACCAGCCTTCCAAATATGCCTGTAGGAAAACAAGTGAGAGGATTTTTGGGCCCCATATTCCCTGAAATCCAAACCAGGGGCAGAGGGGTTAAGGTAGTTAGTAAGGAAGAAGGGGGTTGTGAACAGAGTGGCCTCAGGGACTCCTGCTCAGCACAGGGATGTAACCCCTGGCAGCCTTCCAAGAGGACTGTGAGGTCCCACCCAAGGAGGTTTGAATCTGCATGGTGTGGGCTTTCCTGTTACCCCAAAACCAGGAAGCTACCATCCAAGTGTAAGATGAGATTATGTCCTGAGATGGTCAGAAGTAGAACAGAAAGCCAGAGGAAAAAAAGGAGAATGGAGAAGAGAGCAAGGACCAGCAGGGCACAGCTTAGTTCACCACTTAACTGTCCTTTGCTTTCAATGAATGCTGATAGGACTTAATTTGGGGATTTGGTGAAAAATGCATGGGCAAACATCCCTTCACAGCTGTCACATGTTGAGGACCTTGACACCCGAGGGTCCTTGGTGTCTCTCAAGAAAAGAATTTCACGAAGCACCAGGATAGAGCCAGCAACAAAGTTTATTAGAAAGCCATAGGACAGAGAACTGCAAGCAGTGGGCATCTCAAGAAAGTGGGAGAGCCCCCCCCCCCCTTCTGCCAACCAGTAAAGCGGTAGGTTTTCAAGGATTTTCCTTTCTGGGTTCAGAGGGGTCCCTCTTTGCTCCCATCCCTCTTTCCAATTCGGGGACTAACTGAAACTCCCCCTCCCTCCTTCCCTCTTTTGGAGTCTGGGGAAAACTGTAGTTAAGACTCTTCCCAGGCCTCCCAGACCTGCTAGACCTTATCTGGTCCTTGAAACAGAGCAATAGGCCCAGCTGTACTGTGGGGTGGCAGAGATGCAGCTGTGCTTCTCAGGGGGCTGGGGGAGAGTCAATTTCTATCCCTAACCGTCACATGCATGTCTCCACAGGTGACAAAGGCGGAACCTGCCCACCTGCTTTAGGTCCTCTCCCTGTATTTGTTGAAAAGCTCGGGTACCTGTCCCCTTTCCTGGAGTGGGACAAGTAAAAAACCCACTTGACTTCCCACCATCCACTTTCTGTCCCATATTCCTCTTCACCCGGACCTTATCCTGGACTTGGCAGCCGATTGATCTTTTAGACTTGGATAACCTTGTGCAACCCTGCCCTGGTGCTTCCCTTTGCCTCCCGAGCATAACCACAGTATCTACTTCATAAAATGCCCCGCCCTGGATCCGGATCCGGATCCGATTCCATGGAAAGCAAATGTGCCTGGCACAGTGAAAATGCTCAAGAAAGACCACTGCTGCTAAGGATTGATTCCTAGAAGCTTCTTTTTCTCCAGCCGAGGCCCCCACCGTGGCTGGAGGGCACCCAGGATCGTGTGGTTGGGGCTGTGGCCCCACCTTTCATCCAAGGCAGCCTCACAGCTGGGCAGCCCTCCCCTGACTGACCCAAACCCTTCCCTGTATCTACCAGGGCCCGACCCTGCGGGCTTCCCTCCAGCGGCCCTTTGGGAAAACTTCCCCGCGGGCCTGATGGCTTCTCTCCAAAGTCTGCTAAGGCACCCGCGCTCACAGGCCCAGGGGTCGAGGTGTGTGAAAAGAAAGGTACTGGGGGAAAAGAGGAGGGCACGTCCCTAAAAGCCTACAAGCTGGTTAAAATCGGGTGCTGGGCGCGCGGGAGCGGCCCCGAGCGCTCCCAGGCGAGGACATCCTGCAGCCTGGTGGGGCGCTCCCAGCCCAGCTGCCCCTCGGGAAGGCCCGGCCGGGTCGCCGGGAGTGGGGAGGGGATCCGGGCCGGACAGGGGCCCGCTGCCCGCCGTTCCTCCCCACACCCGCCGCCTAGTCAGGACTGGAGGCAGCCCGTTAGCGTTAGCCCGAGCGGGCGAAGGGAGCCCCGCTACCCGCGCCCGCGCCCCAGGGACGGCCACGCCCTCTGGCCGCTCCGGGACTCACCGTCTCAGCGCCCACGGCTCTCTCAGGCTCACCGGGTGCAACTACCCAGGGCGCAGGCGCGCGGGCTCGCGGCGGACTACACCTCCCGTCAGGCCTCGCGCCGTCCGCCCAGCCGTCCGGGCCCAGAGGCTGCTGACGTGGAGAGGCTGTGACTTTCCCTGGCCTGCTGCAGGATTCTGTGGCTTAGGAAGTCACCCCATTTCCGGTCCTAAATCTCTTCCCCAGGGATTGGCGGGGCGTGTTCTAGGTCTTGATGCGGGTGAGAGCTTCTCTCCCATCAACCCTCGAGTTACGGGAGCGGGTTAAATTCTTCTTAAATCTGTTAATGACGGGATTACTGATTCTCACGCTCTCTGTGTAGGAAGAATTTTGGGGGGAGAGTTTGTTAAATACTCAAATTTCTGGGCACCACCCCGACACCCTCACGCACTGAAGCTCGCTTGAGCTCGGGAGTTCGCATTCTAATAAGCTTTCTGGGGGTTCAGTCTCCGGTCTTCCGCTAGTGGGTCAGAAGCCATGAGCTCGCTTATTTTCTTAAAGACAGCAGCCGCCCCCCAGCGACCCCGCGCGTTCATCTTCGCCTTCTGCAGCTACCAGAGTTGTCCGAGGTCTTTGGGTTCACCGGATGGCCCCGCCCCTTGTCTTCCTATTGGTCCCTCTCTGCTCCTGTCCCCTGGAGTCAAATTGTCCCTTCTGGGTGGTCGCCAGTGAGGCGTAGCCTGGCCTGATGCGATGCTGTCATTCGGGAAACGTAATTCTCACTTTGGCCGGCGCCAGCCCTCCTGGTCTTTGGACGCCAAACTAGTGCTGGGACTTCCTAGGTGGGACCAGGGCCAGTCGTTGGGACCAGGGTCCAAGACAGAGAGGAGGGAGCTCCCTGTAATTGTGCCTCCGGGAGGCCCTAGTGGAACCAAGACCAGAGGCAGGCACCCCACGGTCCCCAAGTCAGCGAGGGCAAGGCTCCGGAGACAGCTCCGCAGGGCCTAGAGTTGGGCTCCTGGGCTGGGACTTGGAACCCCGGGCACGCCGACTCCTGCCAATGTTATTTTTTGGCGCAAAGGGCGCCAGGTAACTTGGCTGACGTTGGTAGCCGGTTTCAGGGCCAAGATGGTCGGGGAGACTGACGATGGTGTCTGGTCCGGGTTTCCTGGAGCAAAAAGAGCTCTTGGCTGTGAAACCACGGGAGTATCTGCACCTGGAGCCAGGAGCTACCCCTGCGCGACCAAGGGCCCAGCGTAAACGCATCCCATCCACGCTTCTGAGCATTCAGTTTCCAAAAGGCTCTAGTCCTGGGGGAACACTCCAGTGGCTGCTGGAGCTTTGCCATGGGTGACTTCGACGTCAGATGCGCACCGAGGAGTAGATTTTGGAGCTGCTGGTGTTGGAGCAGTTTCTGACCCTCCAACCCCAGGAGTTCCACAGCAGGGTACAGAAGCTGCATCCACCAAGCTCCAAAGAAGACAGCAGCTGCCCCTGTGATAAATCCTGTGATAAATCACAGGGGTTCAAATTCTGGATCTGTTCACTGCTTTATCTTGACTCCAGAGCATATGCAGAGAGCGCTTGCCAGACTGAGGCAACAGGAGGGAGCAAAAAGGAGAGATTAATTTTATGTTTTCTGTTTGGGACATCATACTGTCTTACTTCCCCATTCTGATTTTCTTGATTGTCCTGGATAGACCTTTCTTGGGCAAGTCACTTTATGTAGTTAGCCTGGAATTTTCATTCTCAAGGTCTGTCTTTTCCTCCTCTGCTTCCCCCCCTTTCTTTTCTTTCTCTGTCTCTCTGTCTCTGTGTCTCTCTCTTACAGGAATAAAGGACATGTCTCCCTTCCTGTCCCACCAGATAAGCATTCCTGTCTTCTTTATTTACCCTCTAGGTTTAATGATCTTGTTTTCTTACATTCCAAGGGGAAAGAACCTCCCTAAGATGATAGTATCAAAATTGTTAACCACCAGGTGATAGCAAAGCAAGCTGGTGCCAGCCTTAATCTCCTCAGAAATCTCCAGATGCCTGCATCACAAGAATGGAACATACTAACCCTTGCCCATGCTCCCCTTCTACTTCTTTGTAACTCTGGATAAACACTGCTGCTCCCTACCAAAGAGCAGGACTGTGGTTTTTCAGATATGAGTCTGTTGCCTTCCTCAACTCCTCAATTTGTTGTCAAATTAAACTACTTTCCTTCTCAAACTCTGTTTCCTTTTATTGGCCAAGGGAAACCAAGATGGGCAATTGGTAACAACTCTCTATCTCGCTGTCTTTCTTTCTTCCTTTCTTCCTTCCTTTCTTCCTTTCTTTCTTTCTTTCTTTCTTTCTTCTTTCTGAGGTAATATTAGGATACCCCTGCCAGGTATTGAAATGGCAGAGCACCCACCACCAACTCACCCATAGTCCACCACCACAGACCATTGTGCGTCCTTCCCTCTTTGTTCTTATCTTCCCCTCCCCTCCTCCCTGTGGATGTTTCAGTTCTATTGTCAGCTTTCAAGTGTTGGTTTTTAAGCTTTTCTTCATCTGACCCTTAGTTTGGTTCCTCTATATTCCACATATTAGTGACACCATCTCTCTCTGACATATTTCACCTAGCATTATCCCCTCCAGCTCCATCATACTCCAGATTTCCTCCCAAGGACGCAGAGGGAACAGTGAAGAGTACCTATTTCCACAAAGAGGCAGTGTGACTGCTGCAATAACCATTGTCAGCTCTGGATTTAAATCACAGGGGTTCAAATCCTGGATCTGTTCCCCGCTATATAACTTAGGCATGTTCCTATTCCTCTTTGGATGTCAACCCCCCTCCTTTGCAAAATGGCGTCTGAGATTGTTTTGAGAATTAGAGGGAGAGCAGCATATACATGTGATCACACTGTTGACAGGTAATTAGTGCTTAAAACTCTTAGCTGGTATATTTGGGTCAGCAGTCTGGTGAAACTGAGAAAGTTTGGCACTGAGGCTTTAAGGCTACTGTCCCCAGTGCCTCTCAAGTTAGCTTATGTAGCAGAGAGCTATGGGAGCATCTGGAAAAGGTGGGGAGTGGGGGAGGGATGAGTGAAGTGCATAAAAAAAAAATCTATGGGAGGGTCTCCCTGGTGGCGCAAGGGGTTAAGAGGAAGCACTATGAAACTATCCGCATCCACTGCAGCACAAGTTCGATCCCCAGGGAGCTACTGACATGACGCAGCAGACCTCTCCTAACTAGACCGCTGCTCCCCTCAGCAGTAAATTTCAGTCTGCCTGTGCTGTTCCCCACTCTGTCTCTGATGAATCCTCTTGCCCCCTGGACCTCTGGACTGTACCCCAGTTCTTGTATGCATAAATAAATAAATATTTTTTTAAAATCTGTGGGAGAAATGTGTGCACTGGAAAAGACCCTCTCCCCATACTCTCCACCACAATCATATGCATCCATTTTCAACAACCCCTTAGACATGAACTCACACCCCCGCCCCCAGTTTACACCATCATTTTCTCTTCTTGGGTCCAAAGGAATAGACTGGTTTCTTGTTGAAGACATATCCTTTCCATTGTGCCTTGTTGTGATGATAAGTGACAGCAGGATGGATCCTAGGTCACAAACAATGGGCTGGGAACAGAATGCTTTCTGAGGTTCCTTGTATTTGGAAACAGCATGACAATCACTGAGCTTCAAGCTGGAGCCAATGGACACTCAGAGTATTTGCTGCTTCTTGTTTGCTAGGTCCAATCAGTTTATCATCATCAATATCATAGACCAGTGTGATATATCTGTGAACTAAATTATGACAGAGGACTGGAAAGTGGATATGCTCCCTCATAGTGTGAAAGGATTTCAAAATCTAAAATGGAACCAGAGGATGTGAATTGGAGAATTTTTAGAACAACTGAACTTAAGAACTTCCAACTGATTTCCCCTAATACTTGATTTATAGAAATCGAACACTTATTTCCTGACCAATGAGTATCCACCAAGAAATCTCTCCCTATCCTCAAGCCAATGAGTGTAATGCTCGAATTCTGGCCATATGTCTCCCTCTTTGCACTCCTTGCACATAAATATAGTCCCTCACCCAACAAACACAAAACAAAACAAAACAAAATTCCTTCAACAGACTTGGCTGTAACTTGCTATATAGCATGTGTTTCCTGAATTGTAATTCTTCAGTCACCAGCCTAGGAGGAAGAGTCTTGGGACCTTAAGTGGCCTGGAACTACATAGCTATTTCTTTGCTTTATCTTCAATTAAAGGCAGAAGAAATTTGAAGTGCAGAGTGGTCTCCCCATCTCCCCGTGTCTGAGAACTCCTGCAGAGACTGTCAAAGTCAATAGAATCCCCTCTCCATGGAACCCAAGAAAGCTGTACTGGAGTAAAAACAGCAAACCAAAACTGGGTGAAAACACAGCTTTTATTTTAGCAGCTGAAACCAGGGAGGAGTTTGTTATTCTAAACCGCACTTTTGGGAGTCTCAAGTACACGGATCGGCATAAGCAGGTAAGTTATATGACTTTTTGGCAAGGGCCAACGCCACCCTGGTGAATCTCTTGTCATCATCCACAGCCACTTTGACAGCTCCAAATCATTTCTGTGCCTCCCCAGTTGCCTCCCCACTATAAAGTTCATCATATTACGGGGGGCTGAAGTGCGTCTTAAGTATTCATCTGCCTTCCTCTTGGTGCTTGGTTTGGGCATGCTGGGGCCGACTTTAGAGTGTCCTTTATCCATGTTTAGTTGACACCACAGATGACTTCAGGGAGAGGACACAGCCAAGGAAACCTGAAAAAGATGATGAAACCGTTCATCCAATGGAGCCAGGGCCTCTTTCCCCTGCTATCTCTCCACGACACACATACTTATATCAGCAGCAGTCATAAGACATTGCCTTGGGGCATCATCTAATTTGAAATGCAATCTTATCATTCTTTTCATTCTATCATATACAAGGGCCTGGATCTAGAATCTCTCTTCTCTTCCATTGGCATATTTTCATTCTAATTTTCTTATATAAATAAATTATAGTACATTAATAAACAGGAAATAAGATGCAGTGATTGAAAAGGACTTAGGGGGCCTCCCCGGTGGCGCAGCTGTTAAGCGCTGGGTTGCGAAGCTGCCTGCAACCTCTGCAGCGCCAGTTCGATCCCCGGCTGCTCCCCGGCCACTGGAGGAGGGTCCCACATGGCGCGCAGACCTCTCCTGCCGCCTGCTGCTCCCCTCAGCAGTGTACTTCAGTCCTTCTGCCTGCTCTGCTCCCCGCTCTGGCTCTGGTGAATCCTCTCACCCTCCCGCACTTCTGACTGTACCCAGTGCTTGTATAAATAAATAAATCTTTTAAAAAAAAAAGAAAGAAAAGAAAAGGACTTAGGGTCCTCCATCTACCAATATGGAAAGACTATGAATTGGTTGTTGAAGAAACTTGAAAAACAATATGTACAAGTTAGAATGATAAAAGCAGAGACTGGACATTTATGCTGCAGATGGTTCAGTACTTGGGACACCTTCAAAGACCAGTGCACATCAATAACAAACATGAGGACTCACTCTGGTCTTAAGAGGGAAGTGAGAGGGAAAAGGACAAAGGCATGTAAGGGGTGGTGGCGGGGGAAAAATAAATAAAACATCAAAAACAAGACAAAACCAATTGGAGAAAAAGTATTCATAGTATTTCACTCAGCAATTCTACTCTAATTCTTGTTTACCCTAAAGAATATGTTGGTACAGTTTCATGTGCCAGAATGTTGACTGCAGCAAGAGACTAGACTGACCATCTAACCCTCCACCAAAAATTAGCTACATAAGTTGTCAAAGGGAAAAATATAACAATATGTATCTCATCCCATTTACCTGTCTTCACAGAGTCTTCTGTAAGCAAAGAATAAGAGCTGGAGGAATTACAGCCACCTGCTAATGGTAGTTCCTCCCATATAGGGGTGTGAGATGGTGGAGAACAGGCAGGGAGCAGTGGAGCCCTTATCAGTGAATCCATAAAAATGTTAATTCTTGTATTTTCTATACCAAGAATGTGAAAATATGTGCAGTGAATTCTGTGAAATCACTATATAAAACAAGATTCCTCCGAAGCATAGATTTAAAACAGAGAGGCACCACCACCAAGGCAGGTTGACCCAGGCTGAGCCTGTTTCCTCTTGGAGAAAGCACTGGGGTTCAGAAGAAAGGGACCCCACCCACAAAGAAACAAACAAACAGAGACCCACTATGCAAATGGAGTTGGAGGGCTGTGACTTGAAGAGCTCTCACTCAGGAGAGAAGTGGGGGGGGGTGATACTTGTTCTCCATTCTTAGGTCCCTCCCTGAAATTTGACACCCTGTTTATATGAACTAGTATTTAAAAAGCAGTAATTTTTTTGTCAAGGCTGGACCTAGGGATCAAGGAAGAGTACAAAATCCTACCCGAGGCTGATTTCCCTTGCAGCTTTCACTGATTGATTGGATCTTAAGACCACAGTCACTGACCATTGCCCCGAGAACCTTCTGAAACACATTGAATACTTTAGGACTATTTCTCCCAGGGGTGCTGTTTTTATTTTTTAATGATTTATTTATTTCTGCATACAAGAGCTGGGGTATAGGCCCGAGGTGCTGGGGGGTGGGAGTGGGGGTGGGGTGGGGTTAGAGGATTCACCAGAGACAGAGTGGGGAACAGAACAGGCAGACTGACTGAAATACACTGCTGAGGAGAGGTCTGCTGCACCCTGTGGGTCACCTCCCTGGGCGGGATTCAATCTCCCTAGCTGCAGATTGCCTCATAGTGCTGAGGCTTAACCCTTGCACCACCAGGGAGGCCCCCAGAGGTGCTGTTTTAATGGAGACATCTTGCATAATCCAAGGAAGAGCTCTGACATTGGATACCTGGGTGATGATAGCTAAATATATGTAATACCTGCTCCCTTTCTCAGCACCTCTCACTCACCCTATTCAGCCCAGACTCAAAGTCATCTAGACGGTGTTGGTGTCCGTTTTTCAGATCTTGCCATTGCATGTGTTCACAAGGTTCTAAGGGCCACTGTGAAGTCACTGGCATTCCTCTTGGTGCTTAACCAATCAGGCCTTGTGACTAAGGGCCAGATTCCACTAAGGTGGAAGGAGGAAAAAGAGATTTTTTTTTAATCCTTCCTGCCTCTTTCCAGACCAGTTGTTTTTCTTTTAGGAAATGTAGCTGCTCAAAATAACTCCCATGGTCTGGGTAAAATACTCATATACAGGGCCTCCCTGGTGGCGTAGGGGTTAAATCTCAGCACTAGCATGGCAAAGGCCCATCGCAACGGCCTGAGTTCAATCCCCAGCCAGGGAACTAACCCACGTGGCTCAGCAGACCTCTTGTCTTGCCCACTGCTCTGCTCAGCAGTGTATTTCAGAGGATCTGCTTGTTCTGTTCCCCACTCTGTCTCTGGTGAATCCTCTCACCCCCATCCCCGCACCTCTGGCCCACACCCTAGTTCTTCTACGCAAAATAAATAAAACAAATAAAAATCTTACAATAAAGGAATAATTCTTTAAAATACTCATATACAGCAAGTTAATGTAGGGTCTTTATCTGCCATCACAAAATGAATAGACTTGAACCCCAATCCTACTGGGCAATAGTTATGTGGAGGACTAACATTTTCCCACATTAGTAAAATGATTCTACAAACAGAAGTGGCTGTTTGATTTCTACTTCTAGTTCTGTGTGATGACAGAGAACTCTTTTAACCTCTCTGATCCACAGATTCTCTTTTTGTAAAGTAGGGATGATAACATTTCCTCCCTTAAGTATTTATAAGGATTAAATGAGATGTTACTATTAAACCTCTCAGAACAGTGTCTGCAAGCAGACAGTGATCAGATGGCCTTAGTATTCACCACTGTGGTCCTCTCAGCCAACTTCTGTGATTTAAGTGATATCAGTTGGATATCAAAGTTCACCCACTTAATGGCATTCCTCTCCACCCCACTTTCAAAGAAGAGGTCTTGGAAGAGTAAGGCAAAGTTTGTGATGCTCACAGTTTTAGAAGGGACAGGTTCCCTGAATCTCAAGCTGGTTTCTACCCCATGACTGATGGTTAGAGTCTTGACTATGTAAGTACTGTGTTCACATAAGACAGGACACATCATTTATGCCCCCTGAAAGTTCTGACAGCATCTGCTGGTGAGAACCTCAGCTATAATTACTCAGCAGGCACCCTACTCCCAGAGAGCTAGGACAACTGCTCTTTGTAGCATATCGAGAGCTCAATTCCAGCTCTCCCTGGAACTGGGGATCCCAGGTCTGCCTGTGACCCAGATGAAGGCCAATATGGGCATGTAAGTCTGAAGCACTGCTGCTGAGGATACTGAAGGTATACCCCAAGTCAGACACAAGATCATGAGATTCCATAGGCTACAGACATGCCAACCTTCATTTTCTGTCCATAGTTGGCAGAAAGGTACATGTGTGTCTTCAGGCAAGAAAATATATCTCTAAGTAATGCAGTAAGAGAACTGACATAAAGTCAGTTTCATGTCCAATTGGAATGAGGCTTAAAACAATAGCAGTAACACCCTGAAATATAGAGGGTAATTGTATAGTGCACCCATTTGGTGTGACATATTGTTAATTTTGTGTATGTTGTATATTGTTATTTTTCAAGAATCCAGCTTCTTTGCTTTGGAAATCAACTTGTGTTAATGCAAACATTTCCCACTTCACCTCATATCAAAGACACATGCACTGACATAAAGTAAATTTGTGTCCAAATCCCTTGTTGACGTCTATAAAATGCCAGTATATGAACTACCTGTGTTGTATTCTCCAAGTCTTATTTTCTTATCTACAATGTGCAGTCCTAATCGCTCTTACCCTAGAGTTTGCCAAGAAAATATTCATAGGGGCCTCCCTGGTGGCTCAGGGGTTAAAGACACAGCACTGTCAAGCTATTGCTAGCCACTGAGCCATGAGTTTAATGCCCAGCCAGGGAGCTAACCCACATGTCACAGCAGACCTCTCCTATCTCACCCGCTGTTCCCCTCAGCAATGTATTTCAGTCAATCCACTTGTTCTGCTCCCCACTCTGTCTCTGGTGAATCCTCTCACCACACCCCCACACCAATGGCCTACAACCCAGTTCTTGTATGCATAAATAAATAGATCTTTAAAAAAAAGAAAATGTTTGTAATAAAGAATCTTACCCCATTTTTGATGTTTGATTGCTGATAGATTTTTTTTTCTTTTTTAAAGATTTATTTTTATTTATACAAGAACTGGGGTACAGGCCAGAGACATGGGAGAGTAAAAGGATTCACCTAGAGGCAGCAGGGAGCAGAACAGGCAGACAGACTGAAAGCACTGCTGAGGGGAGCAGCAGGCAAGACAGGAGAGGTCTGCCTCGCCATGTGGGTATCTCCCTGGCTGGCCAGGAATTGTACCCGCGCTGCAGAGACTGCGAACAGCTTCATTGCTGATAGATTTTAATTCCCATCTTGAGAAGTCTGTGCTGCTCTCCTCAGAAAACCTCAGTATGTGTTTAGTCAGTCTGTTAAAACACTGTTGGTGCATGCGTGGCATTATCCGTCTGGATACCCAAACCAAATTTTGAGAGGAGGGGGCATCCACTGCATCTCTGAGGTTTGCAACAACTATTGATATAGTGAGCAGGATAGCTGGAAAATGAGCGCCACTGTTGGCTTCCTGACTGTTGAGCTACCAACTGAAAGGGTGCACATAGCCCTGTTGCCTATTGGAAAACTTGCTGTTTGAGCTGTGCAATTTTGTCCTGCATGTGATGAGTCCCACCAAGCCTCGGTTATTGATTTAACTAACCTAATTTGGAAATTTCAACAATTATCATTTAGGGACAGAGTTATGGGGTTCGAGGTCCTCCTTTAAATAATCTTGGGTCATGTGTCTCGTTACAGACATATCTGTGTGTCTCAAATTGCATCGTGTGTCTCAATTCCAGCATTAACCATGACTGACACTAGATTCACCCTATGATCAATGTGTGGTTGACCAATCTCAACCACACATTGGCCTCCATTACACAGAACACTCAAGGGAAAGAGTAATTCCTTTGCAATATACAATCCCTGTGGGTGGTGACTTGTGGGGAGGAAGAGTAGTTATTCTGTGGCATACTGACTTCACACTTTTAAAAGCATATGGCTCATTAGGACCCTACCAAATGCCTTTGCTGTTGTTCTGTCAATTTTCTGTTGCAACAGAGCTCCTGATCCTCAGGATTATAGGGGAAAACACTCACTGATCCCCTATGGTCCAACCAAGGAGTTAATTTAAACCTGATTTAAGCCTAGAATTCTTAAACCCAGTAAAGAAGTCATTGCTCCTGTCTATGGTAGGGACATATCATAAATAGGCAAGCCCCTATCTATGATAATAATTTGAAACTCTAGAAGAAGAAAGTTATAAATATGAGCAGGGTAGAGGGGACCTTCTGAAATATATCTGGTACTCACCTTAAAAAACAAACTTGGATATGTGGGAATAAATTAAAAGCTGAACGGGAGGTCCACAATTTAACCCAATGGGAAATCTAACATTTATTAGAATAATATATATACATAAAAAAAGAATAAACCATGGTGATTAGTTTTTATGGCTTTGGAATTAATTTTAATATCTGCTAAAATGTACCAACTGGTAAACACTCACGGCCTTAATCAGTACTGGGGCTTTTCAAAGTACAGTTGTACCTGGGAACTTTAGTCTTGTGTAAATTTTTGATAGTGACAGTACACATTGCCCTAAAATATCCCACAGTGGGCATGAATGCTCCAACCAATGATTTTTTAGAAAAATTAAAATTATGTCTTTGGCAATTACAAATGCTTTGACAAAATGGGGCCCTATGGAAATTCCCCTTCTCCTGCTCAAAATAGTTAAGGAAGTCTTATACAAATTAAAACAAGATTTTAAAGTATTGAGCCCTGTTATGCATGATCTATTTAAAGGAGTGGCAATTACCTTTACTATGTTTCCATTTAATAGTCAAAATTTGACCTTTCTTAAACTGGGAGAAAATAAATGACACATCATGGTGGATCTCCTCAACCTTGATGCCAAAAATCACCCATTAAGTCCCCTGTATTAGTTTTCCATTGCTGCTGTAATAATTATCACAAACCAGTAGCTTAAAATAATAAAATATATGATTTTACTGTTGTGAAAGTCACCAGTCTATAGTGGAGCAGCAGAACTATTACCCTTTTGACTTCTAGGGCACAATCCACCATTTTGCTTTTTCTAGCTTCCATTGGCTGCCCACATTCCCCATCATTACACCCACTGCTTCTATCCTCATATCTGCTCTGACTCTGAAACAGCTAGAAACATATCTTCTCAGTACCCACAACATTAAAAACAAACAAACAAAAAAACTGCAACAAATCTAGTCATGTTGGGGTTCTGGAGATGACATATTCCTCATTTAAAATTTTTACTTAAGGGCCTCCCCGGTGGCGCAGCAGTTAAGCACTGGGCTGCGAAGCTGCCTGCAGCCTCTGCAGTGCTGTTTCGATCCCGGCTGCCCGGCAAGGGTCCCACATGGTGCGCAGACCTCTCCTGTCTCGGCCCGCTGCTCCCCTCAGCAGTGTATATCTGTCAGTCTGCCTGTTCTGCTCCCCGCTCTGGCTCTGGTGAATTCTCTCACCCTCCCACGCTTCTGACTGTACCCAGTGCTTGTATACATAAATAAATAAATCTTTTAAAATAAATAAATAAAATTTTTGCTTAAGCCCATTTATGCTGATACTTTCAAATAAGGCCACTTTGAATTGGGAACCCTCCAACACAAGACCATATAATTTGTCCAGACTGCAACACAATAACAAGCAGGCACTCCTAGAAGTACATGCCATCCCACTGGACACCATTTGCTGTAGAACTTTTAGAAACTATCTTTCATACCCCTGGCAGTCTCTGAGCCACCTATAATTTATAGCCGTAAGTCACCCCTGATCTTCTGTTGCAAGTGGTTTGCCCCAGGCTTTGTGCCATAAGGGTGGCAATTGGTGGCCACATCCTAGGGTCTCCTGGAAATAGCCCTGATTCTATAACTCTCCACACCCATTAGGACTTGAGCTGTGGAAGGGATACCCAACAAGTTTGGCACAGACACAAAGATCTCTCTGTTACATGGTAGAGGGAAAGCTAGCCCTTCAGTCACATCCCACTTGCAGGAGAGAGAGCTTTTGCTATATTCATTCTCTTGTCAAATGCCACAGTGCTGAAGTAGGCCATCCCTCTCCTGGAACCCTTACAGGGCAAAGGGTCTAAAAGCTTTCATCAGCTCAGAACCTCTCTCACAGGTTCTGGGTCTGGCTGCCTGCTTCCACAAATGCAAACAAAAGGGCTTTTGATGCAGCTAATAACGATAATTTATTCTAACCAATGAGTTAGAGAGAGAGGAAAAACTAGTGGAGCAGAGGATGAGGGACAAGGTGCCACCACTGGGATGGCAGGGTACGGGCAGAGGCCTGCCATTGCTGAGGTAAGGGGAGCTTACCCTCTGCTGGGTTGCGAGGAGGGAGGTTCAAAGGTGTGTATCCAAGTGGTGGGAGGAGAAACTGCCTTCTGCAGGAGCTCTGACGAAAAAATAGCAAGCCCAGGGCCCTCACTCCCTTTTAAAGTCTCCTAAAACAAAGGCGGCTCTGCCACACCCCTTCCCAGCAGCCTTCTCCCACATCTGAAAGTTAGGGGTGGAGTTCAGATCCAGGCTCTGTGCAGGCATCCAGTCTGGACTTCCAGGGGTGGTGTTGGCTCCTCTAGTACTGTGCTCTCAGCCCAGGTCCTGGGGTGGGGCTGGTGTGGGGGGAGGGAGGGAAGTGGCTAGGTTTGCACCCAGCCAGGTGGGCCTGGCTGGCCACCCCAAGAGCACAGGAGTGCAGGGCCACTACAAGAGAACCCTTGGCTTAACAATAAGGACCTTGGCAGCAACCGACTGAAAAGTAAAGAGTTCATAGACCTTATCACCTCAAGCATAAATGATGGAGATTGACTAAGAAGTCTCCAAAAAGGGTGGGAATAAAGAGTCAGCACATTTGGTTGAGTTTTAGGCAGTTGTCTTAATACTAAGATGCCTTTGCCAACAATCTCTTGAATCTACAAATTAATTTTTTTATAATTTTTTAAAAATTATTTATTGTGTAGATGAAGTGGGGTGTAGGGCAGAGGTACAGGGAGTGAGAGGATTCACCAGAGACAGAGTGGGGAGCAGAACATGTAGATCCACTGAAATACACTGCTGAGGGGAGCAGTGGGCGAGTCAGGAGAGGTCTGCTGTGCCAAGTGGGTTAGCTCCCGGGCCCACTATGGAATTCAGGCTCTCAGGCTGTGGTGGTGATACTGCTGAGACTTAACTCCTAGGCCACCAGGGAGGCCCTGAATCTGCAAATTATTACAGACTTTTGGGGTATTGACAATGGTCTGGCCTTCTGATCAAGCCAATGGTAGCAAATCAAGTCATATCCAAGGTTGCCAACAGTGGGGAGAAGAACTCTGGGAATTTCTCACAGCTGAAAACATAAATCAGGTATGTAAGCCTGGTTCAACATTTGAAGGTTGATAAACATAATCCATCACATCAAGGATAAAAAGTGGCAACAGAAAACCTGGTCCCATTCTGGAGGGGACCATGAAGAACATCAACCACTTGATGTTTTATTGGCTCTCTCAGGTCAATGACAGGAGAAAAAAAGGACAGCAAAGAGAGCCTTGCAAGCTTTGTTCTCTCCTGCCAAAAAAGGGAAGGGAGACCCAAAGGGCATTGCCAGGGGACGACTTCCAGTCAAAGATACTCAGTTCTACCAGGCAATCTGTTGATGCAGCTCTAGTCATCTGGTTCTTCTAGAAACACAAAAGCCTGAAGATGTGATGCCTAGGACACCAGAACTCATTCTACCCTTACTCCTTGGGAGCATACCTGGAAGAAGGCATACTCCCTTATACATTTACTGGCATCTCTTCTGGAAATTGTGCCAAGATGCTGAAGACACAATTTTGAAAGGTCATAAATCATCCTCCAGAGCTCAAGGCCCAGAGTGGAGCCCCAGATGTGACTCCTAAGCTAATAGAAGTTGTCTGTGGACTGAGCTGACTTCTACCTCAGTTACCTGAATTTGTCCTTTTACGTACACTGAATTTTCCACCAACTTTCAGGTGTTGATGCTGACAAACTTAACAGGAAGGTTGAGAGAATAGTACAATTAACACCCAGATGCCATTTACCTATCCTCAGCAATTGCTTCCATTTTACTGTATTTGATCCTCTCTCTGTGTGTATCTTTCTCTCTTACACACACTTACCTTTTTAGCAACAACTGTATCCTCTCAGTCCACAATCAAAATTCCCCAAATGTCCCAATATCATCCTTCGTATTTTGTTTCTAGTCAGAGCTTATAGTATATAGTACGTTTACTTGCCATGTCTCCAGAGTCTAATTTAATCTAGTACACATCCACTCTTCTCTAGCATTTCATCTTACACCATAGCAATGTTTTTTGAAAAGTTCACCCCAAGCAGAATATCTCTAAATTTAGATTAGTCTGATTTTTTTCTTCATTTTTAGGCTGAAGTTAAACATTAAAGTGTCACAAGATTTGTCCATAATTCATGGATAATTTCCTCTTTATTATAAATAAAACATCTGAGCGTGTGTAAATGTCTTTTTCCCCCTGCAGTGTTTCACCCAATGATTTTAGCATCCATCAATGTTCTTTTGAAATAAATTACTATAAGGGTGGTTAAATATGGTGATATTTCTAAAGTATTTTTTTCTTCTCCATCTGCAGCTGGCATTATTTGCTCATCATGGTTTTATACTTCCAGTATTTCTCATGAATGCCTCCACTTAGAGATGTTATGGAGAATTTTTGTTTATTTTTAAGATTTTGACATTTTAATTTCTTTTGACTATAAGTCACTTTTTGCAAAGTAGGACAGAAAATAAAACTGGAGGTCGAGCCCTCTATGTATCCAGGCTGAGTCTTGCCATTTTCAGCAGAGTGACTTCGGAATACAAGGTGCAAAACTGGATTTATAGTCTCTAAATAATGGCCACATAGCTACATTTTTCTTAAGAAAGAAAGTTTAGTTTAGTTTAGTTTAGTTTAGTTTAGTTTAGTTTAGTTTAGTTTAAAGGTATGATACATCTTGGTATAGAGAGGACAGAAATGACCCAAATTGTATGTTGGACAATATATTGGTGAACCATATCAGAGCTGGCCAAAGACTGATGAACAGAGAAAGTGTTTCAAAACTTGTTCTGAGCAGGAATTTTTAAGTCAAAAAAAGCAAGTAAAAATATTACACATGCACCCATACCAACCTTTTATTTTTCCAAGGCCTTGAATAGAGCACAAAGGTCGAAATGAATGTAGGGCATAAGATACTTAGATATTTGAAATTACTAAATATATTACTCAATAGTAAGAAATTCGACGGACTGCATTCTTCCACCACAAGAAAAATTGACAATAAATGGGCTTTTTTTAAGACACATTTATTCAGGGTCATAATCAGGCCATTACATTTAGCAATCAACAACATGGGTGCAAGAAAAAAAACCTACCTTAAAATCCTTTGTTGGAATCCTTTACTCTTTTCACAGAACAGAAGCTAAAATAACCTGTTATACTATCAGTCACAAATAGTCCTTCAATGAGGACTATTTAAAAGAAATATTCAGTTCTAAAAAGGGCAGCAACACTTCCCTCCTGCTTCTCATATGGAATAACCTGCTGCTTCTCCATACAGAGAAGCTTGCTACTCCTCCTACACATATTCAAGTGGAAAAACTTGTCAAGAGCCTGAGCCTGGAAATGTAAAATAGAGCATATCTTAATTGGCTAAATGCAAATTTAGTTAACTTCTTCAAGAAGGTCTCAAAAAATCTGGCTATTGTTTGTTAAATATCTGCAAACTGCAGAAATCCTCACCCCCCAGCCATCCTTTCTGCTCTATGTCTTAAAGCTGAACTCTCTCTTGTGTGATTCTTCTTCTAAGGTTAAGGTGTGGAATATTAGAAGTAACCCCATATTGTAAGCAGAATTAATGTTCCTTAGGATTGTGTCTTTCTGCAATGGTAGCATTTGCAAGCATAGAAGGTGGCGCCCAGGTGGTAAATGAGTGGGGAGTGGGCAGGAATACCAGTATGCCAATATTCAGAAGTTATCTGCCTACTTTTGTAGATAGCACCTGCCTGCTGGAAGGAGTCTGTGGTGATGAGAAAGGTGCCCATCAAAACCAGTTTTCTAGCAGGTAGAGTGCCCTTAGGTGGGTTCTTGGGAGAGCTTTTCCTAAATCCAAGGTCAATGTAGCCATGCTCTGTTGGGATTCCAGCAGTCAGGTTGGTTCCAGGCAGTACCGTAACAGGCTGCTACCACAGCTGCATTTGATGCATGCCAGGCTGCCTTCCCAGAGCTGGCTCACAGTTGGCAGCAGAGGCTCCAAAGGTTCCTTGTGCCCTCACCTAAATGCCCCCATCCCACCCATCTAACTTCCCCTGCAAGCCTGACCCCCGTAGTGGCTGAGGCAAATGAGTGGATGGAGCAATGATGGGACCTTGCAATGAATGTTACACACAGGGAACTGCGGGCTCCTGGTACGTCGGACCTGGCATTCATTCAAAGGCAGGGGAATCTCTCATCTGAGTCCAAAGTATCTATGAGATCATCTGAGATGATCAGGTGAAAGGAGAACTTTCAGTTAAAAACAAGATATTTTGAAATGCAGAGAATTTTTTTGAAACAGGGGCAATAAAGGTTCAGGGGAACTTTAAGACAAATTTAAAACACATAAATATCAACCTTTTAAATGTAAAATATTGTGATTTTTAGTATATCCATAAACTCTGCAACAAATATCACATATATTAGACACTTTCATCACTCTCCAAAGAAAACACGTATCGATCAACAATCATCACCCAACATCATTAGCCACATCACCAGCCCCAGTAACAAATAATCTCAGTTTTGGCTTCATGAATTTGCCAATTTGCCTTCATGAATTCTTTCACATAGAGTAAGTCTTCAAGATTCACACATGCTGTAAAATGCATCACTACTTCATTCTTTTGTGTGGTCAAATACTCCTTCATTGTATATTATGGCCCTGTTTTAATCCAATAATCAACTGATGGACATATGTGTTATTTCCTCTTTAGCTATTGTGAACACAGTAGCATTACTATTTGTGTATAATTGTTTGTGTGGACATATATTTTGCATTGCCTTGAATATTACAAAGGAGTGGAATCCCCAGGCCATTTGATAAATTTATGTTTAAATTATTGAGACATTTTAGTAATTTAAGTAATAGAATCATTCTACCCGGCCCATTATTTCTCTCAAGCTTGAATTTTCTCAAGTCTCACAAGAGACCTCCAAAAAACTAAAAAATGCAAAATTCATGGCAACCAGGACCTTACAAAATCCACAAAGCTTTTATTGAGATGACCTCATTTGAGACCACCTCAGAGCCATCACCTCCGGATGTGGGGGTGGGGTAAAGAAATCTAAATTTTAAACGACTTCTCCCGAGAAATCTTACCCTTCCCGCAGCGCAGAGGCTATTACCTAGAGCGCTCCCAATTCTCCCTACATCTCGGTTTCAGACTGAACTTGCACCTGAACCCTAGCCCTGTGCGGGTCCTGGTGTTCCCGGGCAGAAAATAGGGCCTCTGCCTTAGTGGCTTGAAGTCGGGACCTCGGGCTGCCAGTACCAGGAACACACGGGAGAGCTCGGCGCACAAGGGGTGGTGAGACCTGCAGCATCAGGAAGCAAGAACTCCCTGGAGGCGGTGAACATCGGTAGGAACGGCGGGGCCTTGTCCATTCCTGGGGCTTGGGCGCAAGTAGTGGGGATCCTCCACTGGCGAGGGTCACCAGCACTGGCGCCTCTTCCCCAGACCCGGCGCCAGGGGCCAACGGGAGTGATGAACGTGGGTAGGGTCCACGGACCGCATGAATTAGCTTTCCACAGGGCCCGACTGAGAGGCGCCTTGCCAAAGGGCTCCACTAGAGAGTCAGCACTGAGCCTCCGTCCTGCACGGGCTCAGGAACTTGAGAGCCCGACGTGCAGTGCCTCCTGTGCATCCTCCACACTGCGCAGGTATCAGGAAGGCTTGACATGCCCAGGCCACCGAAATTGCGGTCTGACAAGGTCTCTGTACTGACAAGGACAGCGAGCGCAGATAACAGCAACCTTTCACCCCGACCCTGTCCAACTAGGGCCCCTCAAACTCCCCCTGGGAACAGCCAGCACTTCCCAGAGCGTTACAAAACAGGGGGCCCTCCTACAAACAGCGGGAAATCCCCCCCAGGAGCGCTCCAACACCGCACCTGCTCCGCAGCACCCGCTGTTCGCAGGTGTATAGGCTTTTAGGGACTTGGCCCCCTGCCTTTCCCCCAGTACCCTTCTTTTCACACACCTTAATTCCTGGGCCTGTGAATGCGGGTGCCTTGAGCAAACTTTGGAGAGAAGCCATCCACCCCCGCGGGGAAGTTTTCTTGCCAAAGGGCCCCTGGAGACAAGCCTATAGGGTCAGGCTCTGGCAGACATAGGAGACGGTTGGGTCCTCAAGGGAGGGCTGCCCCTGTGAGCATGCCACGGATGAAAGGTGGGGCCACAGCTCAAACCACGAGGTCCCCAGACACCCTCCAGCCACCGTGGGCGTCTCAGCAGAGGGAAAAGAAGCTTCTTAGGAACCAATCCTCAGAAGCAATGGACTTTCTTGAGCGTTTTCTCTGTGCCAGGCACATTCACTTTCCATGGGGTCAGATGTGGATTGGGGCAGGGCATTTTTTTTAAAGATTTATTTATTTATATATATAAGAACTGGGGTACAGGCCAGATGTGCAGGAGAGTGAGCGGATTCACCAGAGCCAGACTGGGGATGGGGAACAGAACAGGCAGACTGACTGAAATAAACTGCTGAGGGGAGCAGCGGTCTAGTCAGGAGAGGTCTGCTGTGCCATGTGGGTAGCTCCCTGGTCGTGGATTGAACTCCTGCTGCAGTGGTTGTGGAAAGCCTCATAGCTGCGTCCCAATACCTTGTGCCACCAGGGAGGCCCCTGGGCGGGCATTTTATGAAGTAGATGCTGGGGTTATGCTCCGGAGGCAAATGGAAGCATTAGGGCTGGGTTGCAAAAGGCTATCATGTCTAAAAGATCAATCGGCTGCCAAGTCCAGGAGAAGGTCCGGGTGAAGGGGAATATGGGGACACAGAGTGGATGTGCATGATTGGGTGGGAAGTCAGGAGGGTTTTTCACTTGTCCCCACTCCAGGAAAGGGAACAAGTACCCGAGCTTTTCAACAAATACAGGGAGAGGACCCATGGCAGGTGGGCAGGTCCCGCCTTGTCACCTGTGGACACATGCATGTGACCAGCTCTGTGACCTCTGAGTTGAACTAAGAACATCTGCCTGTTGTTCAGAGAGCGAGCCTTGCAGGGGTCTATGGATCGAACCTCATCACCATTTCCCTGGCACTGACTTTGTGACCTGGGACGATGTGTTCAGTTCCCCTGAGCTCAGACCTCAGTCCCCTCATCTCTATTCTGTACCTCTAGTTAGTCCTCACCTCCTGACACTGGGTGGGGCTAAATGAACCCCGAGGGGGGTTAGAACAGCCCCTGTACAGAGCAGGATAAGTGGGATAAATGTCCTTCCTTATGAACGCAGACCAGAGTCCCACTGCCTGCCCAGTTGCTGTGTCATTGTCTCATGACACAGCCCCTTGGCATGCTATTGCAGCATGAGGGTCAAGGGATGTTGGCTGAAGTGCAGGCACCAGGGGAAAAGCAAGAGGGGCTGATCATTTGCTGCTGTTGCAGAGCAGGGCTCTAGCCTAAGAGTCTGTGACTGAAGGTACTCAGAGTTGCTCAGAGCTACATGTGTTATAGGACAGCCCTGATATTGAACGGGTTGCCTGGCTGTGGGTCCTCACCCGCGCGCTTACAAGGGACTTATGAATACTCCACTACAGGCACTCACAAAAGGTTAATAAAAGGTTTATTTACAAGGGAAAAGGAAAGAAGGAAAATGGACAACTCAGGGAGAAAATAGGGAAATAAAGTCTTTAATGCGTCCTACCCGATCCCCCGACCTGGAAACCCAAAGTCACTCTCAGAGCTGGCCGGACGCTGCGAGCTGGCGGGGAGCCAAAATGGGGGACCCCCTCCAAAGCCCACGTGTCTGGCTTTATATCAACCTGGCTGCTTCACCCCACCCTCAGGTCCCAGCCACCTTCCCTTTGGTGGGGATGGGATTTGGAGTTCCCAGTGTCTTTGGCTTTGGCCTGGGGTGGGAGTGGAGTCCACAAAGTCTGTATGGAATTAGCTTTAGGACATCCTTTCCCCCTAACACATGGACTTTCAGGGTTATTCACCAGTGTTGTGTGCATTGCTGCCCCATTTCGCTTGTGGCTTAGCAATCTTCAGAACCACAAGAGAA
Organism: Talpa occidentalis; assembly: GCF_014898055.3. Classification (NCBI taxonomy): domain Eukaryota; kingdom Metazoa; phylum Chordata; class Mammalia; order Eulipotyphla; family Talpidae; genus Talpa; species Talpa occidentalis. The sequence goes on from NW_023601543.1 coordinate 11,086,667, forward strand.
TTGCTGCTAGCCTGGGAGTGGGGGTAAGGCCGGCACATTCCTTGGGGGTCATGGAAGTCATGGGGTTCTAGCCGGGGGTCCGTGGAATTCTGGAAGAGCTGTCCACTAGAGAATTCTGCAAGAATGTCTGCTGAGCACTGGGAATGTGGCTCATGTGACTGAGCTACTGAGTTTTCAGTTTTGATGAATTGAACCTGAAAGTGTCACAGGGAACTAATGTCTACTGTATCTGACAGCACAGTTCCAGAGGGTCTGTGTATGGTCTTGAGCATCATGCGGATGTTTTTGAAACTGGCTGCAGAATTGTGTGTGTGCATTTTTCTAGGAAGAGAAACCAGATTGTCAAAGCCACCAAAAAGAGAATGAGCGGCTGCTTTAGGGCTTTGGTGAAAAGTAAGCAGGTTGAGGGGGTAAGTATGCCCTCTGGTAACCACTCCTGTTTCTCCTTTCTCATTTCTTCCTGCCCTCAGCTGTAGGTGGCTCCCCCTGACCTCTAAAGAAAGAAAGAAATTGGAGTCTGAGACTTGAGGCCCCAGAGAAACTGTAGACTGCCAGCAGGGGGCGATGGCTGTGGCCCTGGGTTGTGCGATCCAGGCCTCCTTGAATCAGGGCTCCCTGTCTCAGGAACATGATACTGACAGTGAAGTCTTCCGTCAGCGCTTCAGGCAGTTCCAGTACAGAGAAGCAGCGGGGCCTCATGAAGCTTTCAACAAACTCTGGGAGCTGTGCTGCCAATGGCTGAAGCCAAAGATGCGTTCCAAGGAACAAATCCTGGAGCAGCTAGTGCTGGAGCAATTCCTAAGTATTCTGCCCCCAGAGATAGAGACCCGTGTGAGGTCATTTGGCCTACGACCTACAGAAATGATGTTGGCATTCATAGAAATCTTGGAGCGGGAAATGAAGACACCAGAGCGGCAGGTAGGAAAAGAGAGCAGGTTGGTGGCAATTAGACCAGGACTATTATCAGGTACAGTCTGAACCCCAACATTTCTTCACTGTCTTTGCATTTTTCTCTTATTCTAAAATGAGCACATGGGTCAGTGCGTCTCACTTTTTACTCAAAATCTGTACCCTGGGGCCTCCCCGGTGACACAGCGATTGAGCGCTGGGTTGCGAAGCTGCCCGCAGCCTCTGCAGCGCCGGTTCGATTCCCGGCTGCTCCCCGGCCACCGGAGGAGGGTCCCACATGGTGCGCAGACCTCTCCTGCCGCCCGCTGCTCCCCTCAGCAGTGTACTTCGGTCCTTCTGCCTGCTCTGCTCCCACTCTGGCTCTGGTGAATTCTCTCACCCTCCCGCACTTCTGACTGTACCCAATGCTTGTATAAACAAAACAAAGGAGCAAACAAATAAATAAATAATTAAAACATGCCTCTATAAAAGAAAAAAAATAAAATAAAATCCAAAAAAAAAAATCTGTACCCTAACAAATATGGTGTAATATCCCCTAAATATCCTTAAATGAAATTCACAGATCCAACACCTACAAGTCTCATGCATGCAAACTCTTGATATTAAGACCTAGGGAGCCAGATTCAGTCCTGGCCTGTTTCATATGCCCTTTGCTACTACTGGACTGTGTTCCTACTGTGAAGTTGCTTCAAAACGGGATGGAAAGAGAAGCAACAGAACAAATGCACGCCCCTCCCCCTACAAAATGTTAGTGTTACTTTGGCTGTACATGAGGAAATTTGCCAGCCCCGAGTCCAGTAGAGTCTGAATGGATATCTAGGCAGGAAGAGGCTGGCAGCTGATTATGAACTAACAAGCATTCAGCAAGTTGGAGGATGACCACACTTGATGATGACACCTGGGAAGGTGCCAGGCTGCCTGTAACCTGAGGGAGCCCCACTCCGAGCCAGGTCGCTGCTGGTCACGTGATTTCCAAAGTGGCAAGTAGCTCCTGGTCCGTCTGCACTATTAACACGTAGGGTAGGTTTCCTTTGACTTCCACAGAGGATCATTCCTGTGAATGTCAAGTTATGCAAAAATTATTCAAAAGAAAGGAATTTTAAGTTTATGAGCAACAGTGAGGTTGTTCACAGGTTCTTTTTACCAGTACCCCATGAGGACGGGCACTGGCCTGCGTTCGGTACTACCTAGTACAGCCTCTCTTGGCGGTAGGCCATAGCTGAGCACAGGGTAAACTCTTTGGGACAAGAAGGAAGTGCTTCTGGGTGGGCATGAGGGACACACAGCCTGTGTGTTGATGGGGCTCTCCCGTTAGACCATCTGAACAGGAGACTCACGAACTATTCGGTACCCCTAGCATGGAAGGAGTTCATGGTTTTCCTGCCTTTGTCTGCCTTCTTGGTTTGGTTCACCTGTGAGATTTTACAGTGTAGTCTAGTCAGGCACTGCCCAGTATGGTAGTTCTAGCCAAGGGGGGCTCGTGAGCCCTTTCAACGTGGCTAGTTCAAAGTGAGTTCTACTCTGAGTGTCCCCCATTTCAGAAGATTCAGTGTAATGAATGAAGTAGGGGAACTCTCTCAATAATTGCTAACATTACATTCTTAAGCTCTGATTGCTAGCTATATTGGGTTAGATCATACATGTTCAAATTGATTTCAAGTGTTTCATGTTTTCATCCTATGGCTACCCCCACATGTAACATGACAGGGTGGCTGGCATGAAATGCCCCTGGGCAGTGCTGGTGTTGATTTTACAGTGACGAATTCTGGCATTTCCCCCAGATCGATAGCCAGGAAATGTTCTTGGAAGAACTGGCACCAGTGGGAATGGAAAACATTCCACCAAACATGCAGCTGGACTCAGCCCCGCTCCAAGTGATGGGAGCTGCCCCGGAGGCTGCAATGGCAGAGGCGTGGATGCCACAGGCAGGGCCTCAGGAGCTGAACTACACAGCTGCTGGGGAATGCCAGCCCTTTCCAGACCCGGGTAAGACAAGGGATTCAATTCCTTTCTTTTTTTTTTTTTAATAGAGGCATGTTTATTTATTTGTTTGTTTGTTTGTTTATACATGCACTGGGTACAGTCAGAAGCACGGGAGGGTGAGAGAATTCACCAGAGCCAGAGCGGGAGCCGAACAGGCAGAAGGACTGAAGTACACTGCTGAGGGGAGCAGCGGGGGGCAGGAGAGGTCTGCGCGCCATGTGGGACCCTCCTCAGGTGGCCGGGGAGCAGCCGGGGATCGAACTGGCGCCGCAGAGGCCGCGGGCAGCTTAGCAACCCAGCGCTCAACCGCTGCGCCACCGGGGAGGCCCAGGATTCAATTCCTTTCATTGGTTTCTGTTGTGAGAGCTCCAGAGCTCTTCAAGGCTGGGGCTGGGCTCAGAACCAATTAAGCCTTGAAAATGGTCCTTGCTGATAGAGGAGGGGGACATCGCTGTGGGACTAGCTGGGCATCAGGACTGTTAGATGCAGGACATTAAGAACCCCTTAAGCCACTGACCTGTTAGGACACCTGAGAAGAATGTCACAAGGTTTTAAGAAAGCCATGGCAGGATGGGTAGTCTGGGGAAGGGCTGATTTTGCAGCAAACTTTGATCAGTGGCACCAGCGATGTTGGGGCTGCCGAGCACCTCAGGTGCTTTTATGCCCCAAGAGCCCCATTCACAGTTAATTCTTTATTCCATTACTCTTTTCAGATCATTTAAGAGGGTTCAATCACTCCTTATCTCATTCCATCAAAACCTCCAACAGAGTTTCTGCAAGTACTGAGCACACTGTCCTGTCAGGACCCCCTGGGGTGCATGTTTAACCAGCTGTCCAGGTGAACACCCTGCACACCACTTTTGGAAGCACCTCTGCAGGCAGGCCTGGCTTAGGACTAGAAGGAGGAAGTCAGGTGGAAAGGGGCAGCAGGCCCCAATAGTGCTGGTTCCTTTCACTCTCGCTGGGGATTTCTTTCACTGCTACCCGTGATCCCTGTCTCTACCCAGCTCCTGCCCCCTCCCATAAAAGCCATGGCCCAGGCCTGGCCAAAACCCCTCCCTTTACGGTCTCTGCCACAGCTTCCACATGTTGGAACCTTCAGCAGACTGAAGTAGCAAGAAAACTAAAGGGACATACAAAAGGAACATATTGAGAACAGTCCAAGTTTTAAATATTGATCTCATCCACCCATAAGTAGCTCAACCAGGGCCTAGCAACTTTGCCACTTCGCACATTTAAAGCTTATTCATTTCACTGCTAAATATCCCCACCTGCTGAGAGCCAGGCACAGTACAGACCCTGGGGTCAGTAGTACAGCACAAAGATGACCCGTTCCTGGCGTCCTGGAACTGGAGCTGCTGCGGTCAATTCAGATCTGTAAGTGGGTACGGGATGTGATGGAGACAGACTGTGAAAGGACGCGTGAACAGGTGGGATGCTATGGGACCTCCTAGGAGGGGCCCCACGCCAGCTTTTGGCAAAGGGGGTAGAAGACCTGAAAAAGGGGGCATGTGGGTGGAATCCTCTAGGGAGACTTGCAGTGAGCCTGCTGAGTGGAGGAGTGGGAGGAGAGAGGGTGTGGGAAGCATGCACAGATGTGCACAGGCCCAGAGTCATGAAGGACCTGGCAGTTTGCAGAGCTCCTGCTGCGGGGGTAGGGGCAGAGGGGCCATCCAAGGGGCAGGAGGGAGAAGAGGATCCTGGACTGGGAAGAAGTACTTAGCACACTTAGTCAGCTGTGTTGAGAAGTTATGCTTATTATCAGGGAGGTGGGGAACCCCTGGATGCTCCTAAGGAGGGGAAGCTGAACAGTGGCTTTGCCTTTTACATGACCGTTCTGCCCAGGAAGGCGTGAGACAGGATACAGGGACACGCTGGGCTGGCGGCTGCGATCACCCAGGTGGGAGCTGATGTCCTAGAGTAGGGTCACGTGGTGGTGATGGCACAGAAAGGGCAGGATTCCAAAGATATTTAGCCTGGGCATGGATAGGCCTTGGTGATGGACTGGTCACCGGGGTGTTGAGGAAGAGATGGTGAAGATTGGCATCCTGTTTGCCGGCCAGTGGCCATGGACATGGCCTATTGTTCCCTGACACAGAGAACAGGAGGAGGCTCAGAACTGGTGAGCTAGATTTGAGCATGAGGAATTGGGAGTGCAGATGGATCCATTGTGGAGGTGCAACTCAGGAGAGACAGATGTGCAAGTCAAGAGCTGTAGAATACATGGTAATGGAAGCCTTAGGGTGGCGGCCTGATCGGCAGTGGTTACACACAGGCAGAAGCACAGGGTTCCCTGCAGACACTGGCAGACACCAGATCAGAAAAGGCCACTGTATGTGAATTCCTGACCTGTCACTTCCAGGTACCTTGCCAGGTTCCTTGCTTTGCAGTGCCCTCTCTAGCCACATCACAATAGATATTCTACACCCTTTGACCCATTTGCTCCTAAAGCCAGTAGATATTCTTACTCTAGGGCTTACCTATGGCTTTTCTTTTCTGCAGGTTTCCAATCCCAGTGGCATGTCTCTTCTCCCGGAGGCTGGCCAACCGTGGGGACAGGCACAGGTGAGACGCCCCCTCTCCTTGGAGAGGATGCCTTGGTCCCTTCCTGTCCTTCAGTAGGAGCTTACCTTGGCTGGGTAGGCCCATGTCCCCAGAGAATTCATCTCAGACACTTTCAGTGTGATCGCTGATGATGACTGTGTCTCCCTTTCTGCATTGACTGAATGTCTCCAGGCACCATACTTTGTGCCTTCTCTGGCAAGAGCTGGGCCTGTAGCAGATGTGGGCTCTGTCTTCTTTTGGATGGAGGTGACAAACAGGACAAACCCACAGGAAGCAGGATGTATCTATTCTGGTCATAGCCCAGTCCTACAAAACAATGTCATCCATATTCCACTCTCGGGCTACCTACATCTCCAGATCTGTGCACAGCTTTCTTGAAAGTCTATATTTTGTGTGTTAGCCTGCAATGATCAGCAGGACCTTGGTGCAATTTGGAATTATCAGTCTTGGTGCAATTTGGAATTATCAGTGTGTCTGCATATTCATCCCCATGCTTTAGCTGATACAGGCTACTGAACAGGTTGGGACAGCAAAGCACTGGGAGAGCCAGGAGCAGAGCTTTGATTGTCGGGGGAGTGGTGGGTAAGAGCACCCGAGGCTGTGGAGCCTGAGGATGTTTCACATATAAGAAGGGCATGAGTCTAACATGTAGGTGGAAGCTCAGGACTGGGCCGGCTTCTGAAAGCTGCATCCAGGGTGCTAGCTGGGTGAGGACCAGGTGGAAGCTGTGGGTGCCCCCATGCTAGTGCTGCACAGAAAGGAGCAGCCGGACTCTGGCCAGGCCCCGTGGCCCAATTGCCTGTTTGGCCCCCAGTTTCATTTTCTGAGTGCGAGGTTGGGCCTCTAGGGCTGTTTGAACTCCTCTGTCTTCCCATCTTGGCTGCTTCCCACCCAAAGGGCAGCCGGTGTCTAAGCCACGTATGATGAGATCTGCAGCCTTAAGAGTTACTAGTCCAGGGCCTCCCCTGATGGCGCAGCGTTTGAGAGCTGGGCTGCGAAGCTGCCCGCAGCCTCTGCAATGCTGGTTCGATCCCCGGCTGCCGGCGAGGGTCCCACATGGCGCGGCAGACCTCTCCTGTCTTGCCTGCTGCTCCCCTCAGCAGTGTATTTCGTCAGTCTGCCTGTTCTGTTCCCTGCTCTGGCTCTGGTGATATCTCTCACCCTCTCGCGCCTTCTGGCTGTACCCAGTGCTTGTATAAATAAATAATTTTTTAAAAAAGTTTCCCGTCCAGGCTCTAGGCGCAGGAGGGAAAACCACAGGAACACATCCTGCCATCCTGAACACTGGCTTTCCTGTCTCCCTTATTGGGGGATGTTCTGGCCTGTGGGTTTCTGCTCCCCTCATGCTGGTTCTCACCCTCCAGTCTTTCAGTTGGCTCCCACTGTACCTCGAAAGCAGCTTTCTTTTGAGCCATAGTCTCCAGTTTTGCTGGTGTCTCCCATGCTGTCTTTCCAAGCTGAGCCATGACACCCAAACAAAAACAAAGTGATGCGTTCAGCAACTTTTGGTTTAAATGCATTTCATTTCTCTTCATCTGATCCATTCGGCCTTTTCTCCATGAAAATTCAAAATAAGCGGTTGAAACAAACTTGTTAGTTGGTTTTGCTTGTGCTATAAACATCGCGCAGCATTGCCATCAATCCGACCCACACTTCCTTGCAGACTGGTCAACGTGGCAGAGCTAAGGAAGGCCAGGAAGGGGCGTGGAGATGACGCAGCCACAGAGGCCATCTGTCTGTGAGCACAGGGGTGGTGAGGCCCAGACACATGAGGTTCCAAACTCCTCACTCCGGACCTCAGACTGACAGTGAGAATTGGTGCTTGATGGTATTTGGGCTATTTTGAGAGAACCAGTTTCTAGACTTCAGCTGAACCAGAGGTTCTGATGTCTTCGTTGCCAGTTAGTTCTGTTGCTGTGTTTCCTTGAATATCTCTTACTGAGATTATTCTAGTTCCTTAGAGCCGCTCTTTACCTCTCTCTCTGCACTCCTGGGACTCACTAAGAGAGTGTTTCTGTTGGAAAGGACAACATTTGGGGAAGCTTGGCTCTGTGTTCTGGCTCTGAGTTTAAATCATTCCGTTCTTGAGATAGACGTGGAACTCGGTGTGTTCAGCCCAGAATGGGTCACTCTCGTGCCTCAGAGTGGAAGAGCATCATAGCTTTGAGCTCAGCACAAAAGCACTTCCCCTCCCTTCAATGTGCTCTTGTCTACACCCTCAAAACTAAACCAAAGCCAAAAGGCTTGTGAGAGCCTGCTCTGAGGGACTCCTACCTGAGAAGGAAGGAGGTAGGCACTGAGAGGCCACATGTCCCAGACACAACTTTGACTCTGGAGACACCTGTGTTGACTCCCACCCCCCTTCCTCCTGCCTTTCCTGTGACCAGAACCCCCAGAGTGGCCAGCACACCGCCTTCCAGACCCTGAGCTGAGGTTCCCAGTAATTGACAGAGAAGAGCCTTGGCCAAAGGAGCAACTACACAATCCTCATGACGTGAAACTAGGATTCTACGGCACCGGCGTAGGTAGGTGAGGGGCCATCGGGTGTTGGGGAAGAAAGAAAAGAAAAACTCCCCTTAATCCCAGGGTAATGTGGTTTGGGATGTCGCTGGTAACCTTCTGTCTTCCCACTAGCTGATGGGTATAACTCTTCTTAGCCCCTATCTAGCCTTTCTCCCTGGAGGATGGTGACATCTGCAGTTTCTGTTTCTGCCCTCAGGCTTGGCTATTGGGAGGGAAAATGAAGAAAATATGTGCAAAGGGTAAAACATGCAAAGTATTTATCCATTTTATGCTTCTGTAGACAGGAATGTGCTCCTTGGTCCCAATTTACCTGGAAACTCGGAGCAGCTTGAAAATCCATTGAGACACCCCACAGAGCTGCCACCCAGCGACATGACAGTGCCTGTCCCTTCTCAGAACCCTTGTCTAGGAGAGACAGCTGAGCGCGCCAAGGTGCCAGAACCCTGCGGCCCCAGAGCCCCTGAGCAGAGCTGTCCCAGTGAGAAATCTTACTCATGTGTCCAGTGTGGGAAATGTTTTGCTACCCTGAAACTGCTTAAGGGGCACGTGAAGATTCACTCTGGAGAGCTCCCTCACAAATGCACTATTTGTGAGAAAAGATTCCTTCGTATGTCAGATCTCAGGAGGCATTACTGGATTCACAATAGTGAGAAACACTATGAATGCAGTCTCTGTAACCTTAGGTTCAGTCAGCGGAGAGAGCTGGCGCTGCACCGGATCATACATTCTGATAGAAAAATATACAGTTGCCATTTGTGTAAGGTAATTATATGCCATAAACCAAATTACGTAAGACACATGCAATCCCACACAGGTAGAAAACTCCATAACATTTGTAACATTTGCGGGAGAAAATTTTCGCAAAAGATGCGTCTTACTTTGCACTATAGAACACACACAGGAGAGAGGCCATATGAATGTGAGTCTTGTGGCAATACCTATAAACACAAAGCAAGCCTTGTTTCTCATTTGAAGAAGCATGCAAGGGAAAAGTCATAGAGATTTGCTCATTGTTTCACGTGCTTTTGAAAGAAAGCAGCCCTAATATGCCCAAGCAGCTAGCTTTACTTTTTTCACATTTTTTTTAAACAGAGTGCCATTATTTAACATTTTATTAATACTGTGACAGTACAGGATATCTGCCCTCGGAGTGTTCCCCACAACTCTCCCTCAACCAAAGCACAGATAGTCCTCCCTGATAGTCCTTTGTGCCCTCTCCCCTCCATTCAAACGCTGGCCCTCCTCTTCCTCTCTGGGATGCCCAGGTCAGCAGTTCACTTTAGAAAAGAATTTTCAGAGAATTTGTTGAGGGAAACAGCTCAACAAATCGAAACTCATTCATGAAAGCCTTAACCTGCTCCAGGCTGTCTTGGAAAGACAGTTTGGTTTGTGTCTGCCTAAGAATGGCTTTGTGCTTTGGTATCTTTAAAACCCATCTGCCAAGGTGTGTAGATCCTGAAGTAGCTGCCAGCTGTTGCCACTGCCCTGCATTTGGTTTCTTTCTGTCTAGAGGAATCACGTTGAATCATTTTGATGAAAATGTTTTCTCCCTAGCTGACGACAGTGTACTTGTCCCTAGCTGACTACAGCGCACGTGTAACTAAGACGCATGCACAGGCGACTTTCCTCTCAGGTCTAGGGCCAGTGTCCCAGTCACGGGGAGCCGCCCCATGGACCTGCGTCTGTGCAATATTTTATTCACCTGCAAAGTACATGCCTTTCCCCTTTCATTCCCACTGACTCATTGTCAGCAACATGCAGATGCTTCCCTGAAGTGAGTCATGACCACGTCCTTGACACGATTATTCCTCTGTAGCCTCTGCCATGCCCATGCATTATTTAGCCCAATGCATTTAAGTTCAAAAGTTACCTGTTCCCCATGCAGGGCGTGGTAGAGTTGTCCATGCAACTGTCTGCTACTGTGGTGGTCATTTTATTTCTTCTTTGCCCCAAGTTGGCCGATGTTGATATTTTCCTGTCAATTCTTGATTGTAATACCTTGTCATTAATAAATGGAGTTCATTTTGTTTCTGCTTTAATTTCATTTAGAGTTTCTTGAAGACTTACATGCTAGACCATAGCAAACATGCAGCCCACTAGTAGGGCACACAGCTGACCATAGAGTGCATTCTTGTGACTCAGTGTCTTGCATGTCATTGGCGTGTTTGGTGCTCAGGAGGACATTATAGCAGTTGTCAAGAGTCACCAGCGATCAACGTCACCAGGGACAGCAGGAGGCTGAGGACATAGGAGACTCCTAGCTTCTGCAAACCAGGATGTCAAACAAAGAGCTCTCTCTGAAGTTAACCTGGACCCTCCCTCCACAGCCCCCATCCTCATTCAGCAGGGTTACTCATCTGGTCTCACTGGTCCACCCTAGCCCCATAAAGCACCTTCCCAACAGACCTGACAGAGTGCCCATCTGAAGACACAGCTCAGTTTGTTAGGGGAAAAAGGATGTCCCAAAGCTAATTCCATATAGGCTTTGTGGACTCCACCCCCACCCTAGGTCAAAGTCAAAGACACTGGGAACTCCACATCCCATCATCACCAAAGGGAAGGTGGCTGGGACCTGAGGGTGGGGTTAAGCAGCCAGGTGGATACAAAAAGGCAGACACGTGGGCTTTGGGGAATCCCCCATTTTTGGCTCTCCGCCAGCTCGCAGCATCCTGCCAGCTCTGAGAGTGACTTTGGGTTTCCTGGTCGTCGGATCGGGTAGGACGCATTAAAGACTTTATTTCCCTATTTTCTCCCTGAGTTGTATATTTTCCTTATTTCTTTTTCTCTTGTAAATAAACCTTTTATTAACCCTTTTGCATGTGTCTGTAGTAGAGTATTCATAAGTCCCTTTAAAGCGCGCGGGTGAGGACCCACAGGCAGAAACCCGTTTAGTATCGGGGCTGCTCTATAACAAGTTCAGTCTCCTGGATTGTACCCACAGGGAAAGTAAAAGAGCCAAGAGCCTGGACAACTGAGCTCCCTTCGCTTTGCTACCCAGGCTACCTAGCAGCTGCTTAGACTCAAAGAGCATAAGCAAAATAGACCTTTCAGTGTAAACAAAGTACACTTGAACAGTGACTGCGTGCATGCCCACAGGTACAAGCAACGCACTCAGTGAGAATATATTGATAGCAGGAGATTTGAAGTATTTGAGGTATTTGTCACTGTGCAGTACATTCCATCTCCCTCCAAAGGTCCAACTGAAATACTGAAGAGTCAAGGACTGCAGCCAAGTCCGGGTCGAAATTGTTCTAGTGCTGAAATCCTCTTAAAGACCAAGCTTGTCTTCGTTTGACCCCTGAGATAGTATCTGAAATCTAATCTAGACAATTAAACGATATCACTCAAATGATTTGAGGTTGGAAATACAGATCCTACATTCAAAAATATCGAGAGTGAATTTCTTATGAATCTAGATGGCATCTTTCCTAACAGATGTAATATAACCAATGAAAACTTTTGCACCAGAGTCCGCTGGCCCAGCTACACCAAGATTATTAGAGAGAGCATCCACCTGTCAAAGAAAGCAGTTATTTTTCAAGCACAACAAAATAATTAAAATCGGAACTTATATCCCTAAAACAATGTTTCTCAATAAATGCTTCCAAGCCACTGTCCTTAACTACTAGGACTATGTTTTATGTGACATATAAGTTATAGATGTCAGATGATGGGAAAAACAATACCCGAGCTTTGGATGTCATTAACCGCATGCAAAAGTATTGCCCAAGCATTTACTTGACTGATACCATTTGTATCCAAATTTTTCAAATAAGCTTCCCCTGTTCTCCAGGAATTCACAATATTCACAATCAAATGGGGGCCAATAGGGGGAAAAATAGCTGAGGAAGCTAGCTCTGACAAATGGTTACAAAAGCTAGTTCAAAACTGTTTTTGTAGGAAATCCCAGAAGGGAGAAAGTTTCAGATTCGGAGACCATAGGGGCATCTAAAGGGGGATGTCAGCACTGACCTGAGCTGTGAAAGATGAGATTTCACCTAGCAAAGGTGGGTGTGGGCAGGAGCTGGAAGACAGGGGAAAAACAAACAAGAGATAGGAGACTAGGGAGCAAACCATAGGATTCAAGATCAGGCCCTGAGGGATGAAGTAGGAAAACTCAAACTGGGGAGGGCTCTAAAGCCAGCCAGCCAACCAACCAACCAACCAACCAACCAACCAACCAGGGCTTTACATTTTCTGCAATAGGGAAGTTTGTGTTTGCTTTTGTCTTTTGGAACATTGGAATTGTAATAGTCCTTAATTGATGGTTTTTTCAATTACAAAAATGGCAGGTTTATCTCTGAAAAAGTAGAAAAAACATTTCAGCACATGGCAGCAAACACTTACCCAAGGGGGCAGGGGGCGGGGGAGGGGGTGCGGGGGCGGGAGGGTGGGCTCGCTGGTGGCACAGGGATTAAAGTCTCAGCACTATCAAGCTATCTCCAGCCCACGGCGACATGCCTTAGATCCCAGGCTACAGAGCTAACCCACATGGCGCAGCAGACCTCTCCTGTCCCGCCAGCTGCTCCCCTCAGCGGTGTATCTCAGTAGGTCCGCCTGTTCTGTTCCCCACTCTGTCTCTGGTAAATCCTCTCACCCCCCGCACCTCTGGCCTACACCCCAGTTCTTGTATGCATGAATAAATAAAAATAAATCTTTTTAAAAATCACTCAAAATTCCATTGTTCAGAGACAACTGAAAGCAGTCTAGAAATTCCTGATGTGTTTTACGGACAAACATAGAGCCATCATTTTAAAAGCAACATTTAGCATTGCACAACTGCATTAAAAACTGCATGAAAGCTGCCTATAGTGATGGCAAACATGTTTCTGTAACAAGAGAGTGAGAGCGCCGTATGGCCCCGCTGAGTGGACGTGCCCTCTTAGACAGTCGCAGCTCCACGTTGCTGGATGTTTAGATTTTTATCCCAAAATGCTGCCCACTTGCCTGGTGCATTTCTATGAGATGAAGCTCTCAGCGGGGAAATTCTTGTGCCAAAGTTCCTGGCGGAAGCTTCGTTTATTGAGGTGCAAACACTTGTCAAGATAATTTTGTAGTGGTTTTTTAAATGGCCTCATCCCTCTGTTGCTGGTGGGGGGAGGAAGCTCATTTGCCTCTCTCTACCCTTCCAGACCCAGAGGCTGGGAAACCCTTCCCTGCACTGCTCAGAGATTAGCAAGTGAAAAGACGAACTAATCACTAGCCTAGGGGACTGGGGGGTGGTGTTGGGGGCGGCTCAGGCAGAAAAGAATGGAGCCTGACGTCTGGCCAGTGCCGGTGAGGTTCTGAGGGCTCCAGAAAGGCGGCCATAAAGTTATGAAGCGAAACAAAACACTTTAAAGGAAAAGCAGTTCTGCGGCGTTATGTGCATATGCATCAACAACAGCCCTGGCCCCACCGCCAGGACTGCCCCTGAGAGTTCCTTCTTCGGGGGCGTCACCCAGACAAAACCTCACCTGGGATCTTTTGTGTTTTAATTTCTTTCCATCAAAATGCTAGACTTGCCACTTAGGCTCTTCCTGGGGTGGCCGGTCCTGGGCTCCAAGAGCCTTCACCTGCTCTCCGGGCCCATCCCATGGTCATGTCCCGCCTCTCATGGCACTGTGGATTGAAGCTCCAGGATCTGGGCCCTGTCGCCACCGCCACTGGCTTCCTCGTCTGAGAGCTCGATCTAGGTCCTCCGACCTCTTGTGGTCCCGAATTCACACCAGCTCTCAGAGGAATGCCTGCCCCGGGCCTCCTGTCAAAGGCGCCCTCTCTCAATTCTTTTGATTTTCCCTGCCAGTCACCACCCAGGAGATAGGGACTTCCAGCAGACTGGGGTGCCTGGGGGGTTTGGTGTTTGGGGCAGAGGGGGCATTTCCTTCTGCTTCCATTTCCTTCCTCTCTTCACCTTGGCTTTCAGCTCTGCGGGGACCGGGCATGAGCCCCTTCGTGACACGGACACCGGTGCCTGCCAGTCTCGGGTCCCTTGGCCGACGGAAGGAAACAGAGGCGGAGGAGAAGGACGGCGTCTGCCGTTTGTGGACGCGCCGAGGAGGGCAGCACCCTCGTGTCTGCAAGACCAGCGTCCTGCTCTTTGGCGGAGGACAGGGCCACCCATCCGGAGACACAGGGGGACAGAAGGGGAGTGGGCCGGGCAGCATGTCCACCCTCCAGACACAAGCTTCTGGAGAGCCTGCGGGACGCCAGCGCGCTTTTGCCATCACCTGGTGGTCAGCAGCGCTGATGTCATCTTTGGACTGAACTCTTTCCTGGGCGTGTGAAAAAGCACAGTCTGTTAGCTCTGCAGGGAAGACAAGGGAAGCGGGAGAGCTGGTCTGGCGGGACGGAGAGAGACACACACCTTGTTGCTGCATCCACGCAGGACGAGTGGGTAGCGGTGAGGGAACAAGGTTGGCTCCTTCTCTCGGCCTGTGCGCCGAAATCCAGTCCAGGCTGACTGACGTTCAGATGTGAGTAAATGAATGAGGAAAAGCTGAGGAAGTACTTGTGCGAGTTATGAGTTGGACCCTCTCTGGGCATTCTTGCTGAAACCACACGTCCCACGACAGGTGGGCATGTGCGCACTACGCTCCTAAACACACCCAACAGTCAAAGGACCGCACTGGACAAAATGACGTAAAACCTCCGTATGCTCATTTTTCTAGGGAGTCTTTCATTTTTGTACCCTACAAATAGCTGGGGTATCCGAAAGAGTGCCAAGCGCTACGCAAAGACAAGTGGCTCAGTTGTTATCGAGACTTTAAGAAATCTCAGATAAGCCAGGATTCAGATGAACGATATTCCCACCCTTGCCAATGTTGAGAAAGCAGCAATACGGTGCGCCTGCTGTCGAGGGTGCCCCAGACAAGGCCGGGCATCCAGGGTCCCGCAGCCTGATCCCATCCTGCAAAGACATGGGCAGATAAGCCCGGGGAGAGCTCGGCCCTGTCTGCTGCTCCACCCGCTGAAAATAGAGCGGCCCCCTCGCACACCTGGAGAGGCTCTTGAGACCACCTGCTCAAGCAAGATTGAGCAGAGGACTCCGCAGACATGGGTGAGGGCAGGCAAGGAGTGGGGCATTGTGGGTTAGCAAAAGAGCAAAGGAAGAGAACTCTACAGAGACTCTCTGGGAGTGAGAGACTCTGCGGTGCCCAGGTTAAGGATCTACATGGGTATCAGGCTAGAGATTGAGAACAAAGGAATGACATTTCATTGGTTGAGAAAGCAAGGAGGGTGGACTTGACGAAAGTCCAGTATTGTTGCCCATCCGGGTGTGGGCACCCGTCAGCCGCAGCTCTGTGGCTGTGCAGGGCTCGTCACCATCTCCAGAGTGAACATACCTTGGCAGCTATGTGCCTGCAGCTCCAGTTCAAAGCAGTCTGGTCTCAGGATCTGTGACTCCCTTTTCTTTTCTGAGTCAGTAACCCCTTTTTTCCCCATAACAGCCAACTTGATAAGCCCTGGAAAGATAGCTCAGGATGCCCAGGCTGCGGGATATCAGTGAAATCTGCCTGCCAAGGCAATTTATTTATGCAGCGGGTGTCCTCAAGGAATGTCATCAGGTTTTTAATCTCTTCTTTAGCAGGGCATGGGAACTGCAAGATCAAAAGGCAATTTTTCTGCCAAGTCTTTGCCTGGAGTCCTGCCCTGTCCTTGTCTCGGGACCCTTCCTGTCCTCAGGAGCATCAGCTCACACGCTAAGGTGAAAGGGTGACTGGATCGTACCTGTTAGAATGCAGCCATCTGCTCACCCTGTCCATTGACAAGAGTGCGTGGACTGGTACCCTGGAAACGGGACATGGTCACGGTAAGGCAGTGACACTCAACGGAGGTATTGCCAGTGTTGAAACAAACATCCGTCCATGCAGCAAATCTACCGCTATGAATGTGAACTACAGAAGACGCTTCTTTTAGCTGAAGTGACAGGATAGAGCAGGTGCCAGTCAGCATCACAGTTAAACATGCTGTTTAAATACTAGAAAAAGAGATAGTCAACTTTTAATTAAAAAATGGAAATCGCTACGCATTTTAGAAACAGAGCTAGAAGCCAAACTGCCAGGTGAGTGGACTTTTAATTGCACTGTCTACCCGCCGGGCCAGGTCTCCTTAGACTGGGTGGACTAACGCAAGAACAGCAAGGTTGAAAACACACCAGAGTGAGAGATCACCCTCCACACCCCCCCAAACTCATGCAACTCTTCCTCGATCACTTCCAATCCACGGGGTGTCTTGCGGTCCCATCCTTCTGCATGTGCTGTTATTTTTATTAATTCGGACAAACGGCAGTGCTCGCCCTGCCATTCCACAGCAGGGTCAGAGTTCGTCAGCCCAAGGAGCTTGCTGAGAGCAGATAAAGGTGGCACATTTTCTTTCTGTATCTAGATTTATTACCTCCCTGACCACTGACAACCACAAGTCCTGCAGGTGCAGCAACTGATCCAGAAGGGAAGGCAAAAAAAAAAAAAAAAAATGGGAGAGGAAAGCTTCCCCTCTTCCCCCCCCCCCCCCCCCACCATTTCCCTGGGTCCCATGTCCTGATTAGGTCAGCACCAAATGGAATCACAGGGAGTCACAATGGCCTTCAGAACCTAGTCGTCCCCGTGGCAACACTCAAACTCTGGTCACAAGCACTGGAGTGACTCCATGTTGAGGACCCAGCATTGTGAGTAGGGGAGCTGGAAGAGAGGTTTGATGACATTACCCGTGTTTGGGTACCGTCTGTGTATCTGTCTGGACACCCAGCTATCTCGGGGTCAGAGGTCTTCCTTGGTTTGACCTCTCCCACTACAGCTTCTCCTGGAGGAAGAGTTGTCAAAATTACTCACCAGTGTTCATTGTGTTTCCACAGGGTAATGGTCAGTGAGTCTGGCCTCCTGACCTAATCGCCCAGAGAGATCTGCAAAGGAAGTAGATTTCAGGTAGGATTTTCTACTCCTCTCAATCTCTGTATCCACATCTGGCTATCTATGGCTCTGAGATTACTCCTTTTTATTTTTTTTTAATTTATTTATGAGGGCCTCCCCTGGTGGCGCAGGTGGTTGAACGCAGCGCTGTGAAGCTGTCTGCAGCCTCTGCAGCGCTGGTTTGATCCCGGCCGGCCCGCGAGGGTGCCACATGGCGCCGGAGACCTCTCCTGTCTCGCCCGCTGCTCCCCTCAGCAGTGTATGCCTGAATTTAGTTTATGGGTTTCCTGTTTCAACCCTAACAATACCAATTGGCGCTGGATAGGAAGACTGATTTTTGTAATCCTATCAATTCTTCCCCAAATAAATCCATGAATTCAGTGCAAGCAGGGTCATGCACCTCAGGAGGATTTTGCCCTGAGGTGAGCCGATGATCCAATTAAATAGAAGAGAACATGAGAATAGCCATGATGGTGAGCCGGTCATATCTACGGTATATGAAAATCTACCGGCAACAGGAATCAAAAATATGTCAGTGGAGGTGAAGCGAGATTTTAGACCCAAGTCCTTGCATGAGATGCAGTGAAGGGAGTGATGAGGTCAGCCTTGCAAATCAGACAATGCCGCGAAACAATGTCTTAGGACTGCTGCTGAAGCAAGGGTTGGGGGGAGGGGAAAGGGAGGTGGCAGGCCAAGAAGCTGGGTCCCCTGGCTTAATTGGTTTCACCATCTTTTTCAGGCTTTCGTGGCTGTGCTCTACGGTAAAATAATTCCGCAGGGTCAACTAAATATGGATAAAGCAAACTCTGAGGTCGGCCCCAACACGCCCACGCCGAGTATCACCAAGACGGCAGATAAACACGTAAAACGTGCCCAGGCCTCCCAAAATGTGCTGAACTTTTTAATCAGTCGCCAGCTGGGGAGGCAGCGAAGTGATTTTGATCTGTCAAAATGGCTGTGGAT
Source organism: Talpa occidentalis (assembly GCF_014898055.3). Classification (NCBI taxonomy): domain Eukaryota; kingdom Metazoa; phylum Chordata; class Mammalia; order Eulipotyphla; family Talpidae; genus Talpa; species Talpa occidentalis. The sequence goes on from NW_023601543.1 coordinate 11,104,498, forward strand.
GATGACATAAGCCAGACCAGGATGGAGGTGGCCCTTGCCAGGAAGTCATACAACTTACCTGCTCACGCCTACCCCCACATTAGGGAAACCCCCCAAAGTGGTTTCGCATAACAAACTCCTTCTATTAAAATAAAAGCTGTGTTTTCACTCAGTTTTGGTTTGCTATGTTTTTACACCAGTATGACTTTCTTGGGTTGCATGGAAAGGGGATTCTATTGACTTTGACGGTCTCTGCAGGAGTTCTCAGACACAGGAGGTGGGGGGGAAACCACTCTGCACTTCAGATTTCTTCTGCCTTTAATTGAAACTAAAAGCAAAGCAATAGCTATGTAGTTCCAGGCCACTCAAG